>NW_005871200.1:174330-347675 GCF_000147115.1 Myotis lucifugus
TTGGGCCCCCCCCCTTTCCCCACAAAACAAGGCTGTCAAGGGGGTTGGGGCCCCCCCCCCTTTTCACACAAAGACAGGGCCGACCAGGGAGGTTGGGGCCCCCCCCCCCTTTTCAAACACAAAAGAAGGCCGATCAAGGGGGTTGGGACGCCACACCTGTCACACACAGAGCCGCCAGGGCGGATCAGGGGGTTTGGGCGCTGCACCTGTCACGCTGATCTGGTGCCAGGAGGCCTCACGGCTCCGCTGATCCCGGTGCTGGGAGGCATATTTACCCTTTTACTATATAGGATAGAGGCCTGGGGGCTGGCTGGTTTTGCCCTGAAGGGTGTCCTGGATCAGGGTGGGGGTCCCCACTGGGGTGCCTGGCCAGCCTGGATGAGGGGATGATGGCTGTTTGCAGCTGGTCACACACCCTTCAGGTTGGGGGTCCCCACTGGGGTGCCTGGCCAGTCTGGGTGAGGGGCTGAGGGCTGCTTTCAGGCTGGCGGTTTTGACTGCTTTCAGGCTGGCGGGAAGCTCCCAACCACTCCTTTTTTTCTTTTTTTCTTTTCTTCTGGGCCAGCTTTAGCTCTGGCTCTAGCTCTGAGGCTTCCGCTGCTGGTTTGTTTGCCGTTCTATAATCGAAACAATGTATAACTTCAGCTCTGAGATCCCAGCCGGCTATATTTGTTAGAATGTTTCAAACTGCCAGCTCAGAGTCCGGCAAGGCGGGGAACGTTGGAGTCTGCAGTCACGGGAGCAAGCAAGCCTCACGTTCGCTTCCAGCTGCCTGGCTGCCGGCCGCCATCTTGGCTGACAGTTAATTTGCATAAGGATACGCTGATTAGCCAATCGGAAGGGTAGCAGTCATACGCCAATTACCATTTTTCTCTTTTATTAGTGTAGATAATAAAGGACACAACTACAGGACAATATTTTGAGCTTTTAATCAAATCCTCTTTCATTAAAAAAATACACTCCTATTTAAATACAGAATTCTAGGCCAAAGGGTAAAATGTTCAGATAAATGTATAAAATGTATAAAACTTCCACAGAATTGGGAGCAAATTTTGCTCAAAGAAAGAATTTAAAGATCTGTCAGTCACCATGGACATCATAACTGGGGGAAATGAGAAAGCAGAGAGAAACACACTGCAAATTTTCATGGAAAAAGCTACCTTTCCTTCCATAAACTCATGCCCTCTGACAGGTAAGCCAAACCAAGTACAGATGTGAAAAATGCTTTGACTCTGCTAATATCCAGCATTTTGAGCATTCAGCTTTGGTGTGAAAGGTGCTACTTACTAAGAATAAAATGAGTCTTTGGGGGTGTGAAAAGAACGGATAATAATAATAAGCCACTTTTAGATGAAGACTGAAAAAAAAACAAGATACAAGGAAGGCTCTATTAAGTAACATTAGAACCCAAGCAGTCATATGCATTCATGAAATGAGGGCCATGTGGAGGCAGCACAGGAGAAAGATGAAAGTAAAAAAGAAAGAAACCCAGCCTGCGATGGACTGAATGTTTGTGTCCCCCCAAAATGTGTATGTTGATGCCCTAATCCCAACCCAGTGGTATTTGAAGGTGGGGACTTTGGGAGGTAATTAGGTCATGAGAGTGGGTGCCTCGTGAATGGGATTAGTGCCCTTATAAGAGGTCAGGCAGCTAGCTCACTCTCTTTCCATCATATGAAGACACAAGAAGTCATCAGTCTGACACCCTGATCTTAGACTTCCAGCCTCCAGACTGTAAGAAATAACTTTCTGTTGTTTATAAGCCAATCCAGTCTACAGTACTTTGTTATAGCTGCCCTTTTTGAGATAGAGTCCCTTTCAGAAGAAGCCATGTCTATGATTCTTGGGTTGAAATGTATCCCTCACTTATTTTCCCATCTTCTGACACTAATGCTATGCTTCAAATTCCTTGAAATTCCTTGGAAGGCTTTTCAACTCACTGTAAAATGCTCAGAATTTACTCACTTATCAGACTTATAAAAAAGAGAGGAACACCTTTCTCCATAAGAAAGTCATGCAAAAATATTTCAGCTTTTCTGGAGAATGAAGCCCTTATTATCTTTATTCTCTTGATGCTGACAGCATCCTCATTGCTGCATACTACAAGTAAACCTGATTTTTGGACCAAGAATTCCAGGAAGATGCTCAGCATAAATAACTGCCTTCTTATTTGCTGGACTCTCAGTAGAGAAATGCAGAGCAGGCAGGGTAGAGGTGTGGAAAATGATTTGGGTCCTTACTAATGACTCCCATGCTGCACCAGGTATTTTACATACTTGCACTATCTCACTCCATGCACATAGCCACCTTGCACTATAGGCATGCAGTGAGGAAACAGATGCAGCTCTCAAGAGATTATAAGAATCCAGGTTTATGCTTCTTCCATTATTCCATTCTGCCAACAAGCTCCCATGAAATTTTTCTTCTCAACTATTCTGAAGAATCTTTCTTTGAAATGTTGAATGCTCAACTAATGAAGGTTATAAAAGTCAAAAGAGAGCCCCTTTTCTAGCAGGTGATCAAGTGGACAACTCTTCAGTTGGAATGCTACATTAAAAGTGACCCTCAACTTCTGGTCAAGATGGTGGAATAGCTAGAAGCTGCACTTATCTCCTCCCATGAGCACATCAAAATTACAACTAAATTTTAGAACAATTGACTTGGCTAACCACCTGAAGACTAGGTGGACAGAAATTCTATAACTAAGGACATAAAGAAGAAGCCACATTGAGTCTAGTAGGAGGGGCACAGATGTGAAACAGGCTGGCCCTGCACCCATGTGTGCCTGTTGAGAACCTGGAGAGAGATCTCAGCTACAGAGGTCCCCACTGAGGAGAGAGAGACCCTCTGCCTCTCCCCAGACTCCCCAGATCAGAACACCAGTGCTGGGAAGAGGTGCCCACATAACGTTGGGCTGTGAAAAGCAGTGGGAATTCTGTCTTGGTGAGATAGAAGGCTACTGGAAACCCAGACTTTCCCTAAAAAGGCCAGTACACAGGCACTCACCTTGGGATCCAGCAGAGTGATGGTGACTCAGGGGGCACCAGAGACATACAGGGAGAGACTGAATTGTGTGGCTTTGGGGCGAGGGCTGGAGGGACGGCTGCCATTGTGTCTGTGTTGAGCCATCCTTTTGTGTGGCCCATGGTGTTACCTTTCTGTGTTGAGCCCTTCCCACACACAGCCAAATCTTAATCTGTCAGAGCTAGGTGAATTCCATAACTACACTCTTATGATTCCCTGAGACACTGCCTCACTGCAAAGGTCTGCAGGCCCCACACAGATGATGGCTGGCCTCAGTGTACCATGACATTTTTGCTGAGTGGCCCAGGCTCAGCACTGGTGCTGAGTCTGAATCTGTATTAATCTGATAAACACCATTCATCCAATCCTGGTGACTCCTTAAGACCCTGCCTCATGCAACTTGTGTATGGTCAAGTGAGCCTTATGGGCAATCAGCAGGTGGTGACAGGTCTTGAGGTGCCTTGAGCCTTTTGCGGATCTGCCCCAGGCCCAGTAGTGGTGGTAGCCAGCCTAAGTTTGCCACATAAGTCCCCCAATTGCATCCAGGCCCACCACAGGCAGATAACAACAGCAGATCACTTTTTAGCACCAAACAGGTGGCCCCAGGCTGGTCATAAGTAGCATCTGACCTTGACTTGAACCAGCAACTCTCCCAAGAAGTGCCAGAACCGACACACTCAGTGGCCGGGTTCAGACCACAACAGTGCACCACATGATTAGCTCTACAAGTAGTATACCCACAGGAAGGTCTCAGCAGGCACCAGACCCCAGTGGGGGCAAATCCTTCTCCCTGGGATCAGCTCCTGCACAAGAACTTGTACACTGTGGTCATGGCAATCCTCGCAGGCAGCCAGCCCTAGGGTCAATCCTACACCCTGATGTGCAAACAGAAATCAAAGCTCAACTGAAATAGGGGTGCACACACCACTCACACAGGAGGCATTCCTGGACCACCCAGTTTAGATGATTAGGAAGATTATATCACGAGGCCCCCAAGATATCTACTACATAAGGCCACCCTGCCAAGATTGGGAGACATAGCAGGTCTACCTAATAAAAACAAACACATAGAGGCAGCCAAAACAGGGAGGCAAAGAAACATGTCCCAAATGAGAGAAAAGGAGAAATCTCCAGAAAAAGAACTAAATAAAATGGATGCAAGCAATCTAAATGATATAGAGTTTAAAACACTGGTTATAGGGATGTTCAAGGAACTTGAGAAAAGAATATATGAACTTTGGGACAACTTCAACAAAGAGGTAGTGAGAATTTTTAAAAAAGGACATAGAAACATAAAAAGAACCAGTCAGAAGTGAAGACTACAATAACTGAAGTGAAGAATACACTAGATACACTAGAATGAATCAAAAGCAGATTAGATGAAGTAGAGGATTGAATCAGCCATTTGGAAGACAAGGTAGGAAAAAACACCCAATCAGAAGAGTAAAAAGAAAAAAGAATCCAATGGGGCCTGTAGGAGAACAACAAACATACTAATATTAGAATCATAGGGGTACCAGAAGAAGACTAGAAAGAGCAAGGGATTGAGAACTTATTTGAAGAAATAATAACTGAAAGTTTCCCTAACCTGGTAAGG
This sequence comes from Myotis lucifugus, assembly GCF_000147115.1. Lineage (NCBI taxonomy): Eukaryota > Metazoa > Chordata > Mammalia > Chiroptera > Vespertilionidae > Myotis > Myotis lucifugus. The sequence goes on from NW_005871200.1 coordinate 178,952, forward strand.
AAAAAAGACATACAAGTCCAGGAAACACAGAGAGTTCCAAACGAGATGAACCCAAAGAGGCCCACACCAAGACACATCATAATTACAGTGGCAAAAGTTAAAGACAAAGAGAATCTTTAAAGCAGCAAGGGAAAGACAGTTAGTTACTTATAGGAGAGCTCCCATAAGACTGTCAACTGATTTCTCAACATAAACGTTGCAGGCCAGAAGAGATTGGCACAAAATATTCAAAGTGAAGCAAAGCAAGGACCTATAATCAAGACTAATCTACCCAGCAAGGATAGCATTTGAAATTGAAGGAGAGATAAAGAGCTTTCGAGACAACAAAATTAATAAGGAAATAGTGGCCTCAATGACACACTAGATAAGATGGATTTAATTGATATTTTCAGAGCATTTCACCCCACAGCAGCACAATATACATTCCTTTCAAGTGTACATGGGACATTTTCTAGGGTAAACCACATGTTAGGGCACAAAACAAGTCTCAATAAATTTAAGAAGATTGAACTCATATCAAGCATCTTCTCTGACCCTTATGGTATAAGACTAATAATCAAACAAAAGAAAATAACTGAAAAATACGTAAACATATGAGGGCTAAAATAACATGTTACTAAACAATGAATGGATCAACAACAAGATCAAGGAAGAAATCAAAAGATACTTGAAACAAATGAAAACGAACACAACAGCCCAAAATCTATGGGACACAGCGAAAGCAGTTTTAAGAGGGAAATTCAAAGCACTACAGGGCTATCTCAAGAAACAAGAAAAATATCAAATAAACATTACACTTAAAGGAACTAGGAAAAGAACAACAAACAAAGCCCAAAGTAGAGGGAGAGAAATAATAAAGATCCGAGTAGAAATAAATGAAATAGAGTTAAGAAAACAATTCAACAGGTCAATAAAACCAAGAGCTGGTTCTTTGAAAAGATAAACCAGATTGATAAACCTTTAACCATATTCATCAAGAAAAAAAGAGAACCCAAGTGAATAAAATAAAAATGAAAGACGAGAAGTTACAACTGGCACCATAAAAATACAAAGGATTATAAGAAAATAATATGAACAATTATATGCTTACAAATTGCACAATCTGGAAGAAATATATAAATTCCTAGAAACATACAATCTTCTAAGACTGAATCAAGAAGAAACAGAAAATCTGAAAAGACCTATTACTACCAAGTGAATTTTACCACTCAAAGAAGAATGAACACTTGTCCTTCTCAAACTATTCCAAATAATTTAAGAAGAGGGAAGGTTTCCAAGCTCATTTTTTTTTACAAGGCCAGAGTTATTCTGATTTCAAAACCAGACAAAGACATTACAAAAATAGAAAATTATAGGCCAAATCCCTAATGAGCATAGATGCAAAAATTATCAACAAAATATTAGCAAACCAAATCAGCAATATGTTAAGAAAATGATACACCATGATCAAGTGAGATTTATTCCTGGGATTCAATGTGATTTATTATCTGCAAATCAATTAACATGATATACCACAGAATATAAAAAAGCAAAATAAAGAAATATGATCATATCAATAGACACAGAAAAGTATTTTACAAAATCCAACACACATTTAAGACAAAAACTCTCAGTAAAGTGGGAATAGAGGGAACAGAACTCAACATAATAAAGGCAATATATGACAAACCCACAGCTAACATTATTCTCAACAAGAAAAAGCTAAAAGCATTTTCCTTAAGATTAGGAATAAGACAGGGTTGTTCACTTTCACCACTTTTATTCAACATAGTATGGAAAGTCCTAGTCACAGCAATTAGACAAGAAAAAAAAATAAAAGACATCCAAATTGGAAAGGAAGAAGTAAAATTGTTGTTATTTGCAGATGACATGATACTATAGATACAGAAACCTAAATATTCCACAAAAAACTATTAGAATTAATAAGTGAATTTGTTACTGTAGGATACAATATTAATATTTAAACTTAAATTGCATTTTATACACTAACAACAAACTATCAAAAAGAGACATTAAGGAAATAATCCCATTTACTTTGCATCAAAAAGAATAAAATGCCTATGAATAAATTTAAACAAGGAGGTAAAAGACCTGTACTCAGACAACTATAACACATTGAAAAAACAAAACAAAACTGAAGATACAAATCAACTGAAAAATATACTGTGCTCATGGATAGGAAGAATTAACATCATTAAAATGTCCACAATACTAAAAGCAACCTACAGATGCAATACAATCTCTATCAAAATACTGATGGCATTTTTCACAGAACTGGAACAAATAAATCCTAAAACTTCTATCAAACCAGAAAAGACCTTTAATAGCCACAGCAATCTAAAAAAAGAACAAAGTTAAAGGTATCACACTACCTGATATCAAACTATACCATAAGTCTACAGTAATCAAACAGCATGATACTGGCATAAAAAAATAGAGACACAGATCAATGGAACATAATAGAAAATCCAGAAATAAACCCATGCCTATTTGGTCAATTAATCTATCACAAGAGAGGCAAGAATATACAATAGGGTAAAAATAGTCTATTCAATAAATGGTGTTGGGAAAATTAGACAGATACATGCAAAAATAAAGAAACTAGAACAAACACTTAAATTTAAGACTTTAAACTACAAAACTTCTAGAAGAAAACATAGGCAGTAAACTCTTCAACAATGCTCTAAGTAATATTTATATCTGATGTATTTTCTCAGGCAAGGGAAACAAAAGAAAAAAAAACAAATGGGACTACATTAAACTAAAAAGTTTTTGCACAGTCAAGGAAACTGTCAATAAAAATAGAAGACAACCTACTGCATGAAATATTTGCCAATGATACATCCAATAAGGGATTGATATTTAAAATTTTTAAACAACTCAGTCAACTCAATACCAAAAATAATCCAATTGAAAATGGCCAGATGCCATGGCTGGATGGCTCAGTTGGCTGGAGCATCATCTGTACATCAAAAGGTTGCAGGTTTGATTTCAGGTCAGGGAATATACTTAGGTTGCAGGTTTGAGTGCCAGTTGGGGCACATATGGGAGGCAACTGATTGAAGTTTCTCTCTCACATTGTCTCTCTCCTTTCCTCGTTCTCTCGAAAATCAACTTTAAGAAAACATATGCTCAGGTGAGGATTTTTAAAAAATGGGCAGAGGACCTGAATGGACACTTCTCCAAGGAGAACATACAGATGGCAAATAGCCCATGAAAACATGCTCAATGTCAGTAACCATCAGAGAATGCAAATTAAAACCACAATGAGATGTCACTCACACTTTTTAGGATGGTACACATCAACAAACAGCAAGCATTGCGGAGGATGTGAAGAAAAGGGAACCCTCATGCACTATTGGTGGGATTGAAAATTGGTGCAGCCACTATGGAAAACAGTAGGAAGGTTCCTCAAAAAGTTAAAAATACAACTACCTGGTGACCCAGTTTGTCAAGGTCTGCAGACCTTATCATGTCCCAAGGACATAACTGTCAATATGGCTGCAGGTAGGCAACCACATGGGCAAAATTCACAGTAATTTTCCTATTTGTGGGCAATTGCCATATATCTATGCTTCGTCCCACACCCTTGAATGATGTTTCTGTGTCCCAGGAACCCCTGTTCTCTTTGGCTGAAGGTGTCACTTCTGGAGACACAGATGTAGACAACTAACAAGCAAGCACATCCATCCTGGTGATGGACAAGATAACAAATGTCAAAGCTAGTTCCCAGAACTTTTGAGAAAGAGAATGGTGTTATAAGTGAGAGAATGGGGTGAAATAAGAGAGGTGTAAAAGAACATTACGCTCTCTATCTGAACTGTGTGGAAACTAGGCTTGGAGAAGCAGGTCATTTCCCTGTGGTAAAAGCTAATGTTTAAGAGCTAGAGTTGGAACTCAGATCTATTGGACACCAGAGACTATGGTCAACACCAGTAGGTGGTGCTGCTACTCACTTGGTTATTCAGTGGGTAGATGTATCTGGGCCTCACCTCAAAATGCTACACATACACTATACTAGTAGCTAACAGAGGCTAATAATTATTTTTAAATTAAGACTTTAATAGATAATTGAAAACCTCTATTTCCTGTGAATATTGAAATCATTATTCACTGAAAATTGAACATAAGCTTAGTACTGGGCTAGGTTGTTTGGTTTAATTAAAGATGTAGGCTTTAATCAAATGTTTCCATATGCATGTGTTGGCTCTTTGGTGTCCTAGTGAAAAAATGCAAAGTCTATGGTATTTAAACATAATTATTGAATAAAAAACACGTGTGCATTATTATCATTATCTTATTTTTAAAGCAGAACCATTGGTTTTCAGAATTGAAGTTTATACAGAATATTATTTTGCTAACTTGATAATTAAGTTTCCTTGTTACAGTCAGAATTCTGATTTCAGTCATGGGTAGCTACTCAAATCAGATGCTTTTAGGTGTGTGTGTGTGTGTGTGTGTGTGTGTGTGTGTGTGTCGGTGATGGGGGTATCACATAATTGAGGAGAATATTGGAGAGACTGGCTCAGGTGGGGAAGCAGAATGAAACACCAAATCAAAGGCAAGACATCAATTGCATGCTGTATTGCATAAAACAAAGAGGTGCCGGGTGATATGGCTGTGATTTTAGTTGTGAAAATGAAGAGAAGAGGAAACATTTTAGGAATAATGGGGAAAATGATTGGTTCATCAAGAAAGGAAAAGAAAGATAATTTTAGGGGTGAGTGTTTTAAATAGTTAGGAAGATAATTATAAAATGAAATATTCAATGAAACTATTAAGATAGGGTTATTTTTACAATACATATTGAATCACATAGGATTTACCAGAAGTTGAACAGTAATCTTTTCTTGAATACACCATACGTTAAACCTATCAAAAGTATTCTGTATTTATGTATATATTTTTGTCTCTGAGGCTCGCAACAAATTAAACCTTAAGCTTTAGTGAAGACAAATCAATTTGCATGTAGAATCTTTAAATAGTCTTAGTGTTTATTTTTTTTAGCTTAGAGTCCTGCCTGAAGAATATTCATTTTCCTTTTTGTTTGATTGAAAGATTGTAACAACCCCCCTCCTCAATTTACAATAAGATCAAAAATGGCCCATCTGGAGATCACCAAATGCGTAAAGCTTGACCGTGTGGAGGCCATCTGTTGTGAATGGAGACACACATGGAAACTTAATCCTTGAACTTCTTTTTCAACTTTCTCTTTTGCTTGCTGAATAGATGGCAATTCAGAGCAGTCACAAACTGTAGGCCAGGACAGGTTGCTGCCTTTTAATGTCACAAACACTTTCATTCTCCCAAATGCAAAACTTCTCTCTGTAAAGATCTAAAGAGTGAAATATTCTTGGCACTGCCTTTCCCCAATATCATGATACAAATTGAAAGTCAGAGTCAGAACTCTCATTAATGGACTGTTGCTTGGGCTATACTTAGAAGAAAGAAGAGCCTGGGGAATCATATGCAGTTCCTTTTCTTTGAAGGTATCCATGGTCTCACTAAACAATTCTGAATGTCCTAAACATGTAAATACTACCTGTTTTTTTGTTTTGTTTTATTTTTTACTTTACTTTACATCCTCACATGTTCTTGTTTTAAGTTGGAGAAAGTCATTCTCTGGACTGAAAATCATTTCAAAATAATGTTATTTATGGAGTAGGACAAATGAGTCACAAAGAATAAGAATCTGGACTTCCCACAGGCATTTTGGATGTGGATAACATGTTACAGACTTCCACTCTTCTTGTCATATTTAGCTCTTCTGTAGGTACGATTTCACATCTGTAAATACCAAGTCAGCATGCGAACTGGATTGGTTTGATGCTAAAACCCTATGCATAGCCGTGAGCAAGGAGGCCAGAGTTCTTGTCTGTCTGCATCACACTGTCTTGTGGCCCTTCCATCAACTTTAGCACCTGACTTGTATGCCATTAAGTCAACAAAATTGCTTCTTAAAAAACCATTTTAAAATCCTTGCGTTGCTTTTACATAGTCTTCATCCTCCATCCTCCTACCACGTTTGTTTGTGATGCAACTTCTCTTAGCCCAAATGCTAGTTATCTCTCCCACTGGTGATTATAACTTTCTACCCAATGACATCTTGCTCTCAGTTTAAACAGGCTCTAAAAATTCTCAACACTGCAACCAAAGTAACACTTTCTCTCTGGTTGTTTCACTCCTCAGAACTGTAGGTGTGATTTCAGTTTGCATACTGTTCTGAAAAAATGCAGTGGTAAGGGCAATAGCAATTGCTTCTTCACTATTTTTAAAGTAAGTTGTACTCTTGATAACAGCAAAAAATTGAAAACAACATAAAATGTTGAAACATAGGGAAATGGGTTAAGGGTTACAATGTATACACATAATTGAATCTGGAACAACCACTAAGAATTATTTCAGGTGATTCCAAAATGGTGGCAGAGTAAATGGAAGCTACACTGACATGCTCCCAGGACCAAACTGGAATTATAACTAAAATATAGAAAAACCAACCTGAAAAATCAACTGAAGTCTGGCTGGAGAGATCCCTGATAATGAAGGATGGCAAGCGGAGACCGCATAGAGACTGGTAGGAAGTGTGGAGGTGTGAAAGGGCTGGCCAGCCCCCCTGAGGGATACCTCAGGTGTGTATGTGTGTGTGTGAGGGGGGGGTTCTACTGAGAACTCTGGGGTCTAAACCCCAAGTTGGGCCCCCCAGCCCAGAGCACCAGAACTGATAAAGATGCCCACACAACATCGGGCTGTGAAATCCAGCAGTGTTGCTGTCTACCTGGAAGAGATAGCTGGAAATGCAGGCACCCTCTTAAAGGGCCAAAATACAATATTTCGTGTGCAGCCACTCACCTTGGGATCTGGCAGAGGGAGGAGAGTGAACTAGAGCTGTGTGAGCAGAATCCAAGGTTGGCAGCTCTGGGGTTAGAGCTCAGAAGGGATTAGAGCCACCCTAGTTTTCTGTGCTAAGTCATTCCCTCATACTTCAGAGGACATCTTTTTCCAGGAGACCTTTATCATCCAGGCAGCTTTTGCCTGGGGGGTGAGGGAGAAGCAATTTCCCCACCTGATTGAAACCTCCCACCCCACCCTGAGGTTGATAACCTGAGGCTAACCAAGACAGAATATCAATCAGACTGCAGGCTTTGAGACTTTGCCTAATCTAATTCTGGGTTCTGGGATAGGAAAATCAGGCCATGGTGCACATATTGGTCCTTTCCAAAGGCATCCAGCCTCAGCAGAGGGAGCCATAAGCTGTGGATTGCCAATGGCTCCAAACAGGGTACTCAGGGCCAGTAACAAACAGCATCTGACATTGTCCTGCACTAGAGACTGGGAGTTGCAGCAGATCTACCTAATACATAGACACAAACCCAGGCTGCCAAAATGGGGATACAAAAAAACAAGCCCAAAATAAAAGAACAAAAGAATTTTCCAGAAGAAGAGCTAAATGAAACAGAGGTAAGAAATTTATCATATATAGAGTTCAGAATAATAATGGCAAGGATGCTCAATAGCATGAGAAAAGATATAGTAACTATAAAAAAAGACCAGTTGGAAATGAATAATGACAAAGTACTAATAAAGAACACACTGGAAGGAATATACAGCAGATTAGGAGATGCTGAGGACTGGATCAGTGAATTAGAAGAAAGGGGAGAAAAAAATCACCCAATCAGAGAACCAAAAAGAAAAGTCACAGAAGTTCAGGAGTCACAAAACATCCCAAGCAAGAAGAACCCAAACAGGCCCACATCCAGACACATCATAATTAAAATGCCAACAATTAACCAGTCCAGCATGGCTCAGTGGTTGAATGTTGATCTATGAACCAGGAGATCACATGTTGATCCCTGGTCAAGGTACATGCCTGGGTTGCAGGCTCAATCCCCGGTGGGGGGTGTGCAGGAGGCAACAGATCATCGATTCTCTCTCATCATTGATGTTTCTATCTTTCTCTCCCTCTCCCTTTCTATCTGAAATCAATAAAAAGATATTTAAAAATAAAACAGAAGAATAAAATAAAATGTCAAAAGTTAAAGACAAAGAAGGAAACATAGAGGCAGGAAGAGAAAAGCAATATGTTATCTCCCAAGGAGCTCCCAAAAGGCTATCAGCTGATTTGTCATAAAAAAAAAAAAAACCCTCTATAGGCCAGAAGGGAATGGCATGAAATATTCAAGATAATGAAAAGCAAGGATCTGAAACCAAGATTACTACATCCAGGAAGGCTATTATTCAAAATAGATGGTGAAATAAACAGCTTCCCATTAAAAAAAAAAAAAAGGCGAAAGGAGTTTATTATCACCAAACCAGCACTGTAAGAAATGCTGAAGGGACTGCTGTAATGAGAAGAAGAAATAGAGAAACATAGGCATAAATAATTAAAATGGTAATAAATAAGTACCTCTCAATAATAACCTTAAATATAAATGAATTAAATGCTCCAATCAAAAGATATAGGGTACTATGTCTCTGGATCTATTTTGTTCATCAGTTTATTTTGTTCATTAGATTCCACATATGAGTGAGATCATGTGATACTTGTCTTTCTCTGACTGGCTTATTTCGCTTAGCATAATATTTTCAAAGGTCCCTCCATGCTGTATCAAAAGGTAAAAGATCCTTCTTTTTTACTGCTGCATAGTATTCCATAGTATAAATGTACCACAGCTTTTTTATTTACTCATCTACTAATGGGCACTGAGCTGTTTCCAAATCTTAGCTATTGTAAATTGTGCTGCTATGAACATAGGGGTGCATATATTCTTTCTGATTGGTATTTTAGGTTTCTAAGAATATATTCCTAGCAGTGCAATCACTAGGTCAAATGGTAGTTCCATTTTTAATTTTTTGAGGAAACTCCATACTGTTTTTCATAATGGATGCACTCCACCAGCAGTGTACTAGGGTTCCCTTTTGTCCACATCTTCACCAGCACTTGTCATTTGTTGATTTGTGTGGAGTATCTAAAAGGAGCCCTGGAAAACTGGTGTAAAATAAAACCTGAAGCATATGTAACAATTAGCCAGATGAAGATGCTAGGAAAAATATTTTTGGAAGAGGAAAGAAGTGTATATGTAGGCCAAAGTCAAGTGGGAGTGTGGTACATTCCAAGGAGTCAAGAAAAAGGTTAGGAGGATGTGAACAAAATCAGATAGGTAAGCCAGGGACAATATATGTAACATAGGATCCTGCTCAACTGCATAAAATAAAAATATTGATACATTAAGAATGACCTCCTCCCTAAATCCTTTCCTTCTATCCCCATCCCTCAATCTTGAAACTACAGTTCTCTTTTGAGAAGAGTCGGCTTAGCTTTTATCTCCCTATTTGTGAAAGGTACACTTTTTTCCCCCAACTACTTATGATGTGGGCTCTAACATAACAGCTTTTAAACACCTCACCTAAATCAGTTAAATATTTTAAAAATTCATTTTTTTAAAGCTGCTTAGCAGAAAAGTTCAAGTTATGTTTAAGTTTTTCCACAAACTTTGGCCTCATTAACTACATGGGCCCTGCACATGTAAACCAATATCACCTTCACCTCCCTTTTGTGTGCTTTCTCCTTCCCAGTTACCACAGCTAATGTGTAAGCTCAACATCAAGTCAGTCCTTTAAGAGTCTGTGGTGAAACCACTTTAAATCTATATTGGTTTTCTGTTTAAATGTTAACCTAGACATGTAAAGTGATGACAGTAATGTGATGGGATCTATTTGGATTACTATTGGGAAAGCAATTGAATTGATTTTTCAAAAATTGATTTACTACTTAGCAACTATTTCTGTGAGAAATCCAATGACAACGGAACCAACCTGAAAAATGGTGGATTTTTAAACCTTATAACCAAGACCAAAGCCACCCTATAAAACACTAATACTGTAATTGCTCCCTTCTCTCTCTATCCATTACTGTCCTACTTAATCTTTAAGACTTGAATCTAAATCCAGTGTCACTAAGACTTCTCTCAAGACTTCAAATGCTAGTAGTCTGGTGTCTCCTCTGGTCTCCCAGTGCAATCATTCTTTCAAAAATACTTATTGAGCACATATTTACTAATATGTGTGTTTGTTATAAAGCAGTGAGAAAACAGATCAACATTCTTGCTTTCTTGGAACATGTAGTCAACTGAGGTATATTATGTGAGGGGAAAGCAGAAGGTACAATGAGAAGGATAATGGGGGACCATTTGAGAATGAAAAGTCATAGAAGTCCACCTTGGGACAGTGATAGTGAATTTATGTTCTGGTTAATAGGTAGGATAAAGTGCGAGAGGATAAGAGCAGTGGGTTCCATTCATAGGGAACAGTGCAGTCCCTCAGACCCTGAAACTGGTAAGAACTCAGAGCATTCCAGAAATGGAGTGAAGCCTAGTATATCTGGAGTGGGGTGAGTGAGGGAGAGAGATCTGGAAGGTGGGTTGAGAGGAAGAGTGGGGCCAGATTACACAGGGACAAGTAGGCCATGTTTAAGGATGTTGAACTTTATCTTGAAAGCAATGAGAGGCCTTTAGTGGACTTCAAGTAGCTTCAAGTGTCTGACGGAGTTCTATTTGGATTTTGTAAAGGATCTCTTTGACTCCTGTGAGGAGAATAGACTCTTTCCCACTTCCACCTTCCCTCCTTGAAGGTAGCGGTTATGGATCAAGATTAAAAATGGTGGAAGAGTAAGTGGATGCTGCATGGACATGTTCCCAAGAACAAACCGGAATTTCAACTAAAATATAGAAAAACTTCCTGAATAATCAATGGAAAACTCGCAGGAGAGAACCCTGATACCCGAGGACCTAAAGTAGAGACTGCATAGAGACTGTTAGGAGGGGTGGAGGCACGGAAGGGCTGGCCTAGTGCCCACAGAGAGCAATTGATGTCCCAGAGAGATATCTCAGCTGTGGGGGGTTGCCACTGAGAACTCTGGGACCTAATCCCCAAGCTGGGCCCCCCAGCAGAGAGCACCAAAACTGAGAAGGGTACCCACATAACATCTGGCTGTGAAAAGCAGCAGAGTATTGTCTGCCAGGGCGTGACAGCTGAAAATTCAGGCACCCTCTTAAAGGGCCAATGCACAAAATTTCCTGTGGAGCCACCCATCTTGTGCTCTGGCAGAAGGAGGGTGAAGTGGACTGGATCTGTGAGAGCAGAAACCAGGACTGGGGACTCAGGGGATAGAGCTCAGAAGGCAGACACCCCAAGTTTCCTAAGCTGAGTCATTCCCTCACACAGTGGAGGACATCTTTCCCACATAGACATTTCCCTTGCCTGGGGAAGAGACAGTTGACACACCCTATTGGAAAACACCTTGCCCTAAGGCCACTTAAGAGATTAAAAATAACAATTAGCCTCCAGGGAGAAGCAACTGCCCCACGCTGCTGAAAAAAAAATCTCTCACCACACCTGAGGACAATTGCCTGGGGGGCAATTCAAGTTGTAATCCTATCAGCCTATAGGCAGAGGCAGTCTCTGGAGCCTTTGAGTCTATGCCTGATCTAATCAGTCAGAAACAGCCTTTAACACTGCCCTGCACTAGAGATAGAGAGGTATAGAGGATCTACCTAATACATAGTCACAAGGTAGCAGTTATGATTACATCTTTTACACCCATGGTAACTTGAACATACTAGAACATTATAGAAAATACTCTATAAAGATATGTGGGTTGATTAAAAATGTACTAGTAGAGGAGACTTTATATTTCTGTTATCACAGCTGCCTAATTTCTTTTAAACCTGGGCTGGATTTCTTTTAGGATCCTATAGTCTTCACTTTATCATGGCCCCATTCTCACTTGTACTTCCCTTCCTTGGCAAAACTTAAAAAAATGTGGCTTGAAAGAAAGGGAAATCAATTTGAACATGGCAGCCACTAAAGGTGTTGATAAATTTTCATTAATCTGTATTTCTATACATTTTAATATATTAATTTAAACTCTGGAATAAAAGAATGCCTTCTTTTTGAGAGTTCTCCTAGAAAACCCCAAAAAGAACAGCACTTCAAAAGTAGAGCACAGACCATCCATTTGTTTCATTTTTTTTCTGTAGAAAGAGTGTGCAAGTTATGCCACTGTGATCATTAATTTTGTGTCACTTTGATTGGATTACAGGATGTCCAGATATGTTGTTACAATGTGAATGGCATCATCCAATCCACGAAGGCTTGCATGTAACAAGAAGGTGAAGGAAGGGAGGATGCACTGCTCTAGGACTGACTGCATGAGATGGGACATTGATCTCCTTCTGCCCTCAATGATCCTCCTTCTCGGGCCTTCAGACCCAAGGAGTTTATACCATCAGCTCTCCAGCACCCAGGCCTTCAAACTACACCAGCATCTTTCCTGGGTCTCCAGTTTGCAGATCATGGAACAGCTTAGCCGCCATAATTTCCTGAATTAACACCAACCAACAAATCAATCAACCAATGAATCAATCCTATTGGTTTCTACTTATCATGAGAATCCTAATAAATACAGCCATAGAATTTGCTCCAGAAAGGGCACCTTCTGGGAAAGATTTCTGGAGTGGGAAACATCTATTGGGTGCAATCCCAAGAGCCTCCAAATACTCTAGTCTACTAAAGATCTCCCTGACCATCCTGCCAAGCTCCTGGAGTCCTCTAGTCACCTCTCCTTTGGATTAGGCCCTGATAAATGATTAGAACACTAATACTATCCAGTATCCTAAAGTTTTGCTGCAGTCTTTGTTTTTTCATTTCTATAAAAAGTGTGTGCTAGATCAAGTCTAAGATCCCCCCCTTTTAAAATTTTTCTTTATTTTTTTTCAATTACACTTTACATTCAATATTATTTTGTGTTAGTTTCAGGTATACAGCATAGTGCTTAGACAATCATATACTTTACAACGTGTAAAGCCCTTTTAAAAGTAACCTTTTATGATTAAATTTACTGCTGTCTTCCATGTATTAATCTTTTGAGGTGGCTTCAGATACCCAAATAGATTTCTGAGAGAAAGCCGTAGGGTACAGGGCATTGCAGGGAGCACAGATGCCCTCCTCTGTCATTACTGTGCATCCATACTCCTGGCCTCACTACCTTTCAGGGGACAAACTCCTGCTTTATCTACTAGCTTGAATGATGCTTAGCATCCATGAGGTTTTCAGTCATGAAGATAGGGATATTCAGATCTAATAAAGCCTCCGGAAAGGGACAGCAATGTCTAAATGTAGGCATACACGGGCAAAATGATGTGAAAGTTCTTATTCCAGCCCTAGCTGGTTTGGCTCAGTGGATTGAGTGTCGACCTGCAGACCAAAGAGCCTCGGGTTCGATTCTAGTCAAGGGCACGTACTTTGATTGCAGGCTCCTCCTTGGCCCAGGCTCTGGTCAGGGCGCATGCAGATGGCAACCAATTGATGTGTTTCTCTCACATTGATGTTTCTTTCCGTCCTTCCCTCTCTCTTCCACTCTCTCCAAAAGATCAATGGGAAAATATCCTCCGGTGAGGATTAACAACAACAAATATAGTTCTTATTCCAAGGCTCCAAACTGAAATAAATGAACAAATAAAACCCAGAGTGGCAAATGAGCTGTTATATGTGCAGCAGGCAGAGCTCCGGGTGGGCATGGACTTTCTGACCTTGCTCTTAATCCCTGGCACCTGGCACAGCCTGGCATATCATAAGCACACTGTAAATGTTTATGGAATGAATGAAAGGTGCGTTCCAGTGCCAGCAGGGTGGGAGTTCCTCACTGTGCACACTCAGCCTCGCCTGGGTTAGGAATAGACCCAGCTAGGCTTTCAGTGTAACACCTTCTTAAGGTGTCTTGGCAAACAGTGGAGAGTGAGCATGCAGAGAGGGAGGGATGTCACCATGGGTTTCCCAAAGGTTCTGTCCCGTATTTGACCCTAGGAGCACTGCTCACTAAGGGGGTGGGGAGCAAGCTGATTTAACCTTTAGGGAAATGCACCCTTTTCCATGGGAGCTGTCAAAAACAAGGCTCCAAAACACAAGAAAATAGAATCTGTCCTTTTTCTTCTGTGTGTCTGGCCTTCTTCAGAGTCTCAGTGCCTGTACTTTGAGCATTAGCTGTGTCCAGGTGCAGCTTCGTCTTTCATCCCCATTAAAACCACAAAGGGGACTCGTAATGTGCCGCAGAAAGAATATCCTCATAAGGTGGAATTCACACATCTGGAGGGTTTTTAATGAATGGGCAAAAGGGGGATGGTTACCTGGCAACCCTGAGTAAGTGCAAATTAATCCATTTTTTATTTGATGTCAGCAGGGTGGCTCAAGTCTTCCGCTTGGTTGGGACAGAATTAAAGCTGATGATGCTCTAGCGAAGTTTTGGGAGTTTGTTTGTTTTAATTTCACCCTCATCTCTGTAATTGGCATTTAATCCGCCCCCCCCCACCACCACTAACACAAAATTGCAATGCACTGACTCCTTTATTTGAAGCAGTTATTCTAACTCATGAATCCTTACAAAATTGTTAGTGAGGTAGGCCAGCTGAGTTCTCTTTCTTAATTTGAAGCTTGTGAAGATTAAGGAGTTCAGTGTTAGGTTACCCTTCTGGCATAGCCCCAAAGGAGAGCAGAATTGTCAGGCTGATAACTTTGTTTATGGCTCCCTTTCATTGTGCCCTGTCTACACAGGCTGCAGCAGCCTCACGGCATCTGGGCTTTGATCTAAAGATAATTTATATGAAAGTGTTAACAAGACAGTGATACTTGTTTTAATTCAATTTAAAAAATCCGTTTTTGGTAAATGCCATTGCATTTTTTTGTTATGCTGAATTTTTGTTACAATGGGAAAAAATGGTAGTTCCACTTGATTTGTAAGGATGAAATGATAGTTAACAGGCAGAGCTAACATCTCTACACTGAATACATTGATCTTTACTGAGAAAGGATTTTGTTAGCACAATCATGCTAATGTACCTTAGTGGAGATTTTAAAGGCAGCATTGGTGACCACAGCTAATTCTGGGGAGTCGTCATATTCTGCAGCAAAGGGCAGAGCACTGACGTGGGGAGTGGGGGGGATGGTGGAGGGGGGGCAGAGCCCTGGTTCTCATCCCAGCTGCTATTCCTTCACCAACTTGAGTCTCAATGTAAAATGAGATGGTTATCCTTGATAAGCACAAAAGTCCTACCCAAGTTTAAACTCTGTAACTCCATGCTTATGCTCAAACTGAGATGAGGGAATAACTATGTCTCTGAATGAACAGGACTAAGTACATGCATATGTGCTCCAATAGTCTCTATTTGTTTAAATGTTCTCTTTTCGGTACTTTTTATTCCTTTGGTGTTTTCTATTTATTGGAGGCAGCCTGGAGGTCCTTAACCCCTGACTGAATTCTTTTTTCTAAGGCAGAACACTGCTTGGTTGTTTTGATTCCAATAGCCACCTGACCAGTCCTGCCTCTTTGCAGCACCACCGGCCCACACACACACATTTCCTCATATGTTTGCCAATCAAACCTGAAAATTGGGACAAGATATGTAGTAGAACAACCCTTTCCAATATCGACCTTAACATAGTTTTCCTGGCTAGAGATTTTCCCCATCAGAATAATGAAGTATTTAACATATTTTTTTCTAATTCCTCTTTTGTTATCATGGTTTAAAAACAAAAATGCTTGTTTCCAGATGTCTTGTTCGACAGTACCCAAGAACACATGGGAATATTTTGTAGTGGCTGACAGAGTGGGTTGGAGAAAAATAAAAAGCAGATGGACATAGATTAACTCTATCTGTTCCTGGTCTAGGCTTCTCTGAAGATCCTGGTATGAGATCTTTCTCTCCTAATTTCACATCACTAGGCCAATCACAAGCTTGGCAATGAAACAGAAGAACACATTCTGAGTTGGTCCAAACGTTCTGTGTGTAAAGTCATGTTATACTGAATATTGCCTGGTGCGGGGCAGTATTTCATATTAGTTGATCTCTAGATGGCAAGAGGGAGATCTGGCTAGAAATCTGGATAACAGTCTCACTGAGCAGTCACGCCTCTGTTCAATACTTACAGGGGGAATTCATATTCAAAGGTCCTCTGGGTAAATTCACATTACTTCCTATTAGCTAGAATTTGACCTCCAAATCTGGAGTGGTCTTCTTCTTCTCTAGTATTGAACTAAGGGGTGGGGCCATATAAAAGCCTCTTTTTGGGAATAATATCTAAAGATAGATCAACTGTTATACTCACACCCATGTTTATTGCAGCATTATTTGCAACAGTCAGGATATGAAAACAACCCAAATGCCCATCAGTGGATGAATGGATAAGAAAGATGTGATACATTTACACCAGGAATATGATTCAGCCATGAGAAAGGAGGATATCCTGTCATTTGCAACAACATGGATGGACCTTGAGCACGTTATGGCAAGCAAGATAAGTCAGAAAGAGAAAGACAAGAACTGTGTAGTATCACTTCTATGTGGAATCTAAGAGAGTCAAATGTAAAAAAAACCCCAAACAAACAGAGAGTAAAATCATGGTTACCAGGAGATGGGGGTGGGGGGATGAGATTGATTGTATTTAAGGGTATAAATTTACAATGAGTAGTAAATAAGCCGTAGAGATCTAATGCACAGTATAATAAATACAGAAAACAGTGTTATACTATAATAATGTAATGTGATAAGATAAATATTCATTCAATGGTAATCACATTACAATATATAAATGTATCAAAGGAATACGCTGTATACCTTAAATTTAAAAAATGTAACATGTCAAACTTATAAAATAAAAATATTACATGAGGAGTGTTAAAAAAATGAATCAATAAATAATTATAGATTAAGTGGCCTTCTTGGTCCTATTACTTGGGGTTCATATCCTGATCTCAGTCTTCTGGACCTTTACTCTGATTATGAGAAGAAGCCTGAGAAGTAAATAGAAACAGATCCATTCCCACAGAGATAGAGCCTCAGTCATCCTTTCCTTGGACATCACTGGTCCTCTGACATTTGAGGTAAATAGGCTCCCACTCTTCACTTGGAGATGGTTCCAAGCCTGTCTTTCCTCACCAGGCTCATAGGCGTGTCTTAGATCAGGTGCACTACACAGAGTCTGAAATGAGGGTTCTTTTCTAGTGATTTATTGAGAGGGTTCTCTCAGAAGTAGAAGGAGAGTAGGGCAAGGAAGAAGCCTCAGCAAGGAAGCTGTTTAACCTAACACTAGATTTAACCTGGTTTCATGGGGAATCCCTGGGACACAAAGTACCCTGAATAGTTGTTTATAGGATAGGCAGAGGGCAGATCTGGTCTTTTATACCCCAGGGCAGTCAGTCATTGGCCACGGCTGGGTATGATCATCGACTTCTGCTTGGCTGAGGGAAATTCTCTTCAGAAGGGGGCAGCCATGAACCCTTTGCAATCAGTAGTCACAGCAGCCAGGGCACAGCTGCACCAGTATTAAGGGGACCTTGGTAGGACACCAGGAGCACCCACAATGGGTGGGAAGAAAGAGGAACAAGTATTCCCAAAGTTACTACAAGGTAGAAAAAGGATTTAATTTCTTCACCCCATTTACCCAAAGCTCTTCTCTTTACAATGGAATGTTCTCAACTGATGTGTATCAGTGTTTCTTCTTCTCGGGGGTAGAGCAGCGAGAGAAAGGGAAGTTTGAACTGTGCCCTGGGATTAGAGAGTATGTTCAGCATTTAGATCCAAAGGGTTCTGCATAGGATCTCTCTGGCAATATAGAATAACAATATGCTTTGCTAGTTGTCAAGTTAGTTTTTAACATTAAGAATTGTGATGAATCTGGGGCTTTGTCTATTTACATTTGCTTACATCACTTTTGTTTGTACATTTTGGAAGATTGTTTCCATTTGTCTTAGCTTGTATCCAATAACAACTTCCTAAAATGAGGCATTAGGCTTCTGCTTATTGCGTTGGTTTCTTCAGGGTCTCTAGATTTCATGGGTTTTCAAGGCATTATGCTATATAATAAAAGCCCAGAGACCGAACAGCAGAATGACCAGAATGACCAGTCAGCTAGTCGTTATGATGCATACTGACCAACAGGGGGCAGATGCTCAATACAGGAGCTGCCTCCTGGTGGTCAGTGCACTCCCACAGTGGAAGCGCTGCTCAGAGGGTGGGTCCACAGCCACTTGGCTGACCAGGATGAGTGGTGCTCCCACAGGGAGCGGTTCCCTGCAGGCCATGCCCCCCACCAGTGCATGAATCTGTGCACCGGGCCTCTAGTCTTAATTATAATAGAAAAATCAGAATCTCTTAGAGCTGAATTACTAGTTTAAAAAAGGCTTTCATGTAAAAAATGAGATTCTAAAGCACAAAAGTTGAATAATTTGCTCAGGTCATAGAATTAATTTGTCCCAGAGGTATAGGAAACTGGATCCCATGCTATTGGTTTTAATTTGCCACACTGCTGCCCACTGTGTTTTTGTTACTCAAGTATTCTTTTCTTATCAGTGATGATTATGAAGACATCATATTTTTTTGTTAACATTACTCATAGGCTTTTTAGGAAGAGGAGGGTTTTCAATATGCTCCTCTAAAAAGGGAACATTCCTCTTTCAATTGTTCAGAGAACACAAAACATATTAAGCTGTGTTTGCATGAATGGGAGTCATTGTGTTTTAAGTGGTCGTGTATGCCATGACTCAATATCTTTTTATTTCTTTTCTCCTCATGAATGATCATTAAGTAGATTTTTGCTTAGGGCAGCCATACATCTTCCTCCCTTCCCATGCATGTTAGATCCTTGCTTTAAATTTTATATCACATGGCTGACCAGAGTCCTGAGAACCCAAGACTGGGGTTCTGGCATAAAGGAGACAGAGGATTTGCTTAGAATTAAAATTTAAACAGCATATTTCAGCCCAAATTTATCAGAATTCAGCACTGTACGATTTGGGACATGAGCACATCAAATAAGAAAGTAATTAACTTTCTTGTATGCATAACTCCTTTGGGAACCTAGTGGAAGAAGGGGGTGGTTTTCTGGGTATGATTCAGAAATTCCCATGTCCTCTAGTCAAGTATTATGAAATAATATAAAAACCAGCTAGGCTTGAGTGTCTCAGTTAGCTGAGCATCATCCTGTGCACTGAAAGGTTGCTGGTTTGATTCCCAGTCAGGTTACAAACCTGAGTTGTGGGTCAATCCCGGAAGGCAACTGATCAACGTTTCTCTCTCTTTGCTTTCCTCTCTCTAAGCATGTCCTTGGGTGAGGATTTTTTTTAAAATATATTTTTATTGATTTTTTACAGAGAGGAAAGGAGAGGAATAGAGAGTTGGAAACATCGATGAGAGAGAAACATCGATCAGCTGCCTCCTGTACACCCCCCACTGGGGATGTGCCCGCAACCAAGGTACATGCCCTTGACCGGAATCAAACCTGGGACCCTTCAGTCCACAGGCTGGCGCTCTATCCACTGAGCCAAACCGGTTATAGCAGGATTTTTTTTTAAAATCACACCTAACATTACTATAATAGTGATGTAGTTGATGCATATTATGTATTAAAGTTTAGAATTTCATAACAGATAACATGTCTCTCTGATCCAGCACATTATTACAATAACTAATACAGTAAATATTTGTTAATTCTTTGAATTAATGAGTGTGTGAAAGGTACTAAAACATAGTACCTTAAGCCTCATCCTCTTGAGTTAGGTAACGGATTTAAATCTAATTTACTAGTTGTAAAATCTTGGGCAATTAACTTACCTTTTGTTTGACTCAGTACCCTTATTTATGAAATTGTAGTATTTATGTTGGAGGGCTGTTGTGAAAATTAAAAGATATGCACACATGTAAGCATTTAGCATAAATGGCTCTATCATTATTATGATTCTAAGGATTGTACACTTCTCTCAGGCTGGTCTCTATATCATGAGATATCTCATGACTATATATATATATATATATATATATATATATATATATTTTTTTTTTTTTCCTTCCAATTTGAGTGGGACTTCTGGATTAAAGGATAAACAGGGCATCATGACCTTAACCACTATCTGCTATTGTGGCTCTGCAGACTGCACAGTGGAGCAAGTGTTACTCTTTTTTATTTTTTAATCTGTCAAAATAATTACTCCTCAGGCAGACCCAGAGTTAGACAACTGTTTTCTGAGTATGTCTGACCTTGGAAGTTCATAGGTTCCTGGGCCTATCCCTTTATGGTAATTGTTGGTCCTTTCTTGCCATCATTTGTGAGATAAGAAGAGTTTCAAATTGCATAATAAGTCCATGTTGATTGAATCTGTGTGACAATGTTTGATCTATTAATGAGCAACCCAGAAACTGGGAACAGTCTATGCTTTAAAGATGTCAAAATATGCCAGAACCGGTTTGGCTCAGTGGATAGAGTGTCGGCCTGCGGATTCAAGGGTCCCAGGTTCGATTCCGGTCAAGGGCATGTACCTTGGTTGCAGGCATATCCCCAGTGGTGGGCGTGCAGGAGGCGGCTGATCGATGTTTCTCTCTCTCTCATCGATGTTTCTAGCTCTCTATCTCTCTCCCTTCCTCTCTCTAGAAAATCAATAAAACATATTTTAAAAAAAAAAGACGTCAAAATACTATATTAAGTTTGACTGGGAAAAAAATCATTATTTAAAGTTCTATTTAAAGCTTGGGAGAAAAGGGAACTCTAACCAATTCTTTATATAGACAAGTGGCTATTAAATTAATAAACATCCCATAAGGCCTGCTAAATTAATAAGAAGAATGTTTGCTGAATGAAGTCTGTCACTATTTTGAAAAGTTTGAGTCATTTAACTACATAAATTAATATATTCAAGTCACTGAAAATGTCTTGAGCAAAGGATTTCCCCAAAAGCAATATAAACAAACCTAAAATAATGATGAAATTGTTAAATGTCATTTTTTCTAGTCTTATAAATGATTTAAATAGCATTAAAAAAATCTCCAAAGCCTTAATCTACAAAAACATTGATACTAGACTTTAAAAGTGGGGTTTAACACAGTGGTCACTACCTAAAAAATACAAGTGAAATCATACTTCTTTTTATTGTTTAGAATGTTAATGTTCTAAAATTACCTACATTTTTAAAGAAGTCATCAAGAACATTAGATGCCATGTTTTCAAGTCAGACAAACCTGGCTTCAGATTCAGTGAAGAAAAAGACTCATTTGCTTCCTTCTCAGTTCTTCAGATCAAATAAAATATCCCTCGGGTCCTCAATAATTGCAATACTGTATTATTTTTATATATGTAAAATTTTAGATGTAATTAATCAGTAAAAGTTTATGGCCCATTGCACCTATAATATTTGTGGACTACATCCAAGTTTTTGGCCTTTTCATTTTCAGATTCAGTCCTCACCCATTCTTTGCTCTGATGGGGACTGATTATATTATATTTGACAGGAGGACTGGTCCTCATCCTACAGGCTGCCTTTGCTAGTCTCCCATATCGTCTGTGTTTGCAAGTGGGAAAAATTGGCTAGAAATTAGAGTGTATTCATTTATGCTTTTTACAGTGTTGAAGGAAAACAATGCTTGAGAGGGAGAGAAT
Organism: Myotis lucifugus; assembly: GCF_000147115.1. Taxonomy (NCBI): domain Eukaryota; kingdom Metazoa; phylum Chordata; class Mammalia; order Chiroptera; family Vespertilionidae; genus Myotis; species Myotis lucifugus. The sequence continues at coordinate 200,426 of NW_005871200.1, forward strand.
GAAATAAATGAAAACAAAACCTAATTGTGTTCCTAAGTAACACTGTATTCATAGGTAACATTAGTTTACTTAGTTAATACTCATCTCCCTGCCTGTTTGTGACCATCATGAGGATAAGGGTCATGTCTGTGCTGATGCTAACTATGTACCTAGCACAATCTAGCATATGGTAGATGTTTAATACATATTGTTGAATGAGTAACTGAGTAATGACTAAATATTTATTCAAAGTCATGTAACTAGTTACTATAGTGCTGGAATTCAAAGCCCAAGTTGGTCAAACTTCAGTATTGTGAACTTTCCACTAACTTATACTGTATCTGATGACCTCATGACAATTTTGAAGGGATATATTGCAAAGTAAGAAATTAATTTCATATTAAAAAATAAAGTAATGCATCTTTACTACTCAATTTAAATAGCAAATTAATTGTCAGAAGTATGACTACCATGTTTGATTGTTCACATTGTTTATATTTATTGTCCCACACTCCAACCTAGGGAGAACATGCTGCTTGCCTCAACAATACATTTTTTAAGAACTATTTATTAGCCACCTTTTACATACAATATCTTATGCTAAACCCTTCAGAGGCTATAAAGAATCTAAAACATGAGCCATTCCATCTTTCAAACAATTTATAATCGAGAATAAAGTTGTGTAAAAATCTACCCATACCTAAAGGCTAACAGTATAATCAGGTATTTTTATTTAGTAAGACAAATGGACTAGATAGAAGAGAAACAGGAAGACTGAATGACTTTTGACTTCTATTTTTAATAGTATGGCAGAAGAGAGATCTCAAAGGATACTACTCCAAGAAACAAAGACAATTCTGGCTAAAGTATTAACAATCATCTTTTAAAATATATCACTCAGTTGGTACAAAAGGGAGAAATGAGCAGAGCCTCAAAATAAAGAGAAAGTAGAAGGAAATGCAAAGACAATGAAAATATCTTGAAAGCAGCCAGGGGAAAATATGACATATTATACAGGGTGGGGCAAAAGTAGGTTTATAGTTGTGAGTACATAAAACAGAGTTTATAATTATATTGTTATTTATTAATTATTGTATTATTTTTCATATGAACAACTGTAAATCAACTTTTGCCCCACCCTGCATATATGATAATTTTTGCAGACTATGCAAGCTGGAAAACAATGGAGAATTCTCTTTAAAGTGGTGAAAGAAAGAAAAAGCTGTTAACTGAGAATTATATACCCAGCAAATATATCTTTCAAAGAATAAAAGGATAAATGAAGACTTTTTCAGACAAACAAAAACATAATTCATTGCTAGCCAACTTGCACTACAAGAAAAAGGAAAACATGTAACAGAAGGAATCTAATATCAAACAATAACTTAGATCTACAAAAAGAAATAAAGTATGATAAAATTAGAATAGATAAAAGTAAAAATATATTTATCTCTTCTAACTTTTACTTGCTGTAAAGGATAGCTGTCTAGAGCAAAAATAATGGCATGTATATAATAGTAAAATGAAAACAACAATTCACAAAAGAAGGAGAAAGAAATGTTATAAAATTATATTTCTAACACTACATATGAAGTAGTATATTATTTGAAGGTATAATCTGACTAAAAATGTGTATCAACCCAGATATAAAGTAGGTTGGTTTACAAGTATAGCTATATCACCTGAACCTCTAATGTGTCTTTCTTGCCCCCTCCCAAACCCTCCTGAGTGAGTATCCATCTAGTTTCTTTCCAATATTTGACTGATATTTCCTCTTGATTTGTGGAATGATGTAGTTCTGTTTGCCCAAATTTCAACTGATCACAGACATTAAAACCTTGCAGCTTCTTAAAGACCCCCAAAATGTGAGATGTTAGGAAGCAATTTCAACTTACTGAAATAATGTGACACCCTCAGAGGGAGAATTATAGCCTTTAAGAGAGCCAAACATGGGCATTCTGGGACTCCTGTGGTGAGGTTTTAAGAGCCAACATTCAGTGGGCTGCAGAATTGTTGGGGTTTGGGAGAAAGGAGGCGTTAGGGGAAGTTGGTGTGTGGTAAGGAGTGAGAAAGATTGGAAGTGAACTTCAACCACTTCTGTAAAAGATATGGGCTCTTCCGCTACTTTCTTTGTGGCCACATACTTGGCAGCCATTAGAAAAATAACTAAAAATAAATACACTGTAATATATAAGGAAGGTTTTGAGTTGACTGTGTGTTAAAATAACAAAATGAGCACAGAATGTTGGGTTGGATTAAAATTAGAGTAAGATAAAATGAGAAGTAGCATAAAGTAGGAATTTTAAAATATCCTAAGAAAAAATTCAATAGACAATAATAATGATATAAAATACATATTTTTAAAAGGATAAAAATTTAATTTTAGAATTAAGCAGTATAAATTTAATTTTATGAAGCATAATAATAAAATGAATGGAAGATTAAGATAAAAGTCTAAAACCAGTAAATAGTAAAAAGTGTAAAAGATATTAAGAAAAGAAAAACAAAGGTAATATGACTAAAAAATTGGTGAAACTGTCTTTAAAAGAAGAGAAAAACTAATCAAGAAAAGGAGATGACAAAAATGTGTAATATGAAATACAAAAGATACATAATCACAGACACAGAGGAGAGCAGACAAATTGTAGACTACTATGTAAAAGTCTATAAAATTATTGACTATATTATAATCCACATTACTATTTGCACTTCACATACCTTATGCCTGTAATATTTATTCTTTTCTATAATATCTTTGCCTTCATCTTCCCTTTACCATGTTTTAGTCACATTTCATATCTGGGCTTACATGCTGCTTCCTCCCCAGTTCATACATGGGGTCCTACCAGTATTGAGTTTGCCAACCTTAAATGTGGCATACAATAATATTAGATGCAGATGTAATTCAATAATATTAGAAAGCCAACGCTCATTGAATATGTTTAATCATTAGCTTACAGCATGACATGCAATCTGCATGTATTCCTTACATTAGTATTTCTATTGCAAAGTGTAGTAGCTATTTGCACTGGCTCTGGAGCCCAATTACCTCGTTAGAATTCTAGCTCCACCATTTACTGTCTTAGCACCATGAGTAAATATTAAATAAGATGATACATGTAAGATACATATCTGAGTCCCTAAAACAAAGTGAACTCTCAACAAACAGAGCTATTAAAATTACTCAGTGTGTCTGAATCATTTTAGGGCTTTTATAGTAGCTATAGTTTTAAGTTTCTAAGAGGATATCATGTATTCAAATATTTCTTTATGATTAGATTTATAAATGATATAAAATATCTTTCTTTCATAATATTTGCATATTAGCACTAACTAAGCAATCATGATGTAATTTTGCCAAAATGAATAATCAAGTGAGCTGGATCATATGGTTCTATTGAGCTCTAACTTTAGTAGAAAGCCAATAGAAATTTCTGAGTATTTTTCCGGGTGTCTGATATGTTTCAACTCAAAGTCAGCTGCTCCAAGTATATTTGAATCAATTCTATGCAGGAACCACTTTGACCTGAGAGAATGGTGGGTAGCAATCTCAGCCAGTAGAATGCTTGTATACTTGTCCTACCTGGCTTTCCCCCCTTTTTCCCTACCAGGTACAGGCTAAGGTAGAGGTCTGCGATGGACTCAAGATGCCAGTCTTGCTGGCCCCTCTGTACAGGGTCAGGAGAGGCCCCTGAATCTGGAGCTGGAATAGGTTTGTGAGTTGGGAGAATATGGCCTAAGGGAGCTGAAACTCAGAACCCTCAACCCTCCCGTGAATCTGAGAGTGTCCATCCCCTATCAGACCCATGTCACAGATCCTTTGATTTTCCCTTTAATTTACACATACTGATTCAATTTTTAAAAAGTTATATTTGAATTAGTTTAGGGGTCTGAAGGTGGACACAAGAGATCTTAAATTCTCAGTCCAATATTAGCAAAATATAATATTTAATATTTTAAATTTTTTCTTATCAATGATAGATGCTTATATTTATTGTAATCAAAATATTTCTGTGAGATAGAGGAAATACTTGACTACTTTGTTTTATAGAGGAGCCATAAAGAGGTTCAGTGACTTATATACACCCAGGCCCCTGAGTATAACTGTAACATTAAATTCAAGAGAATTCAAACATTGTGTCGTTGTTTTCCTCACCTTCTTCTTAAGGTTACTACAAAAGTTTAAAAGGATGTTGTTTTTATATCTTCATTATATGAAGGTGAATACTCTCTCTCTGGTCCTGTCTCTCTCTTATTAATAAAATTCCTTCTAGAGGAGTCCATATTCAAATCTAGACAGTGACCTGTTTTGACATCTGATTGTATTTTGAGAGCATTTGCTTCCTAGAGTACAATGTTATGAAATATACTTACTCCATTATTATTTAAATAACCACTTACAAATATAAAACATGGTCAAGTTATTCAAGTAACAAGACAGGGGGAAAATCCAATCATTATAAGCTCTCTTATTTTCAAGTGTTAAATGGCTATTTATAACCTTTGTTACAATCACTACCATTATATTACCAGCACTTTTTTATAACACCTTAAAAGCTTGCCTGTTCCCAAGAATGGTATTATAAGTATAATTCTTTATTCTACTCTCATTATAACAAGAGGAGGTCAATGGTCTAAAGGGTGGTTTCCTATTATGAGAGGATAAAACCTAAATCAATAAATCTCCAGATCATAAATGTTGCTACAGTCTGGCAAGGTTGAGAAAATTATGAGCCGAGCCTCATGATGTCTGGATATTGTAGCTTGTAAATTTCTACATACATATGTATGTGGTTATGTATATACTTGCTGCTGGGCCCTTTCTAGAGTTTGCTGAGAAATGTGGTGGAATTTTGTTCAGTATTGGTTCTGGGATTATTGTGAAAATGTTGGTAGAATATACCAGTATACAAAAATGAAGATATGCCATTAATTTATCTGGGAAAATGTTCCTAAGATTATAAAGTCACATTTTACCCTTTTCAATTCATTACTTTGACCAGGAAACTGAAATAGGGTATCATTTGCATCCATTGTTCAGTAAATTATGAATGTTGAAATTAATTGGCAAAGCTTTTGCCTCTGTTACAAATGTTCACATTGAGTGGTGATAATTCTAGTAGTTCCACAAAAATATGAGTAATAACCAGAAATATAATATATCAGCTCAATTGAAGAAAATATATTTAAATTATTACACAGTTCAGCATGCTCTTTTAGGCCATGTTGCTTAGTGATTAAGTGCAAGGACACTGTAGCCTGACCCATCTGTGCCTCATTTTCTTTATCTATACACTGGGTTCATAGAAGCTCCTATACAGAGAGCTGTTATGAAGATTAAATGGTTAAATAATTACAAAGAGCTTCATGCACAGTAAGTACTGTATATGTGTTGGCTATCTTATTTATGTAGAAATCTTACAGTACCCCAAACACCAATAAAGAATGGATATTAAATGCATAATATGAATTTCTCTAAAGCAGAAAAGGACAGCTCATTCTAGAAGTGGCGTCAGCAATCTGAGGAGGTCACTATCAAAAAGATGAAGCACTATGTGCTAGATGTTTTCCTAGCTGTTGAGTTTATATCAATAAACAAAACAAATACATACATAATATGTCAGGTGGTATGTGCCACAAAGAAAAACCAAGCAGATCAGAGGGCAAAGCATGATAAGGAGGTATGAACTGAAATCAGGAGAAAACATACAAGATGATTCCTACCTAAAAACATACCAATCTCCACTGAACCTCATATGTCCCCTTAATTGAGTCTCCTGATACTCCAAAAAAAGGAAACTCAGATTGACATGAGTGAAAGGAATATAACTAAACTAGAAAATATTTAAAGTCTCCCTCACTGAGCATTTTATATCATAGGGCTATGGAAGAGAGAAATATTAGAATTGCAGAGTTTTATGGAACATATTAGGGCTAAGGTAGATGAATCCTTTACCTATTCGGAACTCAGGTATATCATAAATTCACCTGTCTAGAATTTAGCTGAGCTCTAGGAACTCCACTCCCTGCTGAAAAGCTGCTGAAAAGCAGTGATGGGAATCCCAGAATCCATATATTATAGTTCATGCTTATTCATAAGTGAGTCCAGTGACTTAACCTTTCAGAGAAAACTGACAAAACAGAGAGGTTTCTCAACCCAAAATGTATTAGGTATAGCAATTAAGGATAGATTTGCGGAGGAGGGCATTAAAATCTAAACTGACAGCATGATAAAAGACTAATGACAGCAAGAGTTGACAAAGCAAAATAATAAAAAGCAAAAACAGGTGCTCTAAAAACACAAATGGGCAGGTAAAAACACTTGGCACTGAATACTGTCTTACTCTGTAGCACATTAACTGATAATCAAATAGCTAAGCCTAAATCCTAAAAAAAAGAAGAAGAAGAAAAAGAAATGAGTGTGGTTAAAATTCTTTGTCAAAATAGGCAGGCAATTGAGTGCATTAAGCAGTAAAGGACAGACTCTTCTATCTAGCTATAAATCATGCCACAAGCGTTCTGAGGCTTTCATGTACCTATCAATAGAGACATTGGAAACACCTCCCACAATTTCTTTGGGACCTTTGCCAAATTGTGCTTACTAATAATACAAAATGAGAAAACGTAGAGAGATCTTTTATAACATCCTCAAGAAAGCCTACTGTTTTAATGGAAGGACATTTTGCACATTGTGGGAAGTTCAACATGGCTTCTTTGGAAACTACTGAAGTCAATGATTAACAAGTTTCCACTCCATACCCTATTTCTACCTTAACCTCACTCACCCACTCTGATTTCCACCAGACCATTTGCAGAAGGTGGGATAAGGTAGTGGGGACTAAAATGGGAATATTGCATCCAGAAATAGCCACCTGTTCCCAGGAATTTGCCACCATTATCTATCTACTATATGGTCAGCCCCATAATTTACTATTTGCAAAGTGCCCTTCCTCCTGTGACACTAAATGTGATAATTTTGGAAAGTTTGCTGAAGACATTGGGTGCTCATTTCTCTTACCACTAGAATAATCATGTATAAGACCCCCAAAATCAAAGATTCACAGGAACCTCCTACATATTCATTACAAAGAACTTTTATTATTGCAGTGTTATTACAACTCCCTTTACCCATAAATACATTAAGAACATGACTTCCTATGTTTAGCCACTTCCCTCCAATGCACGGAGTGAAGCTCAGAATTTATTTTTATAAGTTGGAGCATGCCCTGCTAGAATATGCCTGACATATGTAACTGGTAGCAGGGAGTTAGAGTGGAATCCAGTATCAGAAGGTAGTCAAGTGGTCCAAAAATTGCATATGCAGGTTTTGGGGGTCTGGAAACAGATGGGGAGCCTAATTTGTGGGGTATTCAGGTACTAGTTAGAAAAGTTGAGGAGTGGATCAAAATTAGATAACAGCCAAGGGACAGAGAGAAGCTAGAGGTCAAAACAATATAGCAGGTCTTCTTCTTTCAACCAGCCAAATACCTAATTTCAATGACTGACAGATACATTTCTGTGCTTCGGTTCTTTCCTCTATTAACTCCCCCTTTTTTGGCATGAAAAAACAAGTCTTCTGTGAGACAATATAGTTGGCAAGTGGGAGTGGGCAGACATCTCATGGGGACTTTTCAGATTATCCATTTTCATAAATTATTCTCAAATTGCTCTATCCATTTTAAGGAGTGAAGAGTCATTTGGGAATGTATTTGATCATCAAAATTATTTTTCTGGTGCTTTGTGTTTAGAACGAATAAAAGTTAATAGGAAATTTATTAAGGTTGACAGTCTGCTATGAACTTCAATGTACTGCAAGCTGAGCTGGTAAAATACTCTTTCACAGGAAACAGAAATGGGACAATTGAACTAACCTATCATATCACTTCTCAATGGTGGCTCTCCTGGGAGAGGCTTTGTTAAAGCCTGTTTGTCACGTGCTCTGGACTCTTTGATGGTTTTCTTCCTTAGCTTTGGACTCCAGGAACATAGTCAAGATATAACTTAACTCTACTACATCACATCTGCTCTGGGGTTTCAAAAACCACAAAGCAAACACATTTAATGATTCAAAGTTCACAGCTTTATCAACAGCAACAACTGTTCACAATCAGAGTCAACATGCCATCACCACATGTTATTGACGTGATTGTAAATGGTGCTGATGATTACCACATTCACGTGGTACCTTCCCCAATGATCTGTTTTTCAAACACTAATTAATGAATCCTCTCTGGACCAGTGTGAAGAAATACTATAGCACTTTAGTTGGTTGGTTTTACAGGCCAGCGTGTTAAATGACTCTGCTAACTTTCTCCACTCACCACTCTTGTTATCTTTCAACTCTCCATTGCCCCAGCTCATGTGCTTCCTGAGGCTAAGAGTATTTAATGTCAAAAGAAAAAAAACACATGCAGTATGACATTCCCATGCAGCATTTCTGAAATGTGTATTCAACAGTATAATGAGATGCTCCGCTCCTTGCAAAGATTTGTCAAACAAGCTTGGGGTTCATTCATCCTATACCCTCCTTGGAGAGTCACAACTAACATTAGCATATTAAAGGCTCTAAGTGTTTTCACAGCATGGGACTCTTTTCAGTTGAAGTTGAGATTTCTGGAGAAGGATAATAGGACTTACAATACTCAAGAAGTGAGAAAGAATATGGAAGGGTGGGTAAATGATAATTGTGTTTGAAATAGCAGGTAATTCAAGGGAAATGCAGAGTCAAATGAAATCCCCAGTCTTTCAAAATTGTTAAAGCACCCCGGCCAGTTCTAACAGTTCTAAGTGGTTAGAGCTTCAGCCCATGGACTGAAAGGTCCGGTCTGATTCCTGGTCAAGGGCATGTACCTCAGTTGCAAGTTTGATCCCTGGCCCTCCAATTGGTATGTTTCTCTCACGTCAATGTTTCCCTCTCACTCTATCTCCTCCCTCCCTTCTACTCTCTCTCAAAAAAATGGAAAAAATATCCTTGGGTGAGGATTAAAAAAAGATGCTTAAAGCAACCAGTATTTCCTTGGACAATATGAGTGCCTTGCATAGAGAAGAAGTTTGATGTCTGCTACTGACTCTGATATTAACTAACTGAATGACATTAAGTCATTTAATCTCTCTGGGATTCCTTTTCCTCATTTTTAAATAAAATAAGGTTTTAACCTCATTTTTATAAGTTTTTTTTCCAAAAAGATACTTGAAAGCACCTTAAATTTTTGGTAATGGCCCAGTATAACCTTTAGTCTTATATGGAAGAAGGTAATGCTCTCATGGACACCCCCGCCCCCCCCCCCAAAAAAAACACAAAACAAAACAAAAAAACAAAAAACATTTTTATCATATAAAAAGAAACAAACAGGACTTTGCGAGAGCAGCTTTGTGAGTGAGTTCTCTCTTGCAGCACCTGGGAGAGAAGCCGCTGCATCAGAAGAGGTCTTGGGGCCTGTGGAATCAGAAGGCATGGGGTTTGTTTTGTAATTCGTGTTTGGTAGCAAGGAACCATGATTACCCCCAAAAGAGTAAACTTAGTCTTGGGACTGGCTAAGTCACATCCCAAAGCCAGCAGCCCTTTCCCCTGAATATGCACCTCTGTAAGTCTCCTCTTCTGTGGATCTATGGCTGACCAATCTCTTTGTTGACTTCTATGTTTGAAATGTATGCATATCAATCCCTGCAATGAGGTCTTGCTCTGGCTCTGGTGTGGGAGTCAGTCTATCTTCCTTTAAGTCTCTCTTTTTAATATCTCTAAGTTCTTCCATTATTTTTCAGTTTTATAGTTTAACTCTCAAAAGGCAATACAACCTCCTTCCATTAAAGCCAAGATCTGGGTGGGGGAGGGGGCATTTGTCACTCTCATATCATTCGTACAGAACAGAATCCCCATTTACTATATTCTGGAGGAAAATAACTGAAGGACTTCTATAAATCCCAATCACATTCGTCACTTGCCTGATGTTTAACTGTGATGATATTTGTGAAGGGCTTTGCTTCAAGCCTGGCACATAGTATTTAATAAATGTCAAACTGAAAAAAAATACAAATAAGTAAATAAGAACCACTAGCAGGGTTTTGTAGGTTAAAGGAATAAATTCTTTGCCCAGCTATGCTATTCTATTATTAAAGAGAACAGAAGCAAATAAGATTTTTTTTGATCATCAGTTACCTGATCATTAACCTAAGAATAATAAACTCTAAGGAAGAAATAAAATAATGTACAGCATTATAATGTGTACTTATAACTTGTAAAATGCTTTTCAAATATAAGCTAAATTACAGTTATTCAATTTGTTGTTTTATGCAAGAACATCTAAACTGTAAATGGTATTGGGAAGCTGCAAGTGATCAAAGAACTTAATTTATGTTTGACCAGGCTAGTGCATTGAACGTTCAGGACCATTTTGGCCCAATGCACAGTTAATTGGAATATCAAATCAACATTTAGACCCAAGTTGGTCTTTCTGGTAAACTCTTAACAGGAGGGTGGAAACAAGTGAACTATGTTGTCTGTGGGAGGCCTCGCTATTAGATTGTGATGAATGTGGCTGTTAAACATTTAAGCAAAAAGATTTGCAGCTTGCAGTGCCATAGGGAACAGCTTTCTCTGTGTCCTTACCCAGTCAAGTGATACAAAGCAAACTTGGCTGCTGAATAATTTCATGTAATTGTACCCTGGAGAGCTGAAATATACAGGAAGGAGGTCTTTTGTGTACAAGTAGCCATTTAAGGAACTACAATGGAAAATGAACACATCTGCTGGTGAACGCTTACCTGCAATTATCTTTAGCTGAAATTTCCAAATGTTGAACATAATGAAAATTCCCTGGGTGGAAAAATGTCCCTGGTTAGCTTCAGTAGCTACTCGTTACCCTCTAAATGTTCTTAGCAGGCAAACTGAGCAAAAAGAAACCTCTTTTATGAAAATATTACATGCAAAGCATAGGGGCAGGTTGGCTGGTCTGTTGCAGGCAGTAATTCCTCCAAAGAGTCTTGTCATTTTGTTGGGGGCAAGAAGGGGTTTCCCTCCCTCTCTCACCTGTCTCAGCCTTCATAGGCATGTGCTTGATTTGGGAGAACCCGCCTGTCAATCTCCTACACTGGAATTAATTGGTATGAGAGACAGTTTCAGGTGAACAATTAGGATTTTCTTTCTCGGTAGAGGTGTTAAACATTTTACACATACATCATGCTTTACAACCGCTCATTAGCCCACACAATAGACCAAGGGAGTGCCCCAAGCTATTGCCTTCCTGTGATAGAGAGGGAACTAAATAGGAAAGGGGGTGCCCTTGGCCACACTCTATGTCAAAGGTAGAAGTGGAACTAATAATTAGCTGTTACTTATTCATGAACTGAGACCAAAGGCTTTAGACAACTAAATAAATACTAAAATGCTCAGAGAGAGAGCTAACCTTCAGTTCCCTCTCTCATCCAACTCCTTCCCTCAACGCCTTGTTGGAGCCTCTCCCAGTCATTGCATAGAGCTGGTCCCCTTGTGAAATTTCCAGGGCACGCCTCATCTCTTACTGCTGTATCTGGCTCTATTTCCCAAGTTGGATGCCAAGATTCTTCGCTTATCCTACTTTTGTTGTTGTTGCTGGTTTCTCTTCCTTCCTCCCCCTCGATTCTACCTTAGGGTGACTGTGGGAATTTCCTCATGTTTTATCCTCTATGCTCCCTTTCTGCCATATTGCCTCATCACTTATAACTATATTCCTTCTTAATTATTATAGCTGACAATCTTCTGCCTCCCTGACCTTTCTCCTCAGAACTCCTCAGTGATCTGGAGGAACAACTCCCACTCCCCTCACTTGTACAAATGCATTCATTTATCTCAACCTCTTATCATTGACTATCTGAGAAACTGACTTTAGAATAGGTACTCAAATAAATTATCCCCAAAGCTGACAAATAACCTCAATGTACAACAACCAGAGAATGGCTTAATTTAGGATTTGACAACTCACTGGAATATTTTAAGTGATTATAATAAACATGATACTAGTAGAGAAATATAAAAAATAATTTTGATAAAATGTTAAGTAAAATATATAGTGCAAATTACATTTATTATGATTCATTTAACTCCTATGGCTATAGACAAAGACTGAAATGGATATAGGAAACAATAATATAGATGGTTTTGTTGGTGAGATGATCAGAACTTGCAAATGGAAAATAATTCTATAAAGTTGTCATACTTGTTTGACAATAATCATCATTTTGACCCAATCTCTGATTTTCTCCCTACTCAAATTATTAGTGCCTTTACTTACATGGTTTTCTCAACTTTAGACAGATATCTTTCTTTCAGTTCACAATTTGGAAAATCTATAAATTCCATCTATGAATAAAAATAATGATCAGGATATAAGATGATTACCATAAGGAAGGTTATTAGGTTAATTTTATGAATAGAATTTCTAATGTTTTCATTCTTTTAATAATTCAGACTTAAAATGTTTTAGTTCACTTTTCAAATTTAAAAGTTACCTGAAATAGAAAGAAAATGTATTTCTCTTATTGCCTTTTCTCTAGAAGAAAACGATATACTCTGTAAATAGAAAAGTGCCCAGAAACAGCAGAAAGGCAGGTAGTACTGCTCTCTGATGTCAGAAGACATTTCACTCTTACAGTTTATTTGTTCTACAGCCATGGGATTAGGTGTCTTTCAAAGTAGCTGTTTAAAAAAGCAATGCTGTAGTTCAAGACACTGTGGGGCGGGAGGGAACACTTCCTTAAACAAAAGAACCAGTGCCTTGTTTCTCTTGTGGAGAAACATGGCATTAATTGCTTTGGAACTAATTTCAGCTAATTGTAATTTTGCTGCTGTCCTCTATGACCCAGTATTAGCCTTCTCTGACCCTGCAGTGTGGTCTCTGGAAATGCATGTGCTTGCAGGATGCCCCTAGGGCAGGGGTGGGCAACCCCTGGCACGTGTGCCAAACATGGCACGCCAGTAACTTTTGCTGGCACGCAAAACCCTCTCTTATAATCTTCCATTTACAATTTTTTTCTTAATATCGACTTTTTTATTTTCAGATAAATTCAGTATAGGTGCGTCTTAGATAAATAAATAATTTTACATAACAAGTTATCTTAAAGACCATAGACATGGATTGACGAGAGAGCAGAAGAGCAATTTCTATGCTTCTGCCTTAACTCTCCCTGCCTTCCTAGATCCGACCAGTGTTTTGGTTTCATCCACATACGCTTGTGAATCTTTGTTCTCAGTGATGAATTTTGTTAAGTCTCGTAATAGGAGTAGCCTGACGGATGAAAGTAGTAGCTCGTGCATATCTCTGAAGGTCACGAAATATAAACCTGATGTAAAATCTCTGTCATCAGTGATGCAGCAGCAAAAGTCCCACTGATAATATCAAACGGAGTCATAAAGTTTTCTGTCGGACTATCAGTGTACATGTATACATTAAAAAATAAATGTATTTTTCATCATCATATAATGTGTTTTTGGCGCTCGAATGAATTTTATTATTTCTTCAAGGTTCTTCACATACGTACACCTTAAGAGATATCAAGTAGGCGTAACATGTTCTCAAAAAATTAGGGTTGGCATGCAGAAGAATTTTGAGTCAGAGATTTTGCTGGTTTTGGCACGCACTCACAAAAAGGTTGCCCACCCCTGCCCTAGGGCTTGGTCCAGTTCCTCTAGAGCACAGCAGCTGGCCCTAGTTAACAGGTCTCACTTCCTTCACTTCTGTTTCTGCCTCTGGGCTGGAGGCTTAGAATCCAGGCATTAGAGATGCTGGGTTTGATGCTAAGCATCAAACTGTTTGACAGTCTATACGTTCAAGGTAGGGGTAAGGCAAAACACTCTGGGTTTTAAACCTTCTCAAAAGTCTGGGATTTTCATTCTGGATCCAGCCTTGTTGGATTATTAATTCTGAGAATGCAAGAGTGGCTCATACCACGCATGTGGTGCCTCAGTGCCAGAGCTAAGCCTGCCCTGAGCTGAAAATGGAATGGTTCAACATTGCATGCAGGTTATTAAAGATTCTGCTTACTTTACAATGGTCTGTTAACAGCTCTAATGTCTTTAACATGTGCAGCCTATTGACTTTTAAGTAACATTTTATTGAAGTAACTGCCGCGCTTATTAGCCCGTAAGATTTACGCTTCATTTTCAGTCCTGAATCTGGGGGAGGGGGCAGCCTACCCTTAAATGGTGAGGCAGGAGTATTGTGAGATAAGAGATGCGCAGTGTGAACGGGAACATCTGTGGTGCAGTAGGGTTAGGAGGAGAAGCAGCGTGTCTCCGAGGATTTGGAGTGTGCTCAAAGGTCACAGAGAAACAATCACATCTTCATTAATGGGACTAAAACTGGGGAAAAAAATATTTGCAGATGTGGCCAGTGTGAACGGCTTATGTCGTGGTTGTACTGTTTTATGGTTTCAGGTGGATAGTTAATTTCAATGAGTGCGAAATTTCACATAAGTGAACATACAGAGAACTGTCAGGACTGACACCTAAATGTTCCATGCTGCTTCTACTTAGGCATTTTGGAAAAATAAAGGATTTGCCCATGTGAAATCTTTTCACTGCTGCTGTTACCTCTTCAAACACAAAAAATAATGCCCCTACATGTGTAGATTATTGTGCACAGGAAAATTCAATATACCAATCTACAAAAATCTAGAAAAAATATCATGAGAACTAGTTGACATTCACTTGAACCAGGATTTTGGGGTTTATCAAATAATTAACTGTAGAACATACATGTGTTGTGGGTGGAAGTGGGGTTCTTGCCGTGTCACAAGGAAAAGCATTTCTGGTGACCCACCAGAGCAGATGAGGTCTGCTGATGATAGTTGTGATGCCAAATAAAAAAGATACCCCTTTAATGTCTGTTCTGCCATGAAAAATAAGGGCCAGAAATAGAGATTCTGTGTCATATTAAAGCTTAGTCTCAGTCCAGCATTTGGAGAGCTTAGCCTGTGTTGCTGGCTGGAATCGTTGCTTTGCTGCTGTACCCAGGCTCTCGCCTGGAGCCTGTGTGTAGGCTCCTCCAGGCTGTGGGCCATATGGCTGTAGAGAGAGAGAGAGAACAGGCCAGTGCAAGGGGCAAGCGCGGTCATGAGCAAGAGAGAGAGGGCTTCTTGGTTCACCTGAAATTATGTATTCTCAGGCTTAGGAGGACCCAGAAACTTTTTCAACATAACCAACCAGCTTCCCAAAGTATTATGGGCTTGCATTGGCTCCAGATCCTAACCAATGACCTTTTCCCCAGGTTTGTCTGATAGTTCTCTATGATTAAGCACCTCCCCCTATGCCATTTTGACTTTATTGTGCATGTGTTTACTTCCCCCTTTGTTCTATCCCTTCCCCCAGTGATCTGTGGGGATCAGACTGGTGGTTCCCTGAGAGGGCGGTGGGGGTAAGGGTGGAGTGTGAAGCTGTAGCTTCCAGTGAAGCAAACAGGCCTCTGCTTCCCAGCTGAATACGCTCAACAATTTCTGACTCCCCTGCTTTCTTCTTATTTATTTGTTTATGTTAAATAATCATTTATCAATTTTCAGAGAGAGAGGAAGGGAGGAGAGAGAAACATTGATGTGAAAGGGTAACATTGGTCAGCTGCCTCCTTTATGTCCCCGACTAAGGATTGAGCCTGCAACCCAACCATGTGCTGTGATTGGGAATTGAACCAGCAACCTCTTGGTGCACAGGGCAACACCCAAACAACTGAGCCACACCACCACAGTACTCTTCCTTTTAATAACGAGCTAATGACATTAATAAAAGGAAATGTTAGTGCATATAAACTAAAATTTGATTTTATATTAAGTGTGTTAGAAATATGTTTGTAAACAGCTAGATATCTGTATAGTGTTTTTTTCCTTTTTCCTTATTGCTGAGGAAAACAGTTATCTTATGTGAGTTTATTTAATAAAAGAGAATCTTTCCACATAACTACATATTAGTAATAGGGTGGAAATGAAACCTTTAATTGACTCTACCAAACAGCACAGAATGCAGAGAGGAAAAACCCAGGTCACAAAGATAGATGTGAATAGGACTCTCACAATGATCTGACGCTTTATGGCTTATGGACAATTCTGTATTTCTCATTTTTCAAATTGCAGCTCAGATATCAGCTGAAGGACCGAGCACAAGGCAGACTTTTCCCATAACTTTCCAGACCAGAGATAAACTTTTCTTGAACATGTATGGTAAAAGCTAAAAGCCAGACAAGAACCCACAGCTAACTCTGAGTGAGTACTACTTCTGCTTCAAGGCACATCTCTTCCTTTCTCAGAAATCCCATCACCCATTCTTGAACTGATGGAAAACTGTCCGTCATAGCCCTGGGGTTTAAATTACCAGCTTTTCAGGTCTGCAGAGACTTTGAGAAATGTACTAATATATTCACAACAGGAGGAAAGTGCCAACAGAAACAGATCCTGAACTGCTTCCCAAAAAGAATGACAAAGAATGTCTACCAGACCACACGCAACTAGTCCCCTGCAACATATACTTGTTTTGTTTCACCCACCTATCAGCAACCTGGGAATGCTTCTTCAGGGGACTGGATGGCTCCTGCCACTTAATTAAATTTTGCACTTAGCTCAGTGACTCAGAATCTGTGTTGTTAAAAAGTATTTCTTCCAAGTAGTTCAGTTTCTACCTAGTAAGTGATCTTTCCTATAAGAAAAATTAATAGGGAGGTGGGAGTAGGAACAGTGTGCAAATAAGAGGTAAGTTTATCTCCTGAAATTGCACACTGGTGTACATAATCATCTGTGCATAAAATGCATACACATCTCTCTCTCTCTCTTTTTTTTTATCTTAGAGCAGTTGTTTTTTTAAACTGTGTGAATATTGTTTAAGATAACAATACATTACAATAACCTCTCTATTGCAAAAGCCTGGAAAGTAAATGCAAAGTTAATAAAGTCAGTTTCTAGGCTGCTGTTTTCTGGAAATAGAATCTTTTACAAAGATTGTGAAATCACTGTGCTGGCATCACCTGGGAGGACGTTTTATATTCACATTATATATCCTGAAAACTCTTGATCCTGAGCAGAGTGAGTGAGGCAAAGCTCCACCAAAAATAACAAAAAAAGTCCCGACCCGAAGCTAGCTGCCTTGCCTAAAATCTGAGCACTACAAGGCACAAAAATGAAATA
Organism: Myotis lucifugus; assembly: GCF_000147115.1. Taxonomy (NCBI): domain Eukaryota; kingdom Metazoa; phylum Chordata; class Mammalia; order Chiroptera; family Vespertilionidae; genus Myotis; species Myotis lucifugus. The sequence continues at coordinate 217,541 of NW_005871200.1, forward strand.
CTATGTCCCGGAAGACATCTGTGGTGTCTTATTTAACTTCTGATTAATTGTAGATATGCCGCATGTGAAAATAATTGATGTAAGGCTGAAAAAGTTGGGTGATTATAAATTCCAAACATTTCAGAAACTTGATGTGAGTTTTCTCAACCTTGGTTAATGCGTTAGTCCTAACACCTTTAATAAAATCAAGGTGACAGACCATGAAAACATTTACTTCAGAACTACAAGCAAATCTGATACTATTGTTGAAAGATGCCTGGGGGCACGTGGACTAGTGATCAGCAGAAGAGAGGGCCAGAGAGGTGGCGGAGGTGTGCAGTAGCTCTGCCTGGACCCCGGGAATCTTCAGAACGACTGCAGGGCTTTGAAATATTAAACTGCAAATAGGGAAGACGCTGGAGAGCAAATCCTAACCTGATCACAGGAAAAAAGAGTGCTACGCAACTGCAAACTTATTTTCTCAAACAAATTACATTATTTTTCTGATATTAAGTAAAATGGGGTTTCATAAATCAATGCCAATGCAACATGAAGGAAGCCGCAATGTGACCGTGAAATTTTTTCACACTGTGGTTCACAATTCACGCTTCATCCCCCGCAAACAGGCAATTTCACAGCGAACTAAAACGTTGATCGTTAAATAGCATAACCTTTTCCGACTTCTAAATAGTGTATTTCACAAAACAACAAGAAGTTGTTTTGTAACCCCCTAGATGGGAGTCAGGGAGTAATGAAACTTAGATCATCTCAGGGACCTGAGAGATTTCTGTGGAGCAATTCTCATGTTATCTAAGAAAAGAATAGGTTCTGATCCACATCCATGGTCAGGTCTCCTTTGTTTTTATTGGCTAAGTCTAGGTATCAGAATCACAGCATATTTATTTCATAATGTTGGGATCAGTGTTCATCGCTGAACTTATTCTTTTCTATATTGTTCTGGGTTGTGATAGCTTTCTGAAAAACTCCCTATATGTAATGAAGGTTGAAGATACTGCACTCCAGGGATTTCAGAATGCCAAATATTTGGCTATGTCCCAAAGAATGATTACTTTGGAGAGAGAATTGAGGTCTGATGCTGCACAAGTAAAAGTAAAGTGACTGCACTGGAGGGGGTCTGGGGTGGGGGGATACTATGATCCTTGAGAAAGTGACCAGTTTCCTATTTTGCTGCATTAAATTTAGTCTCACATATCAAGAAAAATAAATTTTCTTATCAAACTCTGTGAAAGTTGTGTCAAAATTGTACTAAAATATTTAGTTTCTATAAAATCATGTTTTCTATTTATGTTGCTATTTACAATTACAACAGGTACTATTGATTAAAGAAAATCTGTTCTTTAATCATTACCCTTTAATTTGAAGATTATTTTTTAAATCCATCTCTCTCTGTGTGTATGTATAAAATCATACTGTTTTCTGTATATAAGAAAAAAGTATTCTATTTAATTTATCTATGAATTCAACATATCTGTTGGCTTTAAGTTCAAAATAGATGAGAAGAAAGAATGATTTAGGGTATTGGAAGAAAAAAACGAACAAAAATAAATTTGTTATACAAACTACCAGAATCATGGCAATTCCTTTTTAAATAAATTTATTTTTATTGTTAATCACATTAAGGCAATTATATGATTCTCTCTGGAGATTGGAGCCTTATAAAGACTTACTGACTCTGCAGCAGCAATGTATTTTTTTGTTTTGTTCTATTTTGTTTTTTACCCTTTCAATGCCCAGTTCTTAATTAAAAAAAAAAAAGACATTTGATTGCTCTACCCTCCATAGTTCCTGCAATCACAGAGCCTGTATGGCTTTCAGCCATATCCATGGCAAACACAGTCACTACATAAATCTGTAGAGAGCTTTATCATTTTCAAGGCATTTTCACACACATATCCTTGAGAGGTGGGCAGGGTTTCTATGCTGTTCCATAGATGAGAACACTGAAATATAGAAGAGTCAAATGGTCTCTTCTAGGTCCCAGATCTTATGAACTGAATTGGAAATACAATTCAAGTTTTAAGATACCTAGCTTAGATTTAGTGATTTTAAAGATTAGTAAGTGTACATAGGTGTGTCAGCTCCCCAAGGCTTGGAAAATCTTGATAGCAAATATGAATGAATTTTAACATCCTTCTTCCCAGATATCTAATTCCAAGTGTGTAGTTTAATATGTATGAACAGAGAAGAATCATTTGCACAAACTGTGTCTAAAATTTTTTAAAGATAGAGCATATTGGCCTTGGGGATAAGGTGGGGCTGGAATCAGGAAATGTTCGCACCTAATGAATCCAAAGTGGCCATCATTATTCTGGAAGACCCATGCTCTGAGCGCTATCCCACCCGCTATGGCTCTGACCAAGTTTAAATGCTAGTTGTAGCACTGCTGGCTCCGCACCTAGAGCAAGCTATCAGCCTTAGTTTCTTCATCTCTAAAATGCGGGATAGTAATACCTCACTTGTAAGGATTTTTGTGAGCATTAAATGAGCTAATGTGAATAGAGCAGTTGAACAATGTGTTAATCCCAAGGCTGCCATACATATTATCTCAAACTGGGTGATTTAAAACAATGTAAATTTATTCTCTCACAGCTCTGAAGGCCAGAAGTCTGAAATTAAAGTACTGTCAGGGCTGGACATCCTCTAAAGACTCTAGGGGATAGTCCTTCCTTGTCTCTTCCAGCTGCTGGTGGCCTCAATAGTTCTTGGCTGTGTCTACATAGCTCCAATCTCTGCCTCCTTTTTTCAGATGGCTTTCTCCTGTCTCCATTTCAAATATCCCTCTCCTTTCACTTATAAACCTACTTGTCATTGAATTCAGGGCCCACACAGATAATCCAGGATGCTCTCAATTTTGAGATCCTTAATTTATTTTTTATTTATTTATTTTATTCTTATTTAAAAAATATTATAATAATTATTACAAAGGGTGAGATCCTTAATTTAATGACATCTGCACAAACCTTTTTCACAGTAGTAGGGATTAAACCTGGATATATATTTTTGGGTGGCCACCATTCATTTCATTGTAGTACCTGGGAACAAATCCTTGTGCTCCCTACCTCTTATTATCTTTGATTTAGATTATAACATGTGGTCAATTCTAGAGTGATTAGCCCAGTGGCTCTCAGTCTTGACTATACATTAGAATAACCTGGGCATCTTTTAAAACTCCAATATCTGGGCTGCATTATAGACCAATTAAATCAGAATCTCTGGGTGTAGAACACAAGCTTCTGTATTTTTTAAAGCTCTCTGGGTAACTGCAATGTACAAAGTTAGAAAATATTAGACAAGGGCATAATTAGAGTCTGATCATAGATACCTTGGGTTTTTGGATTGTACCAGAATCTTTGGGCTTTATCTGTTCAACAAATTTAATATTCTGGGTATAGGAACGTAACATAATTCATTGTTCCATCGGCTCAACCACGCAAATCATGTTGCTTGACTTCTACATACCACTTCTGCCTGTGCTTTGTGCCAACTCCCATCTGTAGGAACACAGTTTAACAGAGGGTATAAAGAGGGACTTGATGGATACTCATGACTTTTGTAATGCGGCTGGATCTAGACATACCCCCTGGTTTCCAAATCTAAATTAAGTGAATGTTTTGGGCAATGTTGGGGACACTGTATTGCTGGAAGAATACTTTTTAAAAGTTCCTAAGTATATCTTCCTAGTGAAAACACCATACTGTTTTGTGCAAAAACCCTTGAGGTGTTAATTCGTGTAGGAGCTAGATGCTGTGTTGGGCTGTCCAAAGTGTTTAGTAAACTCTTCCTTCAGTTTTCTTTCAATTCTGTTTCACATGCTGACCTTCCCCATGGATTACAGATTCCCTTTCACAGTAAAACACCAGAAGAAACTTGGGAAGAAATACCTCAGGAAGCCAGCATTTATCCCAATCAACCACCACCACCATCTGAAGCTTAAATTCAATGGGCCCCTGCTGACATCCATGTTATATTCAAAGCACTTCTCTTTTCTACCTGGCTTGGCTATTCAGTCATCAAATGCAAATCTTCAAGAAGTTCCATCAGTGAGCCCTTCTGTCCCTTTAACCTTACCATGTCCTCTTTGAAAACATGACCCCAGAAGCCAGCCTAAGAACTTCTTATCCTATAAAGAATATATACTTGCTAAAGCAGTGAGTTATTCGCTTTCAGAACACGCACTTAAGTCAAAGCCCCAAAGCCCCAAATTGTAGTTTTCCAGCATATATTGAGACATATTTTGAGATGCCAGAATGATGGGTCTGAAACCTGGAAAACATAGCTGTCCACTTACTCTTCCGACATGTTAGCCTACACCCTGGCCTGACAGTTTTGGAGCATCATAGAATGCACTGGTTATAAGCTACTCACATGCACCCTGTCATCTACAGCATAAGAATCTCATAGAGTAAACTGGAATTGAGACTGAAGTCCACTGGGAAGGGGATGTGGATCCTGGGAAACTTGAATCTTTTGGCCAGGAAAAGAGGTGGGAGTTTATGAACTCTAAAATTCCCATCCTCAGGGAGATGGATGAAAACATGCAAAATCATTCAGTTTACACTCATGTAGACAGTAAAAAACAAGAGAATGAGTATCACGGAAGTCAGGATAAAGGTTATCTCTGTGGGAAGGCAGCTACTATAATGAAGAAGAGGCAGACCAGAGCTTCTAAAGTAGAGCAGCGCTCTATTTCTTAATTGATAGGTGGTTACACATGTGTTTATTTTATTATTCTTATGCAATAAATGTTTTCTATATTCATCTCTGTGTAAGCTATATTCCACAATTTAAAAATATAGCAGGGTTAACCTGAACTATGAAATATTAAAAAACACACAATTTTTTTCTTCCATTTACTTCATGTCATCTTTCATTTTGACCGTATGCTTGATTTATACATTTATATCACTCATTAAACAACAGTTTCATTAACATGTACTATCTTTAAGTTGAAAAGTTTTCATACTCCATCTTTAAAACACAAGGGAAATCCCCTTCAGGAGTGAGAACAGAACAAGGCAAACAATGGCTTTGCTCATTTAAAAATGCTTTATTATCATCACCAATTTCTGAAGAAGAGAAAGCCTAAGAGACAAGTAAAGTGGTAGTTCTGTTGACACAAAAGAAGTCATTGGAAGAGAGGGTTGGGGCACGGGCAGAAAAATGCCATTCAACTAGTCTTGCTGTCCAATTTTCCAAGTGCCTTTTCTGGGAAGTTTTCCATTATTTAACTTTTTCTTTTCTTTACAGAGTTTATATCTTTCTTCCTAACTATTGCTGGTTTTCTCCCCAATTATGCCTGCAAAAGCCATTTGTGAAGTCGACTGGGAAGGTTTTTTTTGGAAAAAGGGGGTGTGTGGATCCAGAAATGCTGGACTAGACCCCTGAATCGGGCCCCTTGTCCCAGCTCCCTTCCTTGGGAATGGCCTGAAGAAATGCCTCTGCCAGGGTTTGTTACATTTGCAAATGGATTTTTTCCATTATGTGTGGGAGTCTTGAGGATTTACTAATCTTGAAAAATGTAACAATGGTAACAAAATTTTAAATAGTTAACACAAACAAAAAGACTTCAAGTCAGGGTTAGTAAAACATTTTTATTCTGCTAATGTGGACACAAAATGGCAAGTAGAATTTCAATCATATTCTTCCCTTTTACTCCAAAAAAGGGATGAACACAGGAAAGGCAATGTTCTTACTTTACATAAAAGAGATCACTGGGGTGAGAATGGAGGGGATGCATAGCTGTAAAAAGTTTAATTTTAATCCATGCAAGAATTTATTTGTCATTTCACAGCAGCCTGCTTTTGTTCCTAATTTTCTTATCCATGAATCTAACGTTTTAACACCCCAGAAGGACTAATTGTATGTATTATTTATTGGTTTTGGCAATTTTAGCAAAACTTATGATTCCTTTAAAAATCACAATATTAAAACATTATGAATACTTAGTTTAGGTATTGAAATTGATCATTAAACTAAAATTTTTGCGAGGTGAATTTGGTAACAGAGACTCACAAGGCATTCTTTGTTGTGCCTGTATTGATTTAGATCCACACATATTTCTATTCTAACTTAAAAAAAAAAGGCTCTTCTTTAAGTTACAGTACAAAGAATTTGAAGAGAGTTCTAAATTAAGCAACTGCTCAAGCACCAGTGCTGGGAAAGTAAGTTTGGGATTGCTGACGTTTTGAATAACTGAGTGAACAAACATTCTTTTACCTTTATCGTGACTAAGTAGAGAATATTGAGTGAAAGAACAGGGCACATCCTGGCTGTGCCTTCGCTCATTTGACCATGGGGTGGCGCTCTAAGGCCCAGATTTGCCCACCCTTGTCTTCATTGCGCTATTGTAGGCAGCAGAGAATGAACCTTCTCAAGCTCTAACTTGTGTAGCTCTTTGTCACTGTGCATGTAAAATATTTACAGTAAAACACCCATGGGCCGTCCAGCACTGATGAAAATAAAGTAATTAGAAATCGGTTGGACAATTGTATACATAGCAATCCCAAGTATGTTTGAACAGGTGATAGAAATGAAGGTTTTGAATAAAAGAAATAGTAGTACATAATTTCAAAGTTTGAGTTAAACTTTGTTTCTAAAAATATTTTAATAGATTGAAGAGAAAAACCTTAATATCTAACTGGCCATTTTTAACTTTTTAATAAATTATGCCATACAACACAGTTTTAAAATCCAATGTGTCAAAGTGATTTAAAGTTATTATTAAAGTCAGAGTTAGTGTGTGCATTTTTTCATGACAACAGAAGATTTCAAGCTAACATCTTTGTTTTAGTTTAGCACCTTGGACTATGCCCTATGAGAAGTATTAAAGAAATATGCAAAGTTTTGGAATAAACTGCAAATGAGACTCTGTTCCCCTAATAATCTCAATCATTTTTATTGTTTAACGAGGCAGATATATAGCTCTGTGCGAAGGGAAAAAAGAGAACACTCCACTTTCAAAGGAAGAGAAACACAGAGGATAAGGTTCACGGCTATAGAAATACATATGATTCATTTTAAAACGGACCCTTCTTTTTTTTAATTGAATTTACTGGGGTGACATTAGTTAATAAAATTATATAGGTTTCAGGTGTACAATTACATAATACATCATCTGTATATTGTATTGTGGGTTCACCACCCAAAGTCAGGTCTCCTTCTTGAAGACTACTGCTCAACCATCAACATCTCCCGCTGCCAAGAAGATGATATTCTCCCATATGCACAGTTTGGATTGTGCCATATCTACCATTTTTTATCTTACTCATTTACTTAATGGGCACTTTCCCAAATTATAAAATGCTCTGAAAAACAGGATTGCTGATGGCTGTAGCACAATTGTTTTACCATGCTAATTAATCATTGTGCAAGCTATATTTTTATTTTTCAAAATAATGGTTTAATAATTATTGTAAATTAAAGTGTCATGGATCTATCTATCTATCTTTACACACACACACACACACACACACACACACACAAATTCTTGTCAAGTAATTGAAGAAAGTTTTTTTTGGTATAAAAATAATATATCTGGTTTTAAGTTTAAAAATGTTTTTTTTAAAAAAGAAGTCATTCATTATGCAAATTAGATCAATATAAGCTTATATGATATAAAATTATCATAGATGTGGGTTTCTTTTTGTCTGGATGCTTAACTCTCTGGTAAGAGATCTGATACTAAATGTGTTTGGATCAATTCTGAAATGCTCCGCTTCTAGAGAAATATAAAAGCCACCTCGGGAACTATTTGCTATTTCAGCTTTACATACTCAACAGATCCTAACTATTAAACCTAATATTTAAATGTTGATGTTTGATGTTATTTTCTACAGAAGTATTTGGATTTGAAAGGAAACTAAGGGCTATGCTGTAAAAAATTTTTATGCCCCGACCCTAACAAAGTGTCCTTTTTTTTAAAAAGAGGCTCATGTATTTAACTTTGTGCGTTAAAACGAGTTCCCCCACATGAAGGGTGCTGAAAATACCAAGACATTTTTCATGATCTAAAAATAAGGGGTGAAAACCTGCGTATATGAAAGGTTATGCTTGAATACAGAGTTAAGCATATGGTGTCTCCTTTGAAATTCTCTGTTTGGGCATGAACTTTTTCACAGGTTTTCCAACAGTCTCTTTTCTTTGACGTTCTGCTTACACACATCATAACTTCCGCCTGAAGAATAACTTTTCCTTTTTAAAAAATTTGCCAGTGAAAGAAATAAAAATTTCATAACATAAAACTAAGTTTTCACACTCAGGCTGTCAAAACTAACAAATACAGTTTAAAGCAGATGTTTCAAAATCCTGTAACTATTTTCATCGAACCAAATTTCATCTTTAGCTTCTCCCCCCCCCTCCCCACAGTTACTTAGACAACTTTTACATCCAGTCAGATAACAGCTAGGGAAACTGAAGTATTGTATTCCCACATCAAAAAGGCATTTCTTCAACGGGGCAATTTCTAAGGGTTCCACAGTAAAACGAACGAGGCCCTTTGAACTGAGAACTCTCCTGAAGGGAAGAAAAGTTACATACTGTGGGTGCTTTCCTTTCACTATCATAGCCAAAGGCAGACAGGCAAAGAGAAAGGATTGAGGCTTCCAGAGGGCAGTGACCGCCAAGGAGAACTTGTTTTTGTGGAGTACACAGGCCACTGCCTGGTGCAGGTGGCCGTTTCCCTAACAGGATCTGTCTGGTGGAATGACAGCGAGGTGGAAGTCAAATCCTCCCGCTCCCCATCTGTGGATGTCTGTCATTTGGGGACAATGACCAGCGCGATGTTTTCTTAACCCAATATGGACAGAGAACGTGTTTGGATTGGATTGTGTGACATCCCCTTCTCTATCGAAAAGGCCTGAGAGGGGAAGGGGGTGGGGTCTGGCTTTTTCAGGATGGGTCTAATGCGTTCAGCTGTTATCACACTTTGTTGATTGTAATCATGCGTTTTATGGTTTCTTTTCCAGCTGCTCCAAAAATTCACTGCGATGTCTTCTAGGTTTATTTTTAATATTCTGTAATTCAAAGATCTAAGAAAGAAAGGTTGAAATAGAAATCCATGTTCCGATTCTCTCTCCGTTTTATTTTTTTCTCATGGGGAAGGAGGGATTTAGGATTTGGCCACATTCCTCTCAATCCTTCCTGGAGAAATGTGCTCTTTTCTGCAGGGACGGAGCCAGCGCGCAGCACATGCACAGGCTTATTCGATTGACGGGGGAGCTGGGAAAAGATCCTATGTAAACATGCAAAAATGTCATAAAAATTATTCCTTTCTTCAGAGTATTTCTAATTACAATGTTTCCTTTTTGATGGTGGTTGCAAACTAGTGGTACTCTGTTGGCATCTTAGGATTTCTAGATTCCCCAAATAAAGTATTATCTCTAAACCCCATTGCTCTAAAACGTATCTAGGACAGGTTACAGGGGATAGCTCTGTAAGCCGCACAGCCTTTCATATTTGGGAAATTGAAAAGCCGGGGCGGGAGAGTGTCCCACACGTGCTGTCTCCGAAGATATCTTGATTTACATTTTTAAGTCGACTTCCTTCAGGGAAAGTATAAGGTGTCAGCTGTCTCTGTGTTCACCTGCCAGAGCAATGCTCTGAGAAGCTGGATCTGAGAAATGATTCAGCTAGAATTACAGATTGCCATTTCTACAGTTTCTACTATGTAGCAGGCATTGCTACTAGGTGGCAATCCTTTCAGTGATTTTTAAGTCCTTTACAAAAGAAGCCACAGCATAAACAGAAAACACGCCTGTAAATCAGAAAGACCGGTTTCTTGATTTCAGGGAGGGGTAGTTTTCCTGTCCGTCCACTGTCACCACAGCTGTCAGCAAGATGTCTTAAACTCCTAATTGTCACCAGGGATCAGATTGTCCCTTAACTAATTGTTTAGATCAGCTAATCTATATCCATCATCTGCAAAGGGCGGGCAGTCCCAAGCATCCTGTAATTTAGATAAAACTCCTATCCTGGGTGCAAACACAATTGTTTGGGTGATTATGGGTCAGTGGACCAAAAAGCCTACCTATGGGTGGAACAAGAGTTTGAATTGTAAACCAAGGACGGGGTGAGCCTCCAAGCTTACAAGCCCAGACCACCTGCATGTGTGCCACTAAGGAGAAGATTCTGTTCATGGACTTCAATATACAGAGAACACAAAAGAGGAGCCAGCCAACTCCACTGCTTAAATCAGCTCTCGAGCCCGCACTTGCACAGGCTTTGAAAAGGGTGCTCTATGGCACAATGTGCTGCTGTGTTTCCGAGTTATTTGCAAGCTTTTCCTGGGTTACATTTCTAAAAACATGAAACAGTGTAGTGTAAATTACATATGTAATATGCACATTTCATATTAGCACACAGCCTCCCTTCCCAGAACCAGTGCTGTAGTCAGCTCTCCAAAACAGTTAGTTTACTCATTATTTTACACCGTGGAATGGTTTTTCTTGCTATCTGTTCATTGTTCCATTCAACAAAAATGTATTTCAAATCCATAGGAGCCAGGCAAGAAAGTTTTCATGCCTCAGAAAAGCAAATCATTTAGAAAGGAGCCATCACCTCACACTTATATAGTTCTTATTTAAAACTGTTAAAAACACACACAATAAAACACCACAAAAACCAAAACAACAACAACCACCACCAAGCAAACACCCCACAACTAATGAATCTATTTAAAGTTTTTAAAAAAAATGAAAGCATCCAGGTCTTTGTCCTCATTTTACTGAGCAGAAGTGAATAGGGGTAGAACAACAAAACTATGTATGATAAATAAACAAACACATTAGCTTGTTTAGAAGAAACATTCATTAAGATGTTTTGATAAAAGGGGTCCAGGGTGGGTGGGTGAAAGGACTGAGAAAAAGAAAAAACCCCATGGACATGAACAACAGTGTGGGGATTGTTGGTGTGTGTGTGGGTTGTGTGAGGGGGAGTAAGGGGAGATGGAGGAGGGTAAAGGAGGGATAAATGGTGATGGACGGAGACTTGACTTGTGGTGTTGAACTCACAATACAGTGTACAGATGATGTATACCTGAAACCTGTATAATTTTGTTAATCGGTGTCATTCCAATAAATTCAATAAAAAGGAAAAAGAAAAGGGATCCAAGGGTTTTTTAAAAATAGAATTTTGGAAACCCACCACACTCTATCTTCCCCATTCAGACTTAGTGCAGATCCTATAAATTTTGCAGTAAAGAACATTACTCATTTATTTACCTTGTGATTCCCTCACTCACTTAAATTTATTTTTATAACCTGATACCTATTCATACCTTATAGAACCAGGGTGCTATGGAACAGACTCTGAAAAAAATCTATACATATAAAGGCTAAGCTACCGTCTGACCATCCAACTGGTAGTTATGACACGCACTGACTACCCCGGGGCAGATGCTCAACTCAGGAGCATCTGCGGTGACTTGGCAGTGGTGGTTCTCAGTGATGCACCCGTAACCAGAGAGGAGGGAGCCTGATTCTGGGGTGCATCACCTGAGAACTGCCCTCTCACAATCCAAGACCCCTCGGGGGATGTCAGAGTTCTACCTGATCCCCACAGGCCAGGCCGAGGGACCCCACCTGCTGGAGGGACCCAGCTCATTCCACAGATGACCTTTAAGCCGAGATGCTGCCTCAGGTGTGGCCGGCTGGGGAGGGACCACGGGAGGTTGGCTCCAGGGCGTGTCTGGCCCCTCTCACCTATTCTCACCCTGTTGGCCACCTTCTAATTAATTTCCTTTCAATGTGCATGAATCTGTGCACTGGGGCACTAGTAATAAAATAAACACAATTGCTAAATAATAGGAACCATCAGCATTGATTGTGGCTCAGCTATTTACCAGGCATTATTTTAAGCATTTTACATGTATTAACTCATTTAATCACCACAACAACCCTAATATATAGGTACTATTATTATTCCAATTTTTTAGGAAAACTGATTCACAGAGAAGTTAATCAATTTAGTTAAGATCACAGATTGTTCTAGCGGGAAATCTTACCACAGAATATTTAGGCAAACTTGGGATAACCTTTCAGAGGAAACAGGCTTTGAAATGGGAATTAAAAACAAGCAGGAGAGTAGGAAGAGCTTGTTGTTCTGTAGAGGCAGATGGGCAAGGAGCATAGATCCTGGAGATTTCTATAAATCAAATTGGAGGCCCAGCCTGGGGCAGAGGAGAAAGGAGAGAAATAGGGCAGAGTGGGACTCCAGGGCAGCTGTAGGCAGCGACCAGTGGCACGGTGGAGCATCTAGCTTTTATCAACTTGATTTTGTCACTTCCACCTACTGCAATGATTTCAAGAACTTGGCAAATATGTGACCCCCCCCCACTCTGTCCATTTCTCAAGAATTGTCCTTTTTGATTACAAAAGTAGTATGTATTTAGTGTAGAAAGTAGGAGACACATTAATACACACAAGGAAAAATGAAAACATTTATAATTCTACCTCCCACAAACGACCACTTTTAGCATTTGGCATGTATAATTCCAAATTTAAATAAGAAAGTAGACTCATTATGTACATAGGGTTTGGTCATTTTCTTTCTATCACTATAGCTTAGGTTAGTGTCATGAGTAGTTTTCATTTTTTTATGCATTAACATTTTAGTGAATGCATCAAATTGGATTTATTTATTTAACAGATTTGTTATTGATAGCAAATAGATCTATTTCCTTTTTTTTTTTTTGCTACTCATCCAATGCTTTCATGGACTTACTTTCAGATTAATATTTTCCCCTATTTGAGATAATTTCTTTATCATAAACAGACTAATTCAATCAAAGTGTGTGTGCATACTTAAAATATATGTACATACATATATAGTTTTAAATTATTATTATATGTATTCCCTCCATAGACTGTACCATTTTATCCCCTTTACAGCCTAGAATGAGAAAGTCATTTCCTTCCCCCAAACAGCAAACCGCACAGGTACAGGCATCCTTGTTCTTCCAAACTTGATTTACAAGTTTTCACAGAGGAACAACGTTAGGCTTCAGAGCAAAGACGGTTACCTCTGCTTGCCACCAACAGATGGCGATGGCGGCCACTTGGATGGTGTCACTTGCATTTAGGGATGAATTTGAAGCAGTCTTTTCAAAGTTAAAACTTAAAAATCATTATCAATTTGATTTTTAAAAGTGGTATGTACTTGTAATTTATATTTATCTTTCTTCAGTTACTAAGAAAAATTAACAGTTTTTTGTATGTCCATCTGTATTTCTTTTGTAAGTTGTCTCATCATTTCTTTTGCTCATTTGTTTTTTTATTGTGTGTGTGTGTGTGTGTGTGTGTGTGTTTGTTTGTTTTTTATTGATTTTGGAGAGGAAGGGAGAGGGAGAGAGAAACATCAAATAGCTGCATATTATTTAACAGTATAGCATAACATAATTTAATAAGTCATTCTTCTTCTGATAAACATTTAGCTTGTCCTTATTTCCTGGCCACTACCCAACAATGCTGCTATTAGCATTTCTGTACACAAATTCTTTCATACTCATAATTTGATTTCTGGCAAATAGTTTCTTAAAAGTGATACTGCTGTATCTAAGAGCATATGTGATTTTATTTTAATAGACACTACCAGGTAATTGTTCACAATGGGCATACTAATGCCCAGATGCACAGCTTCCCCACAAGCCCTCCTTTCACTCCTTCTTCCTATGGAAACCCCACCATATGCCCAGCACTGTGACGGTGGACACAGCAGACACGGTTCCTGCTCTCAAGTGGGGACAGCTTTGGCTCACACTGCTCACCACCCCCTTCTCCATTCCCCAAAAGCACCACAACATAACACAACAGAGAGCATTCCACGGAAAAAAATCTACGGTTGAATATAAGAATCTTACTTCTTACCCAGCCCTGGCTTTCCATGCCACTGCCTACACAATGCTCCCTCCACATGGCTCTGAGATGGGAAGACTCCCAGGAGGCTCCCAGGAACGACTCTCCAAATGAGGGACCATCTACCTTTCTCTGTGTGGATGGCTTTCCTTTCAGACCCCACGCAGGGGACCTCCTTTCAATAGTAAGAACAACAGCAACAACTATGGCCCATGGTTCTCTTCCTTCCTCCCCCACCCGTCTGCTTCCCTCCTTTCCTTTTAAATAAAGGAGCACTTTCTGAAGGGTCATTATTAATACATCCCAGGAGTTCAGCTCAAACTGCAATTTTTTAAAAAAAGCTGTTTTTTCTTTTCATTTTATCAGTTTGTGCTGCCCAAGATTTCACCATGAGCTGGTACAGACTGGGTTTTGGAATGGGGTCTTCCATGCCTGGTCTGTCTTCATTATCTCCGTGTCATATTTACCCAGACTTGGGCTAATGGTATGATTAACTAATGATAAGCAATCTAAGCTGCTCTTTTAGGATCTTAGAAAGTAAACAGGTTTCACCTGTCCTTTAAAAGCAGCTGCAGATAAGGCCATTTTGCTTTACTGAATTTGGTGGGGCAGGGATGGGACGGAGGGGCTTCCTCCCCATGAAGAGGGGCTATCTAAATGGACTGTACACATCCTCTCAGAGCCAGGCCAGAGGTCCTTGTTTCTATGGAGCCTTTTATGCTTCCACTAGATCAAGTTGTTTGGTCCTCACCTCACAGGAGTCCTTAATTTTGCTCTTGCCACAGTTTTAATTACTTTTTGATTTGTCTCCGCTCTCATCAGATTATAGCTGCCTGAGGGTAGGGATATTTCTCAATTATTTTTGAACCCTAGAACCTAGAATATGCTTGGTGTACAGTAAATACAATGTGTTTCTTTTGTTGTTGTTCAGGTCTTGTTGTAGTTTTCAATAAGATCTTACAATGTTCTTCATACAGATTCTTTTATCTCATTGCTATTTTGAATAGAGATTTTCCCCATTTCTAATCAGCAAATCATGTACTTCATTGCTTGAATAAAGAAAAGATCATTGATATTTGACCATTTCTCACATCTAGATTCCCATCATAATCTTTTACTAATAACAGTAAAATTTTTAAAACTATGGAACTTATTTAAGTGTTACTGTCACTCCGTGGTTTCAATAAGTTTCTCCAGATAATTCGTACATATTTGGCCAGAGAGGCGCATCAACAAATGTTTTTTGAGTGAATGGTAGATGGATGGAAAGATCGATGAGGATCCATTATTTTCTTTGAGCACCCCATGAAGTTGACTGAGATTGTTAAAATGAACACATCTGTGACTGGATTCTCTTTCTATGTTTACTTATTACATCACATCAAAGAATCAAGGGGGATATTAACAAATGAATGCACTTACAGTTCAGAGAATGGCCCAGTCAAAGGCAGTTTATCCTTTCACTGTCCTGTGGACAGGGAAGCCCATTATGTCCATCCCACCCGAGATATAATATCCCGGCATCACCGGGTCCATACTGTAACGCTCACTTGAGAGCTGTCAATGCTTCTGTTAGTGAGAAGGTTTCTCCAAGCACTGCTGATATGGGGGACTAAGCCTTAAGATAAATTGCACTAAGGCTTGCAAAAAAACATTGGAAGTCTTGAAATTTTTACACAGGATGGTTTTTTCTGCCATGCAACACTAGAAACTAGAAACGAAGTGGGCTTTAATCTCAACACATTTAGCATTTTCAGCTCTTGCAACATTTTTATTAGCATCATCTCCTCTCTAGCCTCAGAGAGGCAGTGTTTCTTAGTGGTTATGACCATAAATCCTCAAGTGAGACTGCTGGGTTTGCATCCCAGTCTACTGCCTGGGGAAATGCATTTCAGGCAGTGTGCTAACTCACACAGCTTCAGAGGAAGCCACTCACACTGAACACAGTATCTGATCATGCATGGAGAGCCTTTTAGATCATTTAAACCTAGCAAGTAAAATTCATTAAATAATCAAATATTATCATTTTTGTCTTCCTGGCACCCTATTCAATATTACTTACCCATCTCAAAGATGGAGAAATCATGGCCTGAGGAGGTTAAATGACTAGTTTAAAATTAAACAGGAAGTCAACAGCAGATTGCTGATTTCTCTTTCTTCAGACTTCCAAGCGGGCACATTTATTTCCTCCTACACTATTTATGAGTGCCCATCAGCAAAGATATGTGGCCTGTTTTAGTTTATTGTTGTTGTTGTTATTTTTTCTTCCTGGAAATGGCTTTTTATCCTGAGCATGGTACAGGAATTTACAATGACTCATACCAAAACAAAACTAACCAGTGCCACAGCACAATACCAAATTGAGATTTGGGGGCTGGTTATTACCATATTCACCACTAAACACTTCTAGCTTCTAGTTTCCACCCTTACCCCCTTTCACATACCTTGTTCAATCCTTGAGTTATTACTAATTTTAAGTCTCTTGAGGACAGAGATTGTGCCTTATTCATCTTTGAATTCTACCCGGGGCTTACAATAGTGTTTTGCATATAGCAGATAATAAATGTTTTATAGAAAAAATAGGAGCTTACTATCTAAGAAAGAATTTACAATTCCCTTATTTTCTGCTCCAGTTTGTAAGGACAGAATCTGGTTGACCCTATAGAATGGGCATTTTTATAATATAGTAGTATTTAAAGGGCTAGGATAGAGATTTATTTATTCAGATAGCTCATGACCTATACTTTTGAATAAGAAAAAAAAATTCAGTTGAGTTTCCTAAAAAAATGAACTGATTTTAAGGCTAATGCAAAATCCAGCGATCATCTTGAATGATGAGCACATTTACATGCTTAAGTGTTCATATTGGCCTAAAGGAGGGAAACCCAGTAATTTGGGCAAAGGAGGTGTGAACCCTTGGTGAAAAATAAAAATAGCTCATAATTGTTGACGAACAAGTTTTTGAATTCCTGCTCTTAACAAAGCCAAATGTATTAAGTTATCAAGGTAGGTGAAAATCTATTTCATGTCACAGAATAATAGGTAGGGTTATAATGAGTTCTCATATCATGCATTCCAGTCAATATTTTAATAACTAAAATTAATCTAAATTAAGATCTGTAAATCTACTGAACTTACAACTTTCATATCTATAAGGCTATATTTTAAGAACTATATTTCTTTCAATAAGACACTACTGTTGGCTGATTTGTCTCATAAATAAAATCATTCAGTCATAAAAAAATCTTACATCTGGAATAAAAAAAACCTTATCTTCCTTAATTAAGAATGTCATGCATGCATTATAATGCCCAAGTGCATCAGGATATTATCAGTAGCTTTTTGAGTGCATTTATGGCTGCAAAGATTTGCACATTTCTCCTTTTTTACAGTCAATGTGCTTCCCATACAAGCCAGCAGACATCCTCTCCTGGCAGTCCTTGATTCTTACGATTTCTCTTTAATGTTAAGTCCTACAAGCTGTTGGGAATAAATAATCATGCCTATTTCTTGGCATGAAAATGCCCATTCATTCACCAAATATTCAGTTTCACTTCCACCATTAGCAGATTTTCTTTGTGAGCAAATAGGTAGCTTCTATGTCTCCTCAACTTCAGCTGCATCCCAGCTGTGTTTATTAAACAGAGATTTCACATTGTCTGCCCTTTTGTTTTCTGTTCCATCGTTTTCCCCATCTGGCACCCCCCGCCCCCTATCCTAGTGAATATATCCATATTTTTACTGACAGTAGGGTTGTGGGTTCTTTTTTTTTTTGATATCTTTCCCTGATGATAGCAGTTAACATTCCTTTAAAAGCTTACATTTCACCTCTGTTCCCCTGTTCACATTTCAACTATGTGAAATTGGGTGATTTGAAACAATTTTAGCAGCTTCTCACTCAAATATAATCCCTTACGACTTGTGATGGTTTTGAATTCTTGGCAACCATTTTCTATGCCACTTAGATCTCTGTAAAGGAAGGATTGTTAAGAATTACAAGCACCGAGGCAGTGCCTGATAGAACAAAGAAGACACACTTTATTTCAAGAAAAATAAAATGAAATTTCACAGTCACTTGCCCAGTTTCCTTACTTCCCCAGGTGGACATAGAGAATGGGGGTAGAGAAAACACACCTCAGTGTTTGAAGAGAAATGGAACCCAGAAATTTTCCTGGGTTGAGCACTTCTTTTCTTATGAATGCAAAGATATTCTCCAAATGTTTCTGCCACTAGTCATAATGTTTTCAGTTTTATTTTCTTTTAAGCTTGCCCGATTAGGAAAATAAATCCAAGTCTCTCTTTGTATATTTTCCCAAATTTAAGTTTAGTCACAAGTAAAAAAAAAAGAACTTTTATTTGTGCAAACAAGACAGGTTTGCAGAAATGTATTCCATATAATTAAAAAATTATTAATCTCTCTTTTCACAATCAAGTAATATTTCTTTAAACGTTTTTAAATAGAAAATGATCATTGTCATGAAAAGTTACATGAATAAATTAAAAGTTGCATGAAAAATTAATTCAAAATTTATTCATGTAACTTTGAAAAAATATATTTTCTAATCACAAAAAATTATAATGGTCCTCAGCATAGCACAGTGGTAAAGAGATTGAAGTCAGATGACCTGGATTCTGTCACTTAGCTGCTTGATTTTGGACAGATTATTCAACTTTTCTGTGCTTCAGTTTTCTTTTCTAAAAATGCAGCTGAAAATAACAGTACTTCTCCTATAGGGTTGGTTTAAGGACTGAATTTGTTAACTCAAGTTAAGATCTTAGAACAATGCCTGGCACATAGCAATCTTCTGTCATTGGATGCTATTTTTAGTAGTTACAGTTATAGCATCTATCAGTCTGGTGCAGCGGTTACATAGATAAAAGGTTAATGAACATATGTGTTAGTTCATCAAGAGAAAATTTTTATTCTCATCCAAGGACATTTGCTGAACACCAATTATGTGTTTAGCACTGTAAGACAGAGAGATAGATAATTAATGTATCTAGAAATTAAACCAAACTTCAGGTTCCCATAGATTTACTGAATAATAACAAATAAAGAAAGAAGAAAACAGAGAAGTAGAGAAAATGAAAAAAAAACAGTGAAAAAATCAACTCCCTAAAGAGTGAAATAAATGAAATAAAGGCTGTCATTGGTTAGTTTAATGATACGAAGTGCTCTGATAAGTACTATGAGTGGTGAGCTCTTTTGTTCATTTGTTCTGTTTTTTAGATTCCAGGTATAAAAGAAATCAAATGGTATTCGTTTTCCTCTAACAGACTTATTTCACTTATCATAATCCTTTCTAGGCCCATTCAAATTGTTTCAAAGGCAACATTTTATTTTTTATGGATGAGTAATTATATATATATATATATATATATATATATATATATATATATATATATATATATATATCATCTTCACCCATTCATCTATCACAGAACATGAAACTAGCTCAATGAAAAAAACCTTCTCCAAGCCCTAACCAGTTTGGCTCAGTGGATAGAGCGTCGGCCTGGGGACTGAAGAGTCCCAGGTTCGATTCCGGTCAAGGGCATGTACCTTGGTTGCGGGCACATTTCCAGTAGGGAGGTGTGCAGGAGGCAGCTGATTGATGTTTCTCTCTCATTGATGTTTCTAACTCTCTATCCCTCTCCCTTCCTCTCTGTAAAAAAAAAAAAAAATCAATAAAATATATTAAAACAAAACAAACAAACAACAAAAAACCTTCTCCAAGACACATTAAACTATCAAAAGTGAATGAGAAAGAATTCTCAAGGCATCCTGCGAAAAATAATCAGATTATTCTCAGATTTCTCAGTTAGTAACCCTACAGACCAGGAGAGAGTAGAATGATATATTTAAGATATTGAAATAAAGAACCAACAGCCAAGAATATATCCAGTGTTGAGCTCTTTTGAAGAAAGGCAAAAAAGTCAGAGATCAAAAAACCACATACCACAGAGAAATTGTTAGGGGGAAATGCCTGGTTTGGACATATTTCTTTAGTTTTACTTTAGAATTCTCTCTGACATATTTCAAAGTTTACTCTCAACCTTTAGCACCGTGTCTATTGGTAAAGGACTTTCCTCATCTTCCCAATGTCCATCTTCAGGAGAGGGGTCATGCCCAATCCAGTATAAGCAGGGGCAGTTGGTGGATTTGTTAGTGGGGACTCTGTAGAGGAGCAGAGAGCCAGAGATGGAGAGGAGAGAAAACAGATTATGGAGAAGAGAAGCCCTGTAGGACTCCTTCTTAGGTTTCTACTTATTCATTTCTTTGTATCATATCATTTGTATTTGTTGAGTTTCAGTTTCCTTACTCATAAAATGCATATATTTGTTCAGGAAATCTCTATTGAGCATTCATGTTTCTCAGCATCCATTTTAGAAATCTAGTGTTATCACATGAATAGTTGGTTTCTAGTCATCAAAGAAAAGTTCATCTTCTGTTCATTATTTCAAAGAAATAACTGTTGAATGCTGGCCCCCCAAAATATTGCCAGAACAATCTGTGAATAATGGAAAGCTAAACATAGTGCTTGCCATGTTAGGATAGCACTACCTCACAGAACCTCTCCAGCATCTCAGAAGGGTAAGGGCAAAACTGGGGTCTTTGCAGTCATTTTGAAGTCTGTTTTAGTGTGGGAGGTGAGAACACAGTTGGGTAAGAACATAATATAGGTTTGGTGGACAGAACAAGGCAAAATTTTTAAGTCAAGAGGTTCAAATGTCAATTTTCCATAGTCTTCCAAAGTTTTTGCACTAGAGTTGTCACTATGGGCTCTCGCTCGCTCTCTCTCTTTCACCTAGTTTTCCACTTTACTGGGATGAAACTACCTAGCATATGTTCCTTGAATTTTTCTTTGTCCATCAAAAATTCTTGATTTTATCCATTCTTTCCTTTTTATTCCCCTTTTAGAGAAAATGCATTCTTCCTCTTAAAGCTCTATCTATAGCTCAGTCTTTTTTAATATTTTTTACAGTTTTTTTAAAAAATGTTATTTTATTGTTTAAAGTATTACAAATAATAGTACATATGTCTCCTTTTTTCCCCCCCATTGACCTTCCCCCGACCTCAGCTACCTCCCCGGCACATGCCCTCACCCCCGCCCCCCGCGCCCCCCAGTGTCTTGCGTCCATTGGTTATGCTTATATAACTCAGTCTTATTCTGTTTACTTCCTCATAGCCACTCATCCATTCATTATCTGCTCTTTCTTACTTGTTAACCACCTCATTACTCATGATTCTTTCCCCTTGGCCTAAAAACATGATTATGTACCCTTTATATAAAATAATATTTACTGGTTTTTTGGGCTTCAAGTCTTTTGTTCTTTCTCCTCTTCCTGAGTCTCTATCCATTGTTTCCTTGACAACTTCTGACAGCCTTGATCAGGGACTTGAAAAAAGAAAAGCTCTCTTCAACTCCAGATTCCTCTGTAGTATCATCTTCTCAATCTCAAATCCTTTCCTTCTTTAGAAAGTGTAGCTAATGCTGGTTTTCTACATGTTCTCACTCCCATTTACTTTCCATGTCATTGTGATCTAGTTGCCTTGGTGAGGTTACAGTGATTTCCTAAGTGCCAATTTCAAGAGAAAATTCAGATTCCTTATTGTGGCATTGACACTGTTAATCACTCTCACTTCATTGAAAACCATGTTTCTCTGGCTTCTGACACCATCCCTTCTTGGTTCTTTTCTGGTTTCCAAAACTTCTCTCTTGCTCTCTCTCTAATTGGTTCCTCTTTCTACATCTGCTTTTTAAGTGTCACCTTTATTTGAGATTTTGTTCTTGGTTCCTCACTTTCATATCTGACCCCAGGGGGTGATTACATCAATTATCACTTACCCATGGGAAATTTCCTACATTAAAAATTCAAAAATTCCAACATGACCCTTTCAGTTTCAGATACCCAGTTACCATTTCCACTTGGATCATATTTATTATTTCTAAAAATTTTTAAAAGCTCTTTCTTCTATCCTTGACTCTATTAATGAAACCAGTATCCACTATCCAGTGTTTCCTCAACTTTCTAGGTGATAAGTATCACTGACAACACTTGTTAATCAGATTGCAAAGCCTGACACCTAGAAATTCTGATTCATTTGACTATGGTAGGTCGTTTGGGAGGCACAGATAGGACTGACCATCTATTTCACTCTTACCCCACCCATTTGATCACTGGGACATGGCTATTGTGTCTACTAAATATCTCTCAAACCACCCCTGTCCTCTCATTCTTCACTGTCACAGTGTTGCTTCTGGCCCTCATGAACCGTTAGTGCCTTTGGTTTAATGATTTTTTCTGTGCTTACATAGTCCCCCCTTATCTGTGGTTTGCTTTCCAAGGTTTTAGTTACTCATGGTAAACCACAGTCTGAAAATATTAAATGGAAAATTCCAGAAATAAACAAGTTAATAAGTTTTAAATGGCACGCCATTCTGAGGAGGGTGATGAAATCTCGTGCTGTTCTGCTCCTTCTCACCTTGGATGTGAATCATCTCTGTTCAGTGTCTCCGTCCTGTATATGCTACTGCCAGCTAGTTGCTTAGTAATGGTCTTGGTTGTCAGAGAGAGACCACGTTCACACAGCTTTTACTAGTATTACAGTATATTGTTATAATTGTTCTATTTTATTATTAGTTATTGCTATTGATCTCTACTGTACCTAACTTTTTCCCCCTTTATTAATTAAGTTATTACATATGTGTCCTTATCCCCCCATCCCCCCCCTCACCCCACCCCCTCCCACTCATGCCCTCACCCCTCTGGTGTCTGTATACATTGGTTAGGCTTATATTCATGCATACAAGCCCTTTGTGATCTCTCCCCCTTACCCCTCCCCTCCCCTACCTTCCCTCTGAGGTTTGACAGTCTGATCAATGCTTCTCTGTCTCTGGATCTATTTTTGTTCATCAGTTTATGTTGTTCATTATATTCCACAAATGAGTGAGATCATGTGATATTTATCTTTCTCTGACTGGCTTATTTTGCTTAGCATAATGCTCTCCAGTTCTACCTTTTAATTTAAACTTTATCATAGGGGTGTGTGTGTGTGTGGGGGGGAAACAGTATATATAGGGTTTGGTACTATCCATGGCTTCAGACATCCACTGGGGATCTTGAAACATATCCCTGTGGATAAGGGGTCTACTGTATTCTGTAAACCGGAATCTTCTATTCTCATTTTACTGAACATCCATAAGTTCTTTATTAGGCCATGTTCTTTCTATGTTTCCTCTTTTTTGAAATACAATTCCCCATGCTTGCCTTTTTTTACTGTCAAACTAGTCATCCTTTGAGACCCAACTAAAGTAAGTTAGAACATGGTTACTTGGAACATGGTAAATACACATTTATTTTGAATGACTAAATTCTCATGCATTTCTTTATTTAGTTTCATCCTGGATGTAGCTTTTCATGTTCCTGCCAAGGGAGTAGTGTTTTACTGTAGAAACATAAGTAAACTGTAGCCCACATTTTCAGCTTTAGATAGGTTTGAGTTTAATTCCCATTATTTCTATTTAATGATTGTAGGATTTGGGGAAAGCTCCTTAAACTTTCTAAGTCTTAAGCCCTCTTCTGTAAAAATAGAGATGATAATAGTGAGGATTAAATAACAGCGGAAGCAATGTGTTGAGCTCAGTTCCTGGCACCATTAGGGCTCCAGAATCTTTGTATAGAGTGGTAATTTGTAGTCCAAATGAGAACTCTTTTGAGAATTAAAGAGGGTGCTATTAATAATTTTTCTGGGAACATGACTAAAGAAAGAGTGTTCATGGCAAAGGACATATAATTACCCTACATACAGGGGGGACTTTCAGGCCACTCTCTCATTGGAAAGGGGACGGCAGGTAAAGGATTTGCCTTGAAGTTGTGTTGGCAGAGAATCCCATTATTTTTTTTAACCTATACTATAAGTTTGAGGTGAGTTTGGGGTGGACTAGAGACCTCCTTTGCACCATCATTTCCTGTACATTATGATGCATAATATGTGTGGTCTTAATTACTTCTAACCCAGGAACCTGCTCTGGCCATATCTGTTTTCACTTCAAATATAGAGTTTGAGGCCTTGTCCACATTCTCTTTGACTTAGACATTAGCATTTCCACCCTCTTTATTCTCTCTGTGTTGGCATCTCTTGTAAGGCTATTGTTCTTTGGGGATCAGAAAGAGGGCCTCACCTATTCTGACCTCTGGGATGAGATATCTGGTGAGGCTGCCTCTTCACCTTATTAGTCTTAACTAAGCAAGGGAGGTCCATTCTACATATCTGGCTTCTGGGGTCCCATCTCACCTGTAACGGAGCCCTTTGGGGCCACTGACAAAGCAAATTAAATCTTGGCAATTTTCCACACTTTTCACAAATGGTGGAAATTCATGGTCCTCTTCAGGTACTTTCAAATACCAGTATCATTCATTCCCCATTCTTCACACTCCAGCTTCACGCATATGCTAGTTTTGTGACTTACCAATTCATAGGAGGAGAAACTACCAGTCCTCAATCTAGGCATTCCCAATCTCTTCTTAAGGGGAACCAAGTCCTATAGGGTGAAGTGTTTGGACAGAGGTTATTTGCTTCCCCCTATCACTCCCCTCCTCCACATAAGGTTCTTGCTGATGTGCTTTCACAAAACCCTGTGCTTCCTATAACCTACCTGCCTTATCATGAGTTATTGTAGCTATGTCTTTTCTCATCTGTCTCATTCACTAAATCATAAGCTTATTGAAGGCAAAACCTATTTCTTATTTATATTTTCATTTCCACAGTGTGGCACAGTGCGTGGCATATGCAGTTCTCAAGAAATGTTTAAATAGATGATAATTATTACATGCAAATAACTCTCAAAAATACTAAGAGTTATGTTCTTGGTCATACCTCAAAGCAGCACTCTTGTGAGCTAAGCTTCTATCCTGTAATCTAGTTCAAGCCATTAACATGGTGCAACATCTAATTAGGCTTTGGCCTTCTTTGCCTGTTTTTCCCCAAGCCATCTTTGCATTTGAGTTTTTCCCATGTCAGCTTGAGGGAAGGCCAATCCAGAGCACACTTGCCAAGGAGAGACTCTGGAAGAAAAGCACCAGGATGGGCAGGGCTCTGGGCTTCTCACTTACCTGGAGGGAGAAGACAAGGACACAGTGGTTCTTCTTTTCTACTATTATCTATACCTCTAGAGACTCAAGAGAAGTCCTGGCACTTCCCAAGGGCATGGCTAATATCTGGAGAATGTCTTAGGCTCAGGAAACCTGTTCGGAATTGTTATATTGGCTTTAAGTTGGAATAATATCATTTTCAAGTCAAACATTTCAATTGTTTGTCATGTTGTAAGTCACTGCAAGTGACTAGGGCTGGGTGCAAAGCAGGTGTTTAACAAATACTTGCCCAAAAATCCATGCAAGCTTTGTTCATTCTTTTTCTTATAGATATGCATGTTTATTCGGTTTGTAAACACCATGTGGCACTTTATTTTCAGTTTTTCTTCATATCTATTTGCACATAAAAAATCAATTAAATTTATACTTTTTTTCCAGTCACCAAACTAGGTGCTAGTGGTTCTCAACCTTCTGGCCCTTTAAATACAATTCCTCATGTTGTGACCCAACTATAAAATTATTTTCGTTGCTACTTCATAACTGTAATGTTGCTACTGTTATGAATTGTAATGTAAATATCTGATATGCAGGATGGTCTTAGGCGACTCCTGTGAAAGGGTAGTTTGACCGCCAAAGGGGTCGTGACCCACAGGTTGAGAACCACTGTGCTAGAGGATCTCAGATTGATTGAGTGCCATTATGGCCCTCAAAGAGAAAATGATTCTGGTGGGAGGGGCAGAAAAATAACCAATAAATGGGGCCTAGAAGTGATGGAAATGTGCTTCAGTTGTTATGGAAGCACAAAGAAGGGTTGAGCTAGCTATACAACTTTGGGGGACAGCAGTGGTTGTAGAGATACTATGGGGGGCTTGCTGGAAAGGAAACACTGAGCTCAATCTTATGGAACAAATAGGAATTAGGAGATAGGTAGTTAGAAATTGGAATGGTGTTTCAGGCAAGAGGACGACATAAGAAAATCTGTAGGACAAGTACAATGTTATGTTAAAAGGGAATGAGAAGCAGCTGAGTGTTGCTAGAGCGTCCTCTTCCAGATAGGGAATGGGAAGGAGTGATGCTGGAAGAGCAGGGTAGAGTCAGAACATATAGAGAAATCATGACTTTGTTATCTCTGTGTTGGGGAGTTATTGAAGAATTCTGAGAAGATGAACAGATATGTAATACTGTATCCGAGAAGAGGGGGTGGGTTTAATGAAGACAAGATAGTTTAGATGTAGAGGTAAGGGGGAGAGGTGATAAAGCTAGTCCCTGTGTGTACAACTGTGGTTGGGTAACTGATGTGAGAAAGAGAAGCACAGTGGTTAAAAGCATGGCCTGAGTTCAAATCTCAGCTTTGCCGTTGCTCTGTGACCTTGAGCAGGTGACCTAATCTCTCTGTGCCTAACTTTCTTGATCTGTATAGTGGGAATGATATTAATAATAATTATCTCTTAAGATTGTTGTGAGGATCAAGTGAGTAAATAGGTGTATAGTACTTAGAATCATGCCTGGCACATAGAAAGTATTATAGAAATGTTTACCACTTTCATTATAGGAAAAGGAACAAGTTTTAAAGTGGAAGAGACTGAATTCAGCTTTAGACATTTTGGTATTGGGAATCTACGTGATGACATCCAGTAGTTGGTTGATATGTTCTGTTCATCCAGAGTTCTGGAGAAAGGGCTGGGCTAGAGGCATATGTATGGCTATTTTTAAATTTCAGCATATAAATAAGTCTAATTAAAAACATGAGGGTGAAGTCAGAAGAAGAAAGAAAATAATAAAGGCTAGAGAAGAGAAATAAATAAAATAGAGAATAGAAAAATAATAAAAAATCAATAAAACCAAGAGTTGGTTTTTCCAGAAAGATCAACAAAACTAATAGATGATTAGCCAGACTTAAATAAAAAGAGAATACTCCAAAAGCTAAAACTAGGAATAAAAGAGGAGACATTACAATTGCTATCACAGAATAAAAAGTATGATAAAAGACTAAGAACAATTATATGCCACCAAATTGATTAATCCAGAATAAACAGATAAATTCCTGGAGACATGCAATCAAACAAGACTAAATCATGAAGAAATAAAAACGTGAACAGACCTATAACTAGTGAGAAGACTGAAGTAGTAAGATAAAACAAAACAAAGAAACCTCCCACAAATAAAAGCCAAGGACCAGATGACTTCATGGGGGAATTCTACCAAACATTGAAAGAAGAATTAACACCAATCCTTCTCATGCTCTTCCAAAGACTAAAAGGGAAGGGAACACTCCCAAACTCATTCTATGAGGCCAGCATTACCCTGATACCAAAACCAGATGAAGACAAAACAGTAACAACAAAAAAGTAAGCTACAAACCAATATTCCTGATGAATATTGATGTAAAAATCCTAAACAAAATACTAGCAAATAAAACTCAGCAGCATATTAAAAGGATCATACACCATGACCAAATCAGATGCAAGGTTGATTCAACATGAAAATCAATCACTGTGATATCCACATAAGCAAAATGAAGGACAAAAATCACATGATCATCTCAACTGATGCAGAAAAAGCATTTGACAAAATTCAACACTCTTTCATGATAAAAAAATATCAATAAACTAGGACTGGAAGAAAACTATCTCAACATAATAAAAGCCATGTATGGAAAGCCCACAGCACTCATAGTCAACAAGGAAATATTGAAAGCTTTTCCTCTAAGATCAGGAACAAGGCAAGGATACCCGTTTTCACCACTACTATTCAACAAAGTACTAGCAAGAGAAATTAGACAGGAAAGAGAAATACAAGGTATAAGAATTGCAAAAGAAAAAGCAAAATGATCTTTGTTCATATGCATTATCTTATATACAGAAAACCTAAGGATTCCATAAAAAAGCTGTTAAAACTAATGAATGACAGGATAAAAAACCAACACTCAGAAGTAAACTGTGTAAATGGTGTTGGGAATATTGGACAAATACATACAAAAAAAAAAAAAGAAAGAAATAAACTAGACCACTTTCTTACACCACACTCAAAAATAAACTTCAAACTGCATTAGAGACCTAAATGTTAGAGTCAAAACTATAAAAATATTAGAAGATAACATAGGCAGTAAAATCTCAGACATTTCTTGTAGCAATATATTTTTTCTGCTGTATCTCTTTAGGCAAGGGAAACAAAAGAAAAAATAAACAATGGGACTACATCAAACCAAAATGTTGTTGCACAGTAAAGGAAACAATCAACAAAATGAAGAGACAACCCAGTGCATTAGAGAACATATTTGCCGATACATCTGATATGGGGTTAATATCCAAAATTTATAAAGAACTTATAAAACTCAATACCATAAAAACAAACAATCCAATTACATTTTGGCAAAAGAACTGAATAGACACTTCTTCAAAGAGGACAAATAGATGGCCAATAGACATATAAAAAGATGCACAATGTCACTAATCATCAGAGAAATGTAAATTAAAACCAAAATGAGATACCACCTCATAACTGTCAGAATGGCTACCATCAATAAATCAACAAACAAGTGTTGGTGAGAATGTGGAGAGAAGTGCAGCCACTATGGAAAACAGCATGGAGTTACCTCAAAAAATTAAAAAATGGAACTGACTTATGACCCAGTAATTCCACTTTGGGGAATTTATCCGAAAAAAACCCGGGCCCTAACCGGTTTGGCTCAGTGAATAGAGCATCAGCCTTCGGATTGAAAGGTCCCAGGTTCAATTCCGGTCAAGGGCACGTACCTTGGTTGCGGGCATATCCCCAGTAGGAGGTGTGCAGGAGGCAGCTGGTCAATGTTTCTCTCTCATCTATGTTTCTAGCTCTCTATCCCTCTCCCTTCCTTTCTGTAAAAAATCAATAAAGTATATTAAACAAAAACAAAAACCCGGAACACTAATTTGAACGTATTTATGTTCATAGCAGCGTTATTTACAATAGCCAAGATTTGAACGCAGCCCAAGTGGCTATCAGATGAATGAATAAAAAGGCTGTGGTACACTTACACAATGGAATGCTACTCAGCTGTAAAAAATCTTATTACCCTTTTCGACAGTCTGGATGCACCTGGAGAACATTATGCTAAGTGAAATAAGCGAGAGAAAGACAAATACCATATGATTTCATTCATATGTGGAATGTAATGAACTAACAAGCAAAAGAGAGAGATTCATAGAGAGTAGGCTGACTGCTGTGTGTGGGGGGTGGCGGGTGAGGAGAGGTATAAAGGAATTGAGCAAAAAAGAAAAAAGGTGGAAAAACTCATGGACAAGAGTATGTGATTGCTGAGGATAGGGGGGTGGGGCTGGTATAGGAAGGTATGGGGGATAAATGGTGATGGATGGAGACTTGACTTGGAGTGGTGAACACACAATACAATGTGCAGATGATGTATTGTAGCATTGTGCACCTGAAACATGTACAATTTTGTTAACCAGTGTCACACCAATCCTATCTAATAAGGAGGGAATATGCTAATTGACTGCCACACCCTCAAAGATAGTGGCGCCCACAGCCACAAGATGGCGGCACCCAGACCCTCAGCCCCGCAGCCACCCAGGGCCGGCCCAAGGTGTAGGTAAGCCTCGGATGGAGGCTGCCCGGCCGCCCAGGGCCGCCCGAGGCTCAGGTAACCAGGGCCGGCTGAGGCTTGAGCTGCTGGCAGTGGCAGCAGCAGAGGTGTGATGGCGCGTCGCCTTCCCCTGATTGCCAGGTCGCCTCCCGCCCCTGAGGGCTCCCGGACTGTGAGAGGGGGCAGGCCGGGCTGAGGGACCCCCCCTCCAGTGCATGAATTTTCATGCACCGGGCCTCTAGTAAATTAATAAAAAGGGGAAAAAGTAAATTGTGTTTCTACACACTAACAATGACCAATCTTTAAAGGAATTTAAGAAAATAAATACTTAGGAATAAACTTAATTAAGCAGGAGAAAGACTTATACATTGAAAATAATACAACATTGCTAGGTTAACAAAATTTAAAAAAAGATATAAATGGAAAGATATCTTGTGTTTGTGGTTTGAAAGATTACTATTGTTTAAACGTCCACAGTACCCAAAATGATCTACATATTTAATGCAATCTCTATCAAAATCCTCAAGGCATTTTTTATATATTTGAAAAAAAATTGGGGTGCCTCACTCTCCCTGATTTCAAAACATACCACAAAGCAACAGTAATTAAGATGGTATGGTGATGGCATAGAGTTATATATAAAGACAACTAGGACAGAATAGAGAGCATATATGGCCAAATGGTTTTGATAAGGGTGCCAAAATGACAAAATGGGGAAAGAGGAGTCTCCTCAACAAATGGTGCTGGGAAAACTGAATATTCACATGCAAAAGACTGAAGTTGAACCCTTGTTTTACGTTATATACAAAAATTACCTCAAAATAGACTAAAGACCTAAACATCAAGTCTAAAACTATTGAACTCCTAGAAGAAAACAGAGGGAAACAGCTTCATGACATTGGATTTGGGGATGTTTTCTTAACATGACACCAAAAGCACAGGCAACAAAAAATATAAAATGGACAACTAGAACTATACCAAACAACTTTTGCTTGTCAAAGGAAACAATCAACAGAGCAAAAAGGCAACCTATGGAATAGGAGAAAATATTGGCAAATCATATACCCAATAAGAAATTAATACCCACAATATAAACGGAACTTCTATAACTCAGCAACAAATAAACAAATAACCCAATTTGAAAATGGGCGAAATACTTGAATAGACATTTCTCTGAAGAAAATGTACAAATGGCCAATAATCACATTCAAAGATTGACATTATTCATCATTAGGGAAATGTAAATCAAGATACCGCCTTATTATTAGAATGGCTACTATCAAAAGAACAGAAAATAACAAGTGTTGGAAAAGATGCAAAGAAGTTGGAACCCATGTGCACTGTTGTTGGAAATGTAAATTGGTACAGCAACTATGGAAAACAGTGTGGAAGTTCCTTAAAAAAATTAAAAATAGAATTACCATGTGATCCAGAATTCTCACTTATGGATATGAGAATTCAAGACAGGATCTCAAAAAGATATTTGCATGCCTATGTTCAGAATATCCAAGAGTTTGAAGCAAACTAAATGCCTGCCTTTGGATGAATGGATAAAGAAAATGTGTGTGAATATATATTAGAATATTGTGAAATCGTGAAAGAGTAAAACATTCTGTCATGCAGCAAAATAAGCCTGTCACAAAAGGACAAACACTGTATGATTCCACCCATATGAAGTATCTAAAGTAGCCCAAATCATAAAAACAGAAAGTAAAAAGGTGGTTATCAGCCCTAGCCGGTTTGGCTCAGTGGATAGAGCGTCAGCTTGCGGAGTGAACGGTCTCAGGTTTGATTCAAGTCAAGGGCACATCTTTCCCTTGCAGGCTGGATTCCAGCCCAGGTCAGGGCATGTGCGGGAGGCAACCAGTCGATGTGTCTCTCTCGTATTGATGTTTCTCTGTCTCTCCCCCTCCTTTCCACATTCTCTAAAACTAAATGGATAAATATCCTTGGGTGAGGATTAACAAACAAAAAAAACAGCGGTGTTATCAAGTGCTGGGGAAGGGGAAATTAGTATTTAGTGAGTATAGAGATTTAGTGTTGCAAGATGAAAAATTTCTAGAGATCTGTTGCACAACAATGTAAATATACTTACACTAAAGTGTATACTTACAAATGGTCAAGAAGGTAAATTTAATGTTATGTATTTTTTAACCACAATAAAGAAAATTTATAAAACAAAATAGGAGAGTGTATAGAATTCCTTAGGAAACATATGGGGAATGAGGAGAGTAGGCCAGGGATGGAATAGAGATTCCTTGAAGATTCCTTAGTATCCTTTGGGGATGTGTTGGGAACAGGTGGATGGAATAGGCTTTTCATTAAGAAAGACTGCTTCTTACCTCCTGCTATGAATGTTTTCTTTCTTTCTGAGAGAGTTAGGGATCTCAACAGTGGATTATGTCCAAACCTGAATCTTATTACAGGAAGAATTTCAGTAAGAGGAATTAGCAGATAATGTCAATGCAATATTAAAATAAGTGATGTGTAGAGTTCAAGAAGTATTACTGATAGGCCAGTCAACAGATGATAAATCCAGCTCTGGAAACTGAAGATGCAAAAACTCAGCAAGGATACAAAGGTGGGACTGGAGTCACTCTAGGAGATGTCTGCTGGCTGTGGGGTGAGGTCATAACAGCAAAGTGAAGAGAATCTGAATTGTAACTGGAGTCAGTGGGGAGACTAAGGTTAGCCACACAGTACTATAGTAACTAGGCTTTCTAAGCCAAGCTGATACAGGGAAAAATGCTTAAAACCACAATTCTGGTGGAAAATTTCAGATGTTTGGCAGGCATACCCATGACCCTCCTTCTTGGAATATGCAGTGCCTTGAGCATATTCAGTTATTCAGAAAAAAGGAAAAGCCATCATTGATAAGTTATAGGCAAGTTATGAGTAGGGTGACCAGAGAAAGAGATGACCGGCCAGAGAAAGTAGCATTTAACTTGGGTTTAGTCACAAATGAGTTGACTTGGGACTCTATCTACTGTCTCTTCCCACAGCCCATGCCTCCAGTGGCCCGATGGGATGATGCATTATCCTTGCATCTTCATGAATGATACTGAGCAGCAGGATTAGAGGAGAGAACACAAACTTCTTTTTATAAACCAGGCCTTGCTCTGTGGGCCAACAGTTTAGCTCCTTTACAGGCACTAAATTCTTCAGCAAAATGTCAGTTAAACCTTCTATTCACATTTTATGGATAAGAGGGAATGAGGTTGGGTACCCAGGCCCTAAATAATAGAGAGCAGGTTCTAAGTAACACCAATGACTCTGTATTTATGTTTCTGAGGAGGTAAGTAATCCACATACTTCCTGCAGCTGAGGACTTAATGTTATAGCATTTGGTATATAATTAGTTTCTCTGTGGGGCAGATTTAAAATAAAAGGAACTCTTCTGCATCCTACATAGTTCTATTATTGGCCAAGGAACCCCATCTTTCTTCCCTCCCCTCCCCTCCCCTTCCCTCCCCTCTCCCCTCTCTCTGTCTTATACACACACACTCACAAATGCAGTCACTCAAAAGTCAAACTAATGTCCTTTTCAGTGGGAAAGTAAGTCACTTGAAGCTGGTAGAGGTGAAGGGAAGCATTGCTTCAGATCACCCAGGGCTCCATTAGGTTATATCTTCCTGAAGACATTTTATCTTGAGTGTACCTTTCCAATAGAAATGCCATTTTCTTTCTTAGCAACATTTCTAAAAATGGAGAATGGTTGATGAATCTCTTCAGGCTCCTGAACAAGCATTTAATTGGAGCTTCTTTTTGATAAGCTTTCAGATGCGAGCATGCCACCTGGGTCATTCAGGCCTCCATGCATTTAGCACAACTCTTTGCAAATAAACAAAGCTTTGAGATCCTGGGGGAAAAAATGCAGCTTATACAGCACTTAGGAGTGCTCAAAGGGCCTCTGTTCCCTCTCCATACTAATGTGGTTTCACAAGAAGACCAAGATTATTTTATTGCCCCAGGATGCCAGGAAATTTTCATTTGGCTCCCTCAGATCTTTGGGATAAAAGTGGGACAGTAAGGAAAAGAATTCCCTTTGCTGTCTTAGATTTCTGTTCTCCAGGAAAATATGTTATGTTTTCTAAGATCAGATACTTTGTCATTTATTTTTAGTTTTAGTAACTGTATTATTTTACATCCTCCTGTCCCCATTTTTTTCAAAGGAATATCTCCCCCCTCTGCTCTTTCCTGTTTGGGATCCTTTCATGGGATTCCACTTTTGGGCTAAAATACAGGTAGTGTCTTTCACATAACATAGGCTTATTGACTGATGCAGAAATGAAGATTACAAGTATTTCCTAAGTAGAAATTATGGTCACAATTAAAAACTAACAAATTAAGTACAATTTGCACTATAGCCCGAAACAGTTCATATTAGAAGTTTTTGAGATGTGGACTCTCAAAATAAGGTTCCAGTTATCCATTTGACAGTTTATGAGAAAGTGCCTCCCTGACCAGCCATTGTAACATTGTACTCCCCCGATGTCAACTTTCCTCTGCTTCATTTTTCTTCATAGCACTCAACACCTAACATCATATTTGTTTATTTATTGTCTGTCTCTCTCCACTAGAATGGAATCTCCAGAACTGAAAGGGCTGGGTTTTATCTCTGCTGTATTTCTGGTGCTCAAGAACTGTGTAATGAACGAATGAATGGCCTAGCTTAGGGAGGAGTAGCTTAATTGTGTATTTTTTTTTTTTAAATGGAATGCTGACTTGAAACCTTAAATCAGTTTCAAAAACTCTATTATTCCATTTTTCAAGCTCTCACCTTGCATGATTCTGGCTCTGCTTTGCAATATAATATTTCATAAATTCCACAAGCAATGAGAAAGGAGAAAAAAATCTGTAACCTCACTTTTATTACTGAAGTGAGAGAAGAGCAGCCTCCCCCCGTCCCCCCACCACCTCCACTCTCCTCTTGTGAGTAGGAAGCGCTAGTGTTCAGTTTCTCACACACAAGACTTGGTTCTCTGTAGTTTTTATATCCTGGCGCCAGGTGCTCAGCTTTGTTTCCCTGGGTTGTCCTGCAATTCTGCCACAGCATCTGGTCTTGCAAAGCATATCAGCATTTGACAAAACCAGAATCGAAAGTTTTCTACCATTTGTGAAATTAAAATGTTATAAAATTTTCAAAATGGGAAGTAAAAATATAATAACATTGCCATGTTGAATTCATTTGAGAAGCAAGTGGGTGAAAAATAATAAATCAAATAAATTAACATAGATATATTTTTTCACACACATTTTCCTCCTGAGTTATCAGGTGTTCCCTCTCCTCTTTAACTCTGTTCTCTAAATGCCCAAGTGAAAAATTGCACACTGAACAAACACATTCTATAGGGGATATACATAATAAATCTTATTAGAAAGGAAATTTCGGTTAACTTGATTTCCTCCCAGATTGCTTTCAAAAATTTTCTTCCAATGATTTTGACCATAAATTTAATAAATTGCTTTTTTTTTATTTTGAAAATTTGCTTCTCAAATATTTGAATTTTATTGGTTCTCCATCATGTGCTGGGCAGCTCCATTTATCTTGTTTAATTTGATGCTCACAATTAATTTGCAAAGTAAATGCCACTTACCAAGTGAGAGATTTTAAAGTTCAGAGAGGTTAAGATACACACTCAGAGTCACACAGAGAGCAGGACAGGGAACCAGAACTCAAACTCAGGTTATCTTGATTTTAAATCCCATGTTCTTCTCTTTCTTTATTAAACCTACCATCTGACTTTCTATATAGTCAATTATTTATTTCTCATCCTGTTGGGGGTGGGAGAAACTCACATGACTAGAAAACATGGATTAGTTAAAAGAGCACTGCACTAAGGGAGGCAGCATTCTTCAGGGCTTGATTTTTTTAACTGCAGAACAGACAAGGAGGGCTTTCAGTCCGGAAAGCTATGATAATAGAAAGGTCCTAATTGGAATCAATAAGAATAAAATAATTTAAAAGTATAAGTTGTTCAGTGCTAGGAGCTATATTCCAAGCTCTTCCATTACTTGAAGAAGGAATATATAAAAAACATTAAATTTTTAAAAGTGTTCATATCTAGCATAGCTATAAATGTAAATCTGTTTATTTATTTATGTATTTATTTATTTAATTCATCTAAAGTCAGGACAGTTCAAACTGAAAATTGCTATATAAAAGTCTGACTGGAGGCTTCTGATTTTTACTGTTTCTTGAAAGGTGCAAAGTCATTCCCAGGCCAGGCTTTAGAAAAGGCAGCAAGCCCTGGTGATTACGGGAAGGGGCATGTGACAGGGAACGTGACCAGGACATCCCCAGCACAAGCACCACCCTGATCTCTGGGGGGCTGAGCAGGGTCCACAAGGTCACCTCCTGGTTGCCATTTTATTCTCTGAGGGTAAACAGCACCCTCCCCCCCAAAACCCCACTCCTGCCACTTAAAAACTGGTGAAGAGGGCACTGTGTCTTATTCAAAGTAAAAAGGCTGGTTTCAAAGCCTCCCTGATCATTACTCTATGTAAAATGCAGGTTTAATACTGGAATCTAATTTTAATTTTGGGGCTAATGTTCCATGATCTAAAGTTCTGCTTTTCCCTTTGAGTGCTCAATTATTTTTTAATACCCTTTGATTGCCCTGATCTGTAAATCACATTGGTGCTTTCTTTTAATCATGCTTATATACATTAGCATGTTTCCACTAAATATATACATGTTCGTTACAGCTTTCTTAAAGTACTAGCAATCTCTTAAAGCACTAGTAACCCAAAGTATAAATGTCTAATGGCATTATATCAAACCATGTTTTTTAAAAAAAGTTGAAACACATTTTGAGTACATTTTCTTTGAGAATTTTACTATTTTTGTCTAGTGGAACTTTCATTTTTGAGGGAATGGTGGAAGAAAAATCTTAGCAGACGTTTACCATAAACATAGCTTTAAAGACAATGTGTAGTACAAGAAATGAGAAAAACAGGAGAACCGTTTTAATGGTGAGATACATAAGTTAGCATCTGGATTTACCAAGATAGCACTGACACATGAAATCTGACATTCAGAATTGTTAAGATCTCAATGCTCTCCTCAAATGTTGTTTAAAGATGGTCCTCACTTTCAAAGAATGTCTACCCAACTTGTATCTTTCATCCAGAAATTCTACTAACTAAACATTTCAGAGACTTTGAAATGGAAATTGTCTCCATAAAGCAATATTTTTTTAGGGGTGAGGCCAAAATCTCAGGGAAAAACGTCCCTAAAATTTTTTATCAAAGTGAATAAAACTTCAAATTGAAACTTCCTATGCATTTGATGTTAAAGCCCATTCATGCTTTCCCTATATATTTTAGTGACATGATCTTAAGTCAGGATGCAGTGTTTAACTCGTCATTTGTTTGAAGAATTAAGTCCAGCAGGAAAGTCAGAGTGGCTCATTGAACAGGTGAACAAAGTATATCTGAGACAAATAACCCCATCGACTGAATATAGCCTGCATTTTCTAGTGTGGTTGGTAAAGGAAAACTACACATGAAAAATATAATAGTGGGCAGGTCAAATAGTTTAATAATAGTTTCATTTTAAAATGACAATAAATGGAGAAGTCCTTAACACAAATGTCCCCATGAGTGCATATGCACACTCACATACACACACACCTTCCAACTCTGCCAGATTTACCAGTGGTCTGGAGAGTGAGATGTTCATCAGGTTATGGAATTAAGCCTAACCTTACTTACTTATGTTAAGCATTTGTTCTGACATATGTTGTTGTTGTTTTTCTTCCAAACTTGGTTTTATTTTTTTTCATTCCATTTTTATAGGACAGCTTTTACTCTGTACTAAACCATGCCACTAACACGTTACTTAATCTAACTGGCACATTGTAAAATTTTACACATGCGCTCATCCAGATAATTACACAATTAATTTTCACTTAGTTCAGCTGAAATGGGGATAATGAAATTTCCACTGGTGTACTGTTACGTCCAGGGGCCAAGGGTCAGTTTCCTGTTTGGATAAGGGTGAGTTTAAAGAGGATTTCTGACAGTCTCCTTACTTCAACTGGTTCTAAAAACATTGCAATGGAATTTCAATTTACAGCTCAGTTCAATGAAAGGAGCAGATGTTGGGAGTGTGCCACCGCCATGCAAGAGCCTCCTTCCACACAGGTGTGTGAAGGAAACCATCAGCTCTTGCTTTAAAGACATGTCTTTTCTACCTTCCATTCTGAAGTGAAAGAGTGTCTGACAGACACTTGGAATTCGTTTTTCCCTCAAGATTTAGACATCTGCTGAGCCATGATATTAAAGGAAAGGTCTCAGTTCCCACTGCCCTTAATTCTAAAGGAAAACAGTAGAATCTCAATGACTAAACTGTCCTTGAATTTAGAGGGTACTTGAAATCATATTCCTGTGAAATTTCTTCACAGA
Organism: Myotis lucifugus; assembly: GCF_000147115.1. Classification (NCBI taxonomy): domain Eukaryota; kingdom Metazoa; phylum Chordata; class Mammalia; order Chiroptera; family Vespertilionidae; genus Myotis; species Myotis lucifugus. The sequence continues at coordinate 255,476 of NW_005871200.1, forward strand.
ACAAAAGTGGCCCAGAATCTCCGTTTTCCTGGTGGTAAAAGTGAAGAAATTTTACTTTGAAAGAAAATATAAATCTTTTCTTGAAAGTTTGCTTATTTTGTTGTAATATCAAGGTTTAAATCCTTAGCACTAGTTGCTATTTTATAAACAGCAGCCCAATAGGATGTCATGACTAATCCACTTGCTTTCTTCAAAATATTATTTTCACTGAAGAATCAGACATATTGCTAAAACTCTACATGTGGTTGAAAGAGGAACTCGGTTCTAACACGTCAGCTTCATGTTAAATCACTATGCATGTAAAATGTTCCCTGTGTGGTGGGTGATAAAAATGTCTGACCAAAGCTATATCTGTTAATTAATAAAGTTTTTGTGGGTGCTCGGTTTGGATGTCAATTCCTGTCTAGGTTAACATCAGGGGTGGAAAATTGCTTTTATAGCTGAATCCAAGTGCCTTGAACATCGCCATATGAAGAAGGAGGCTGAGATATTTGCCTATATAGATAAGGAAAATTACTGAAGAGAACTATGGAAAGTACAGTATGTTACTATTAATAGCCAAATATGTTCTTCTAACTGCATTGGAAAACTCTCATGTTAAAACTCAAGAAAAAAGGTTATAGTAGCATATTAATTTTATACTTTCAAAGAAATAATTTTACCTTCTAATATAAGTCAATATTACATAGGTCTAAAATAATTTAGTATAAAAGATTTTGCACTTATAGGTATGAGTTTACAAAAAATGTGCCCAGGTAAAGTATATATTTTTCTTTCATATATGAAGTAATAAGCTCAACTCTGCTCTTCCACCAACATGTAAGGCAGCCTTATGCCTTTAGGCCTTTGCATTGCCTATTTCCTCTGCCTGGAATCCTTCTGCTCCAGACAAGCTACAAAAGGAACTCTCACACTTCTTACAAGTGTTTGCCTAAATCTGCCTTTTCAATGAAGTGTACCCTGAACATTCTAACTTAAAATGGCAACTCACACTGTTCTACAACCTCCCATGGTCTTCGCTCTTCCAGATTTCCTTCACCCTGATCTACTTTTCTGTCTTCATAATACTTATCACATTTGAACACACTGTAAAATTTACATATTTGTTACACATCTATGGTTTATTGACCATAGATGTAAGTTCCAGGGTGGTGGGGACCTTTGTTTTGTTCACTGCCATATCCCAAGCACCTAGAATGGTGCTTGGTGGAATATGTTGAATGACTGGATGAATGAATACACTCTGTGAAGTTAGGTGCTATTTCTCTTCTAGTCCTTGATGCAATCACAGAAACTAACATGGTCCTAAACAGATATAAGAGGCTCACTATTATGGAGTGATTGAATAACTAGGTATAGTCATTCTGCTTCTATATACTGGAGATGCAGAATATTCTGGGAAGGCTAGCCACTCTAAGAGCAATGGGTGATAAGCTCAAGAGCATGTCATAGGAAACAACTTTCCAATCTGCAGGTGACTAAACCTGTGTTATCAGAGCATACAAGTCTGTCCTGCTCCTGACTTATCTCCTATCTTGTTTCAGTCATTCAATTTGTTTTGATTTCACAGTTTTTTACCTTTATTCTTATAGATAGGCAGAAGGATCAATATTTATGCTATGGTAGATACTATGGATCAGGAGACTATTTATCCTACTTCTAGGCCAGACTTGGGGGATAATTTAACATAAATTGTTAAACATACATTACATACTTCCATACTTTTAAGAAAAGCATCATAAAGCCTTGGTTATATTTAGTGCACACAAGAACACATTGAATGCATTCTGGAAACAATAAATTGCAAACCTGTCTTCCTTTTGTGGGGGAAAAGCACTTTTGCCTCCAGTGATCCTGAAGTATCCATTAGAGTTGTAGAATACTTGGGCTGCTGATAAGTCACTACTTGTGCTTGAGCAAAGGTCACCGAAAAAGCAGTTGTTAAAGAATAGGGGCAGTCTGGTACCTTTACATTTGAGGATGAAGAAAGAGCCCTTATGATATTTTTTTAGGAGTGTATAACACAAACATGCAACATGTTACATTTTTTAATAAAGAACATGTGGTTTCTGTAGGTTCTTTCTAATTTATCATGTTGTTTGTACTGAACTCTAGTTGGGTAACATTGATTTGAAGTGAAATTAAAGAAAAAATGGATGATTTCAATGCCTGTGTTCCATTTTGCATCATCATTCCAAGTTGAATGCTTTGTATTTCATAGCAATGCCACTTCTTTTGAGAAGTTTGGGCCAAACTTGAGGTTAGCCAGCTCCACAGTGAGGAAGTACAAAGGCCAATAAAAGTCATTCCTCCATTAGACTATGATTCTTAGCACTTCTGTTACAAGTACTGCACTTTTCTCCCTCCACCACCTACCTCTTATGAGATACAGGCAAATGCTGAGTTCCGCTCTTCTATCAGCAAGTAAATCCAACCAAATTCACATTCATGTATTATCTAGACCCTAAACTTATAACCAATCTCCTGGGCAAGATCTGTCCAGAAAATTTTCAGTTGTTTGACACCTATACTTTTCTCAATTGGTGTCCTGAGCACCAACTTTCCCCTCTTCATTCCCTAAATTCATTGACTTTTCTGAGATCACACATTCAATTTCCATTGACATTCTGTACTCTTAACCAAGATCCTCAGGGAATTTAGACAGAGGAAAAAACATCACTTATAAATGCACAGTGTTTTAGGGTCTTTGTTCTTTATATATCATTGAAAACTGGGTGATGGATTTGCAATACCCATGGCCTTTATCTGTCACTTCTTAATAGAATCACTACATTGCTTCCATATGTTTGGTTATTACATTTCCTCCGTTTCATTTTGGCCCTTCTCCATGTGCTGTGACTGAGTGTCTAGTGGCTTTCAGTGGAATGTCAGGCACCTCACAGAAAACTGCCACGTTGTGCACCAAGTTCCTCTTTGTTTGAAATTGTGCCATCTCTACTAATAAAAGTCACTTTGCAGAATTGAAACTTGATATCTCCAATATCTATCTATCTATCTATCTATCTATCTATCTATCTATCTATCATCTATCTATATCTATGTATGTATCTATCTATCCTCTATCCTCTCTCTTTCTCTATCTCTTCAAGACATCAAAATATCAATTTAGTTGATTTGCTCATTTCAACCAAAGGTAATAATCAGTAGTTTTTAAATCACCTAATACCTGAGAATCATCACAGGATCAGGTACACATGAAGCCTCAAACTCTTTTTCTTCTTGTAGTAGGTTCAATAGTGTCATCTCTAAATGCATGTCTACCTGGAACCTCAGAATGTGACCTTATTTGGAAACAGGGTTATTGCAGATATAATTAGTTAAAAATCAAGATGAGATCATACTGGATTAGGTTGGCCCTTAAATCCAAAAAGTGTTTTTACAAGGTACAAAAATGAACCCACAGAGACAGAGAAAAGGTGATGTAAAGATGGAGGCACAGATTGGAGGGATAAGTTTACAAGGCAAGGGTCAACAAGGATTGCCTTAAGCCACCAGCAGCGAGGAGAGGGACATGGGGCTGTTTCTCCTTCAGAGCCTCTAGATTCTAGAAGGAACTAAGCCCCAGAAGGAAGCTACAAACTTGTTTTTAGATTTCTGGCTGCCAGGAGTGTGAGATAATACATTTCTGTGTTGCAAGTCACCCAGTTTGTAGTAATCTGTTATGGCAATCACAGGAAACTAATACACTCCTCTACCTCCTTTCCTCCTCCCCTGTATCTGATCAACCAACTCTGTCCCTCTTCTTACTTTGTTTCCTCTCTGCTCAAAGTGCTTCTGGAATATTATCCCCGCAGCCGAAACATTTTAAAAGATGGGTAAACTGGAGTCCATCTAGAAAGGAGTAGAGTCTGGATATGTGAGAAAGTCAAGGGAGATGTGAGAGATGCCTGTACGTTTTTGAAAAACCGTTGCAGAAATCATAATCTCACATGTTATAACTTAGGTAATATGTATTAAAACAACTTACAAACAGTAAAAAGGCACATAAATGTTGGTTATGGTTATTATTGATCCAGAATGCCATATTAGAAAACTGCAAGGGCTAGATATTAAAAACTATCACAAGAACATTTTTGTACAAAGCTTTTTCATCAGTGGAGTGAGTTTCCCCAAGAAATCATGAAATGCTCTTGCTGGAGGCACTCAGAGATGAGATGGCCATTGGCCAGATAACCTATAAATGTCTCAGGCATTAACTAGCCCAGTGATCTTGGGCAGATAATCTACCCTTTCCAAACCTGTGTCTTAATATGGAAACTAATATATAAATATCAGGCATTTGGGGTGGTTGCTGTGAGGATATAAAAGCACTTCCTGAGCTAGAAAGCAAAATATAAGTAAAAGGGACGACGAAAGTTGCCTTTTTACTCTAAATGTAAATGATTCTGCATGACCTTCCTTTTCCAAGGTCTCTTAGAATCTAATATCACTGCCTGCTGCTTTTCTTGCTAAGAACACAGAGGAATTGTATCTTGACTAATGCCTCAGTGACCATTATCCTGACCAGAACAACTTCATTTAATCGTCCTTCAGGTGACCATTCTGTATGCTTGATCCTGTGGACACCACAATTGGTACTTGTGTCTTTCTATGGGCCGGGTTACTATAAACTAGCTTCTCCCTGCCTGCCTGCCCCTCCACCCCCACCCCCCATCATTTGGCTTTTGCATTTCTGTTTTTCTCACATTTTAACAATAACAAGCTATTAAGCATTCTTATAACGTTAGCATTTTTTAACATATTGTCTAGGTTTATAAAGGCTGTTGTTTTTGGAGTTTTAATGAAGTGTCCTCATTGTTTATAGGTATGCTCCATTCTACATGGCTTTTAATAAATGGGCACTTGCAATTCAGGATGCTCTATGCCTTGTTTCTCTAGTCCTCCAAATTAGTAGGGCTTTGCCTCCTGGATTTCTCAGAATTTGTAACTAATGCCTAAACATAATCTCTAAAACCAGCAAAAATATATTCTTCATAGTAAATTATAAAAATTGGAAGAGATAAAATACATCAACTTTACATTTATGTTTAAGTCTACACATTTTCAAACTATCTAAATGCCCAGACTTCTTTTCATTTTTAACATTTTACTCATTCTATCAATTCACCTTCTTGAATAGAAATCCTACTAAGAGACTCTCTAACACTTAATAATTAACCTCTGAGGAACCAGAATGCCTACTTTTCAGAAATAGAAACTTTTTAATGCTCTTTTCTATCATTCTCCTACAAAAAGGAGGTCTTTCACATTTCAAATATTGTTTTTTGCTGCTTCTACACATGGCAAATTAATTTGGCCTTTATAATGAGGTGGAATGTTTCAAATCTAAATTAACACCTTTGGCTTTACTTTGTGAGAAGACCTACTCATTACTCTCTGGTAACTTAATGGCTGTGCTATTCTATGAACCAAAATAGTTTAATGTAATCTGACATTTATGACTTCCACATAATATCAACTGCTAAAGCTTGAAAAAAGGTTTCTATTCAGAAAAAAACTCAAACTAATAAGCATGCACCCGATATTAAAATCGGGTCAGAGATCCTTTTCACTTTCATTACATATAATTTATGCCACTTGAATGTAGTTTAATAAGGTCATAAAAATGCCAGTTGTGGTATCTCATAATACTTTTTATAAACTGGTTTTACAGTCTCTCCTTTGTTCCAAAGTTCAAAGTGACAATTGAAATGCACAGGTTGCTTAGGAGTTCTTGAAGTTTCGCCGGGAAAAACTGAATGGCGAATATATAAATTATTTATATATATATATATATATATATATATATATATATATATATATATATATGATATATAGCATTTATGAGCATTTATATAGAATATACTTAGAGAGGGGTTAAAATATGCTTAGTTAAGATACATTTTTAAAATGTAAAACTGTTTTTCAAAATCATCATAATTTACTAAAAGACATTCCCTTCTTCCAGGTGCATTTAAGTTGATATTTTTCAATTAAAAGAGAAAGCACAGAACTAAAGAAAAGGTTGGTTTAATATTATTGCTCTGGCCCTACCCTTTTGCTAAGATAAAATAAAAACTTCCCAGCACTTCCTCCTCACTTGGTCAGTGTGAAACAATGCTCCAAGGTGCTCTCACAATAGGGGCATTGTCAGCCTTCCATGACTTCACTCACTCTCTGACCACGGCCTTACTTCCTGGCTGAGGTAAACGGCTTTGTGAGCACTTCCCCTAAGTCATTTCAGAGGAGATAAATAATGATTGCAATGTAATATTGTGATAGTGCTAAAATATGTCCCTCAAGTTTCAACTTTGAGCACAAGTTTCCAATAATATATAATTTTTCATTTGCTAGCTCAAACTTTTGGTTTTATTAAATTCTACAGCTGCACTCAATATTTATGCATTTGGTGACCAACCTTGATATATTATAATACGAAGCTAAGACTCTTATATAAGAATGCAAAACCATTTAAAAAATCACTATTGAATCAAATATTCAACACAATTTGTTTGAACACCAACTGAACAAAAGCATAGCAAGTGTTTTCATTTTTGAGCCAGTGAGTATAGAGCGACTCCTTAGAAATGTTTATCTCAGTCTGCTAAAACAACAACAAAATAGTACAGTATTCATATTGCTTTTGTCAGGGAGGAAAACACAAGGGTGCAATCAGAGCTGGGTTCAGTTTAGTTATTATACTGAGTAGCTGTATGACATTGGACATGCCACTTAAGCTCTTTCAGCTTTCCCATCTGTGAAATGGGACAAATTACAGCATTCTGTAAGATTAAAATTAAAGCGAGATATATATAGTAAATTAAACTAGAATGCGTATAATAAAAATAACACATTTTCATCATCATCATCAAGGGAAGTGCATATGACATATTAAGCAGATGTTGTTTGTTCCTTTTTCTACAGGATTCAATAAAGATCTTGGTTTCTCAAGTCAGACACTCTTACTTATCAAATATATCAATGCTAGCATCAGAGGGGCTCACTCTGGCATAACTGGGGCCCAGGAACAAAGGTCACTAGGGAGAATCATCAAGAAATCACTAGGAACTGGGGCCAATAGAGTAGAAGATGTGCCTCTGGGAAGAGGAGCAGCAACCAGGGTACATTGGTTCTAGGACAGGGTCAGGGCTGCAAGCAGCACATTGTGACTGGGTAGATTTAGGATAATAACCAATATTTCCATTGGTCCAGTTATGCTCAGTACATTCTTCTCCACCCTCACGCATGTGCCTTTGGATTTTAGACAGAATTCTGATCTCACAGCAGCACTGGTCTTGAACTCGAAGGGGGTGGAACACACTCTGGCTAACTTCATATAAACTTTTGGTTTGGAACGCCTTCTTGGTTTACAGTAGTCAGCTAGTCTCCCAGTGGGGAATATAGAAAGAGACCTAGTAAATTTTCATGAGAAAATACACTTTGAGTTACTAGATGAAACCAAGACCAATAGTTATGTAAAATATATGATGTGTATTAAATACAAACCATTTGTGCTTGCAAACCCTATGACTGAAAGGGAAGTTTCACTTGATCCTTCAGAAACAATTCCATATCATTTCACATATGGCTTTTTTTTCTTTGTAAAATAATCTTCATACTTGAAGTCATCATGGTACTCAACATTTTATATTGTATTCTCTTTCTCTCCCTCCCTTAGAGGGATATACACACTAGACACAAGGAAACCTGGCTGTGGACCTGACTTGATGCTACTCTAGCTTGAGTCTTGATCCAACAACAACACCAGGGTTTGCAGTCCACTGTTACCACCACCACACTGAGTTGCCAGGCAACATCCTCAACATGGGATTTAACAGTTAACACTTGGGGGAGAAAGGTCATTATCAAGACCTAACCACAGTGACGTTATTAGAAGCCTTCTGCCATATTACTACATACCTTTTCAAAAAGTTGAAGCATACACAACACTTGGAGAGAAAAAGTTATTAGGTCTGTGTGGTGAGAGCTAAGTGGAAATTATTGTGAATACTGAATAGGTAAGATTATAATAAAGCAAATCTGTGGCCCAGACAGGGTCCTTAGAAGTTTACTTGCATTGCAAGAACTTCTGATTAGTAAAATAACCTCTTCCTGCTTTCAGTTAAGCCTTGGAACCTGTTGCAACTTTCTCGTAATGTAGGAGATTTGGAAGACTTACTATTTTTGGTATGAAAACTGTATGAAAATCCTATTCTGTAATCCCCCAGCCCCATGTTCAAGGAACTTACTTGCTTGATCTTCAAGAACACATGTTTGGGTTGTTCCTTCAGGTTCCTGTGTGAAGACATGGTAAGAGCTTAGATAGCACAACAAATACTGAAATCCTGGGCATCCTGAAGCTCCAAGTGTCACAATGCTAAAAACACCAATTTTGAAGAAATCAGAAACTTAATGGAAAGTCTCATTGCATACCTACCTCACAACTCACGCATGAGAATGGAAATAAGAGATACTCAAGGAAAACCTTATTACAATGAATTTAATTCATGTATGGTTTACAGGACAGTATACCACAATTTAAGCAGCTCTATATCTAGAATCGGGGACATGTGAATCAAATTTGACCTTTGACATTTGCTACATGGTACTTGGGCATGACAATTAATCTCTCTGAACCTTAATGTCTTTATCTGTAAAGTGGAGAGATAGCCCATTAATTAAAATGAGATGAGTTACTTAAAGCATGTGGTAGAGCAGTTGGTTTGAGTAGATTTTTAACAATTTTTAACCACCAACAACTATTATCTGTAGGGGCTGAAATATTACCTTCCCTGTACAGTGTAGGGAAGACACTATACCCCACTAACTGCCCTAGCTTCCTCCCCATAAAATTCTCTTTTCCGGCCACCATATATCTCTAAATTAATTGTGAAAGTTTTTACTCCTACATCTTCCAAAACCCATCCAGAGAATTCTGATAGTTTTGAAATCTCAAATACTGATAGAGGCTCTCATGCTCTAACATTTTCCTTTAGTTATTAGAGACTTGGCTAAGTCTTGTGATACACTGGGGGTAAAAATGAAAAATATCAGTTAAATCTTAATCATGGGAAAATGACATACAAAACTAATGTAATCTGTTTTCTTCCCTATGGGAAATATTGATGTAAATTTCCATTCTGCTTTACAAAAGAGAACTGTCTTTAAGAGATTTATAATTGTTGAAGTCAAACTTAAGTAGGCAGGAAAAAAAGACATTATCTAAAATATCTGAGCTTGAATTTGAAGAGCAATCTGAGTACATGTTTATACAATACTTTAGAATAACAGACTCACAGAATTTTGCAGTTACTGTCCCTTAAAGATAACAGAACCTTTATTTATGTTTGTTGGTGCTATGATTTACTATAAAAAAAATCTACTTGATTCAAAATACTTATAAAACACAATGGTCCACCATAGCAAAAAGAGGCTTCATGTCCATAATACATAGATGAGTATTGAAGAACTTCAGTGACAATCTCATGGCAGCTGAGCATCTGTTGTCAAGTCATTGAGTAATGATGGACAATCCATTTTTAGTTAGAATTTGATCTCATACTCATTTTTATTCAATCACTGAAATATTCATGCCTAGTAGAAGAAAAATTAACTGGGGTTTTATATAGTTAATAATAGTAGATGGTGGCAGACTATTTATAAACTTAGCCATCAACTTCCTCCTATCCCGGTCCATGCATGCCATTCCTCCCTTCACTCCCCTTGCATCTGGGCTGGCCTTCATCAAAAGGATGCAGCAAGAGCAACTCTGTGCTACTTCTGGACCCAGATCTTACAAAGCCTGGTGGCTTTTACTTTTTCTCACTTGGAAGACTCCCACCTTGTAGGAAGTTTGGACTTCTTAATGAATAATGAGAAACCATACGAAGAGAGAGAGGCCATTGGAGGAAAAATGAAGCACGCCATTGATACTCGGCACCAAAGTCCCAGACACAGGAGTGAGGCATCTTTGCTGTTCCAGCCCACATGCATGAACTCCCAAATGCATGCAGCCCGTGAGTGGCCTAAGTCAACACCGCATGGAAGATCCACCCAGCTCAGCCCAGCCAACCGATAGAAAGAGAAATATTTTGGGGTTTTTGTTTGTTTTCAGCCGCTAAGTTTTGGTGTGGATTGCTATATAGTACATGAGCAGTGGATATACCTCACTATTAGAATCAGAAAATGAAAGATAGTGATTCTTGAAATTGGAGCTTTGTAAATTACATAGTCTTAAATGTGGTAATCTTAATATCAAGCATCAATAATTTAGGCTTATTTTCCAGAGGAAAAATGATTTTATTGAATTATGCTATCCTTTTTCTCAACATGACTTGTAGTGTTAGTCACATCCGCAACATTACAGGAGCAACTCCTTGTGACTCTGAGATTGCTGACTTCTCCATCAGCAGGTCTGGTTTCCTTCAGTTAAGTTAAAAAAATGTATAGATGGCAAACATATACCACTAATGGCATGCAAATAATTAGGCTAAAGAGACAATGTCTTCCAGCATATTTTCTGGGGAGATTAGCAAAGATTTGAAGTCACTCAGAAAAGTAGGGTTCTCACAGTGTACGAGACTATGCATTCTAGCATGAGCACATGACTCAGAATGTTTTATATGTAAGAAAAACTTCAGGACATGGTGTCTAGTCAGGTTAGAGGTGGTGGGAGTCTGAACTGGGGTCATGATAATGGGGGCCAAAAAGGGAAGGATAATAACAAAGGGTTTGACAAAATTTAATACATAGAGGGTTAGAAATTTAAAGAGACAAGCAAGAAGAAATTCTAATATCCAAATATTAAATGAATGTAGTACAACATGTTGCTTTCTTTTTTCCAGTTTTATTGAGAATAACTGGTATACATCATTGTATAAGTTGAAGGCATACAGCATGATGGTTTGATTTATGTATATTGTGATGTGATTACCACAATAGGTTTACCTATCATCCATCATCTTATATAGCTACAATAAAAAAAAAGGAAAGAAAATTTTTTCTTCTTGAGATAAGAACTCTTAGGATTTACTTTCTTTAACAACTTTCCTATATATCATGCAGCAGTGTTAGCTATAGTCATCATGTTATACATATACTTAGTACTTATTTCTTATAACTGGAAGTTTGTACCTTTTGACTACCTTCCTCCAATTCCCCCTCCCTTCACCCTCCACCTCTGATAACCACAAGTCTGACCTCTTTTCTTATAAGTATCTGTTTGTTTGTTTTTAGATTCCACATACAAGTGAGATCATACAGTATTTGCTTCCTCTGACTTATTTCACTTATCATAAAGCCTTCAGAGTCTATCCATGTTGTCACAAATGGTGAGAGCTCCTCATATTTTATGGTTGAATAATATTCCATTGTGCGTGTATGTCGTGTGTGTGTGCATTCTAAAACTTTATTATCCTTTTATCCATGGATGAATGCTTAAGTTGTTTACATGTCTTGGCAATTGTAAATAAAACTACTATGAACATGGGGGTGCAGGTATCTTTTTGAGTTTGTTTTTGTTTCCTTTGGATAAATACCAGAGGTGGAATTGCTGGATCTTAGGGTAGTTCTATTGTTAATTTTTGAGGAGCCTCCACACTGTTTTTTATGGTGACAACACTAATTTACCAACATTTGTTACCCCTTGTCTTCTTGATGATGGCCACTCTAACAGGCATGAGGAGATATTGCATTTGATTTTGATTTGCGTTTCCCTAATGATTAGTGATGTTGAGCTTGAGCTTCTTTTCATGTACCTTTTAGCCTTTTGTCTATCTCCTTTAAAAAATTGTCTATTCAGGTCCTTTGACCATTTTTCATTGGGTTATTTGGGGTTTTGTGTTTTGTTTTTTGTTGTTGTTGTTTGCTGTTGAGTTGTATAAGTTATTTATATACATTTGGGTTGTTAACCCTTTATCAGATATATAGTTTGCAAATATTTTCCCAACTCTATAGTTTGTCTATTCACTTTATGGATAGTTTCTTTTGCTGCACAGAAGCCTTTTAGTTTGATATATTCTCACTGGTTTATTTTTATTTTGTTGCTTGTGCTGCAGGTATCATATCAAAAAAAATCATTACCAAGACCCATATCAAGAAGCTTTATTGCCATGATTTTTTTTCAGGAGTTTTGTGGTTTCAGGTCTTACATTTAAGTCTTTGTGAATGGTGTAAGATGGGGTCCAGTTTCATTCTTTTACATGTGAATATCCAATTATGCCAGTACAGCTTATTGAAGAGACTTTTTTCCATTTAGTATTCTTAGCTACCTTGTCAAATATTGGTTGACCAGATATGCTTGGGTTTGTTTCTGGCCTCTCAATTCTGATCTACTGGTCTATTTGTCTGTTTTTATGCCATTTCTACACTATTTTTATTGCTGAATGCCACCTCAATATCTGAAAAATTTTGCTTTCTTTTTTTGAGGGGAGACTAGCAGGCTTTTAGCAAAATATATTTTATTAGTATAAAAACTCCCTTGAATTAATTCTATTATAAAGAATTTCTCTATTTTTTTCAATCTTGGGTTTTATCTAGGTTTAAAAATTCTGCTCAGCTCAGTCAGGTAAAATGCTTATATTCATTTTTTTTTACACATATTTTATGGTGAAATCCCATATTTTCCATTTTCTTCTCACGAATGGAATATTTAAACATCCTATACCATATAAAAAACAACCAAAACCAAAAATCCTTCACAGCCTCTTTAACCACGTCTTCTATCACTCTATCTCTTATCTTACAGTCAAACTCTCCATGTTTTTATATCACATTTGCTTCCAAGTTAATTTCCATTCCCATGACTTCACTGAAGTTGCTTTTTCTAAGGTTTCTAGTAACCCCTGTGTTATTAAATCCAATGGATAATTTCAGTCCTCATCTTTGTTGACTACTTTTTTAACTTGACTGTTGTTATGACTAAGTGTTTGTGTCTCCCCCAAATTCAAATGTTGCAGTCCTAATCCCTAATGTGATATATTTGGAGGTGGGGCCTTTGGGAGGTAATTAGCATTATATGATGTTATTAGGGTAGAGCCCTTATGCTGGAATTAATGCCCTGATAAGAAGAGACACCACAAAGTTCTTCCTCTCTTCATGAGCATACACAAAGAAGAGGTCATATGAATACACAGTGAGATGACAGCTACTTTTATGCCAAGAGAAGAGGCCTAAGAATGAAATCTACCTTGCTGGTACTTTAATCTTGAACTTCTAAGCCTCAAGGACTATAAGAAACTTAATCTCTGTTGCTTAAGCCCCACCCCAGCCTGTAGTAGTTTGTTATGGCAGCCCAAAATGACTAATGTAGCTGTTCTGATATCACACTGTTCTATCTTTCTGGACCTATCTACGCAGTCTATTTTTCAACATCTCAGATACATCATTTTAAATACTGGAGATCTTTAAGGTCATATACTTGAATTTTTTCTCACTCTATTCTTCCTTTTTAGAAGACTTCTTCCTCTATCATGGTTTATATGTCATCTATATAAAGTCATGCAGGCTGCACAAACAAAAATCCACCTAGACTCATGGCCCTGTTCATATGATTAAACTCTTCACATGAATTTATACAGCCAGATGGGTTTTCTCCTTTGAGATTCTTATTTCCATCTGCTGCCTCAATTACTCTGTGTTTTGTTTTTCCACAGGCATCTCAAATTAAACATATTGAGAACAAAACTCAGGATCTTCCGTTCTTTCTATTCTAGTATGCCACATATCATTAAATGGCTTCTCCATTTGCACAGTTGCTCTTGCTGAAAATCCGTGGTTCTCTTTGGCATTCTCTATTCCTATTACTCTCCATGTCTAATCAATCCCCTGTGTCAATACTTCACCCTCACCCCCAAGTAAAATCTCTATGGCATAACACAATAAAAACTGATTTATTACTTATGTAGCTATCTATATATATAAAAGGCTAATATGCAAAGTGTCCCCTCGGGAGTTCAATGGGAGACTGGGAGTTCGATTGCTCGCTATGATGTGTACTGACCACCAGGGGGCGGCACGGAACAAAGGAAGGCCCCTGCTGGCAGCCAGAAGGCCCTGATCGTCCCTGATCACCAGACAGGCCTAGGGACCCTACCCTAGTCCATTATGAATTAGATGTTCTCAGAACAGTGACTCAGGGTCCGAGGCTCCCTTCACTGTGGAAGGAGTAAAAGAATGGGGATTGCCTGTGGGAGATTTTATAGGATTGGTCTGGAAGTTTTGTGCATACCATTAACACATATACTCCACTGGCTAGAACTCACCTAACTCACCAAAGAAGGCTATAAAATGTAATTTAGTCTCATTCCCAAGAAAAGGTGAAAAAACACGGATATTAGAGATTGTGAGCTTTCTCTTCCATGACAGGTCTTGTCAATTCTGTCTGTAAAATGGGCTTTCCATCCATCTCTCCTCTATTACCAACAACTTAACCCAAACCACTATCCTCTCCCATCCAAATACTTTAATAGCCTCCTAATAAAGGTCTCTATGATTGTTCCTGGAAATTCATTCTGCCCCCAGTAGACCAAGTAACTTCTTAAACATATACTTTTAAAATTCTGCTCCCATTTAAATATTTCAGAACTTTCCCATTATCTTAGTAAATACCAAAACCTTGAAGTGGGTGTAAGAGATCCTGGATCAGCCCATGACCCACCTCAGGACCTTGCCACTCCACCAAGAGTCAGAGCCTACTCAACGGCACATAACACATAAATGGAAATTCTATATCATGGTGTGCTACTGAGTGTCTCATCTCAACTCTGTGTTCAATGACTTCATCTTGACAGCTTGAAATTGACCATCATAGCAGTATTTATACCATGGAAATAAGCAAATGCTATAAATCAGGGCTCCTTTCCACCTCCACCCAGCTGGTTGTTAACGACTACGTAACAGGTATTCTACCTTTAAATGTTGAAAGAATAAAAGAATGAAATTGTATTTTCCTCCCTTGTTATTGCAGACATGTGGATTATTTCCTGGCTTAATACAGCCTTACCAATCATCCAAATAATTCAAGTCAAATGTCTATAATCTATTCAGAGAGTTTAGAGAAAATATTTCATTTTGGCCCTGCCTGGTGTGCTCACTGGTTAAAGTGTAGGCCCACAGAGAGAAGGGCTGCAGGTTCGATTCCAGGTCAACGGGCACATACCACATTGCAGGTTCAATCCCTGGCCCTGGGGCTCGAGCTGAAGGCAACTAATCCTTGTGTCTCTCTCATGTGGATGTTTCTCTCCTTCTCTCTCTTCTTTCTCTCTCTCTCTCCCCCCCTCCCTCCCTCTTTCCCTCCCTCCCTCTCTCTCTCCCCACCCTCCCTTCCACTCTCTAAAAAAATCATGAAAAAGATATCCTTGGGTAAGGATTTTTTTTTTTAATTGTCATTTTGCCTTGGATCACACAGGTAATTTCCTTGGTTCTGCATTTATTGTTATGCATACCAGTCTCAATTCTAGTATTTCAAGGTCATTATTGGCAACATTTTTCAAGCATTCTCCCTATACCAGCTTTTCCCACTTTTATGTTTGTCAGTATATTAGAGGTCAATGAAATTGATCAGGAAACATGTATAATCCAATTATTTGGTGTCACAAGGGATCTACAAGAACTTGTTAAGCGAATAATTTGGAGTACATTAATGCACTCTCTGACACCCTCATTAATCCCAAATATTTCTCAACATCCTAGGAGACTCTGGAGGTAGTGAAGTCAGAGCTACGAGCATGACAGAACCTTTTAGCGCCTTTGAACCCAATAGCATTTCATACACACCATCTCAAAGTGTCTCTCTTGTGGCTTTTGCCATAATCAGCTTTAAATTTGCATTATTTACATGTTGTCTTGTTTTTATCACTAGATAGTAATCCCTTCAAGTGAAGGAACCAAGTATTTTATATTCCCCATCTCCTCAGAAAGTCCAGATGATACTTTGCATATACTAAGTGTGCAACTGACGTTTTCTATCTAGCTCCTTTATCCCCCAGCTTCAAAGTACTTTTATGGAACCTGTAAAACTATAAAAGTTTGTACTTCTTTTGGCTCTTGGATTGATATTTAATAAAGAATGTTTAAGAACTATAAATAGGAATAAACATCAAGCAACTGAAATTTTTGAAATCTTCTTATATTAAAAAGTGGCTAAAATACATTGAACTTAAAAGTTTTGGGATAGTTTTATATCAGAATTTACTGAGTGATGGGATCTGATTGTGGCTCTATGGCCATTTACTCTTTGCTGTGAAAGTAAAATAATGTTCAGTACTTGCCATCAAGTTTTTATTGACTGTGGTTGCTGCTTTAGTGTGTTACACATCTGGAATATAGAAAATGAAATAAATCACTAACAGTGTAGAGATTCAGAAAGCCTGGACCTGGCATTTTTCAAAACAAAGGTGCTTCTCTTTCAGGATTTTTTCACATTTGCTAGATTGCCTCACATTTTAGGATTAAAAACAACAACCAAGAACAACAAAAATAATAACTACAAGCAAACTGACATTTCCACTGTTAGAGTTTGCAAAGCTTAAAAAAAATAGTTTACCTTTATAGGTTCTTCATTAAACCCTCTGTAATATGGTCTCTGTGATTCAGAGTGTGGGCAACGCCCTGTCTGGTCCACTTTTCTGACAGAAGCAGGTTAGCATGGGCAGAGAGTGAGCTTTTCTGGTACTGCACTGCATGTTCACCCTGCGTCAGCATCTGCCTGGGCATGGCTGCAGGGTGAGGCCTGAACCTGCCTGCTGTAGCTCTGATCATTTCCCTGACTCAGGGGCCTATGGCCAATGGCAGGTCTCAGGACATTATTTCCAGGGGAGACTCTGAGCACCTTCTGAGTCAGGCCCAGGTAAGGCTCTTGTATAGCAGCAGGCCACACTCTGCCTGGCTCCTGCCTCTGGCAGCTCTTGATAAAAGTGCTAGCCTCAGTTACCCCCTATTCCCCCCCCCCGCCCCCCTGCTCATGCCCTCACCCCTCTGTGGGGATAAGGACACATATGTAATAACTTAATCAATAAAATAATTTTTTTTAAAAGTGCTAGCCTCAGTGTTTTGGGGAATGTAACACTATCCTTTTCAGTCTCATTAGCTGACGGTGAGGTAGTCAAGTTTAATGAGGTAAAACTTAACTTATATTCTGACCCAAAATGACTTAAGAAAAAAATAACAATAGAAAAGTTCTAAACTGGGGCGTTAGCTCAGTGAAAAAATTTCACTTTTACCCTGTTGAAGAATAGCTTGAGATAAACACTTTTAGAACCAATGAGAGGGATTAATTTTTTTAATATGATAATTATGACCAAAGAGTATGTGAATAGCAGTTAGGAACATGTAAAATCTAGATTACATATGAGAATATAATATAGAGAATAGACTCTGAAAAATAGATATGTAATGAAATAATTTTTTGGTCACCATTTTATTTTGTTTTTTAAAATTAAAAATAAATATAAATAATTAAGAGAAGCCTAGCTGGCATGGCTCAGTGGTTGAGCCTCAACCTATGAGCCAAGAGGTCTCGGTTTGATTCCGGGTCAGGACACATGCCTGGGTTGTGGGCTCAATCCCCAGTAGGGGGTGTGCAGGAGGCAATCGATTAATGACTCTCTCTCATCATTGATGTTTCAATCTCTCTCTCCCTCTTCATTCCTCTCTGAAATAAAAACATTTTTAAAAATAATAATTAAGAGAAAAATGTAAATAATGTTTAAGTACTTTTAAAGTAAAATAGTTCAAGATTTTGTAGGAGTAAGAGAAATTGATTCTCTAGCTATGTGGGAAAACTTTTTACTCTTTTGTAACTTGGAGATAGGCTGGTAAATAAACACCTATCTTATGACGCACACTTGGCACAAATATGAAATGAGTCATTTTTCGTGTACTTATGGGACAGGGTTTGATTATACCCCAGTATTTATGTGGTAAGTCTGCTACCATTACTACTACTATAGTTGTCTGTAATGATAATATATAGCAATTTTTATTTCCCAAAGTTCATCTTCTTGGCACATATTGGGATGGGATGGAGCAGCTTTAGTATTTTCACTCTACGCTCAGGCTGCCAATGCCAAAGGGTATGGCAATGTCCTTAAGTCATAGGAACAAGTTGTCCTTAGGAGGAGGAAGCTCTCATCCTCTTCCTTTCCCCTCTCTTCCCAGTCTCCCCCATGATGGGAAGGAACTCTGTGGCTATCTGACTAGTGGCAAGGGAACCAAATAATCATATATCAATGTCCTGTTATACTGGGCTATGTTAACATTTCACATAACATATAACAGAGTTAACATTCCATGTAACACTTTATATAACCATGTAACATTTCATTTAATCCACACAGTAATTCTTCACAATATGTTATTATTTTTAGATGAGGGGATTGAGGATCAGAGAAGCTAAATGCTTTGATGAAGGTCACACAGCTGGATATGAACAACACTGTGTTTGCAAGGCCATACTCTTTTACTTACAAACATACTGCTGCAGGCAAGAAGCTCTTTCCCACTAGAGACCACAAAAAGTTATCCACATACCCCCAGAAGAGCAATTTTGCTGACATGCTAAGGGCTACATAGAGTAACTAGCTTTTATTAAAGGAAACGCATCAGTAGCCTTGGGAGGGAGTTGGAAACTTGGTGGAGAGCGCTGTCTCAGTGGCAGTGTCTTCTGTCTTGCTGGCACAGGCAAGAGTAACGTGCTGTTTTCCCTTCATGTGACAACTCCCGGGGTGTGTGGGAGAGGGAGTTCTGGGGGAATGAGGGCATTTGCCCCTGAGGATGATAGCTCTGTACTTACTTGCATGGACGTCACCATTTCTGACTAGAGCCAGGGCATCTTTACTTGTCCACTCTCAGTGTATCATAAGACCATCAGTAGCCTGGTCTTTTACCAATAGACAAACTCCATTCTCATTTGTAGTCTAGCAATGACAGCTGAGACCCAGGTCCCAGAGCCAGAAAGCATGAATGTGTTGTTATCCTTTGATCCTTAGGGAAAGAAGTAAGAGGAAAAAGGAAGGTATGTATCCACTGATTCCTGCTGTGCTTTGTATTCTTTTACGAGATGGTCAGTCAGATATGGCCACAAGAGAAGACAGAGGAGAGGCTCACGGGTTCTAGAGACAGGAGGCATAGCACTCACTGAGGGCCACATGGAAAAACCTCAGGGTGGTCCAGAGGCAGAAAACCAGAGTGAGGGGGGAGTGAAGACCGCGGCCTTCATTGGAATTTCCATGGGAAAGGCAAGGCAGGGCAGGGTGAACAGTTTGAAACTGGCTAGTTTGAGTAATTTTGGTAGGCTTTGGGCTATCGGGGTGGTTTCTAGTTGCCTTGTGCCTGGCTCTGGGATGATTAAGCCTTCCAGGCTTCTAAAGGTGTCCTGAGAAGCCAGCCTGGGGCACCCATATTTCAAGCATGATTGAATTGCACAGACTTGCGCAAGTTAATCACTTACCTGGGCCTCAGTTTCCTAATTTGTCAATAGAGCTTGAGCTGGATGATAAAGTCCTTTTTAGGTATAATTTACTATAGTTTTTACATATAAATTAAGTTTATGTTGGTAACACTTCTGGGTTTCCTCAAAAGGAGGGACTCTGGAAGTACAAACTTTGACTTAAGTGCAAATATTTTTCCAGGTTTGCCTCTTTACCCAAAATGTCCTTAAGGTTTACAGTGAGTTAACACCAAGCCAGAAAGGTAAGCTGTAAATTATTACCAAAATCAACTGTAGGTCAGTTATTTCAAGACTTGCTCAACTTTAAAGTTTGAAAAACATCAACACCTCCATTATGTTGTTAGTATGATGGGGGGGAAACGTACAGCGGGCCCTCTTCTAAAGAGAAAAGGCTTGGGAGGTAGGAAAGCCCTCAGTAAGCCATCACACAGAGGGCGTTTTAATAAAGAGGGTAGAACAAGGCCTTTGAAAAAGAAGTGTTGACTGCAAAGCATGTATAGAGGAATTTGAAAAATAAAGCAGGCCCTATGTGACTAAATGATTGGCGATGTTGTTTGCGAAGTAGAAACTTAAAGATTGGCATGAAGAACTTCATTCACGTTAATCTATTCATCAGTTAGCTGTATTTAGAAGTCTTCTCAAATATGTTTTGGATGGGCTACGAGAAATTTATACAGAAAAAGTGCTACTGTGACTTTGCCAATAAATTGTGTATTTCACCATGTGCTAATGATTTTTTTTTCCAAAAGAGAATACATTGTGACCTCAATAAACTTTTATATGTCAAAATAATGAAACAGAACCTTATTTTCTGGTGCCAACTTTCTATAAAATCACTCTTTAAAAAATATTAATCTCACTGCAGCATGTAGAATTTTACACACAGCTTCAGAATGGGTCTGGCAGTATACATCTTTATAAAGTGAAAAGACTTGGAATAGATTCAAGATTCAAATGCCAAAGTTTGTATCTGTACCTTTGACTTCTTATTGTTTTTAAGAAATATATATATAGCATATGCTTACACTATATCATATGACACAATCACATTTTAGATAGCATCAGTGGGCTGATGTTGCTCCTTCATTACAGTTTCCACAGTGGACATTTTTATAGGTCTGTAATGTGGAAGACAGCAAATAAGTATATGTTTCCTTTTGTTCAGCCAAAGTTGTTGTAACCCTAAAAATAACAAAAGTTAATAGCATTGTATTTAAAATATCTAAATGTCAACCTTTAGCCCAGATAACTTGTTTTTAGGATAGTGTCCTGGTTAAGAGCTAAGATCTAAGGTTGCTTCAGTTCAAGTCCCAGCTCTGCCTATTACAGCTAATAGTACTAGCTGTGTGACCTTGGAGGCATTATTTAACTTCCTCTGCCTGGGGGTTGTCATGTCTGCAATAGAGGTAACAATAATACCTGCATCATAGGACTGAGCTAGTATTTATGAACTGTATTAGTGCTTGGCACAAAGCAAATGTTATAAGTTGTTGTTATTATTGTTCTTATCATTTAGATGCACATGGAAAGATGGAGAGGAAAAAAAAGAAAACATGTTCTGTAGGGGGAAAATTTTTTAAAAAACTGACAGAAAAGGAGAATAATATAGTTACACTGAATGAGTATGCAAATAATTTAATTGTTTGCAAATAATTTGAAAGCTTCATTGTCAGGGTTATTCTGAACAACACTTTTAGGTCAAGAATATTCTCTTACAAGGCAAAGGAGAGTGACATCAGTAGGAATGGTGGAGCAAGAGCCTCCAAAGTGCTGCTTCATTCAAAAAATCAAGAAAAGCAAGAAAAACACTAACAAACATTGTCAAAAACAACTTTTTCAGAACTTTAAAAATAAGCTAAAGACTTGCAATAATCTAAAGAGAGTTTATTTTAAGAACTTTAAATCTGAGTAGAAAAAGCAGAATTTGTGATGTTGGAACTAGCCCTGTTCCCTCTGAGGTGGCCTTGAAAACCAACAGTCTCGCAAACAGGTAGCTGTGAAAATCAGCAGCCTAGCAGCCACCAGGGAACAGAACAGGTTACAAGCTCTCCCATAGCATCAGTCTCAGAGAATTGCCACTATTGACCTATTTGGTAGTTCCTTGGAAACCCCCACTCAAAGGGTTTGCTCTCAATCAGTATGAACAGCCTTTTCCCTGGGAGTATTTATCAGAAACAATAAAAAACAATTATTTAACATTGCAGCTACCTAAGGCAGGGATAACAGTTGTAACAAACAAGAACCTGATCCCCCCCCCCAAACAAAACAAAACAAAAAAAACACTTATAAGGAAAGTTGGAGAATGAGATGTCCATCAGGGGCTTTGAACAGGTCTGACTGTTCCTGGGAACCTAGAAGGCTATATGCACATGTAGGGCTATGCACATGCCCAGGAAGGATCTGAGAAAGTCCTAAGCTTTCATTTCTGGTTGACTTGAGCCAAAAATGGGAAGTGAGGGCCAAGGCAGAATTGCAAACTGCCTTCCTGAGTGTTAAATGTGTGCCCCAAAACACATACGGAGGCCTTAGGCAAAGGCTGGAAGACTTACTGATACTAGGTATTTAAGGAAATCTCTGTTCAATCATTAGCTGACCATCTGCCTGAGTGGAGATGTATGTGGCCACATTAGAAAAAGAATTTTATAAACAAACAGTACCAGCAACAACAAACAGCAGCAACAATAAATCCTGGGGGAGAGAAGATTTGATTTTCAGACTTGCTACATAATATTATTGTAAATGTACAGTTTTCAACAACAACAACAAGGTGAATGCAAGAAAACAAGAAAGAATTACAAATAAAATGAAGCAGTCAATAGAAACTGTCTCTGAGAAAGCCCAACTGAGAGATATTTTAAATAAAGTATTCTAAATATGTTTAATAACTAAAAGAAATCATGTTCACAGAGTCAAAGGAAACGATGAGAATGATGTCTCACCCAATAGAGAATACCAACAACCAGTAAGACACAAAAACAAATCAAATAGAAATTGTTTCATTGAAAAGAACAATAACTTTAAAAAATCCAGCTGAAGGGCTTAAAAGCAGACTTGAACTGGCAGATGAAAAAAAAATCAATGAACTTCAAAATAGGTCAATTAAGATAACCACGTCTGAAGAAAAAAAATAGAATGAAGAAAAATAAACAAAGCCTGTGGTGAGCCATAGAATACCATCCTATGAGACAGTGGCAAGCATACAAAATATGTAACAGGAGTTCCAGGAAGAAAGAAGAGGGATAGAGGGCAGAAAGAATATTTGAAGAAATAATGGCTGAAAACACTCCAAATTTGATGACAAATATTAATCTATACATCCAAGAAGCTCAACAAACTCCAAGTAGGATAAACTCAAAGAGATGCACTGCTAGATACATCATAATTAAATTGTCAGAAGACAAAGACAGAGAGATCCTTGAAAATAGCAAGATAGAAGTATATGGGATCCTCACTAAGATGAACAGATGGAAAATATTATGCTAAGTGAGAAAAGCCAATCTGAGAAAGACAAATATCACATGATCTCACTTATTTGTGGAATCTAATGAACAAAATGAATTGACCAACAAAATAAGACCTGAAGCCTGGAGGCATGGAACAGACTGACATACTTCAATGTGGGGTTGGGGGAAGAAGAAGAGATAAACCAAAAAACGTATATACTTATATGCATAGCCCATGGACGTGGGCAATAGGGTAGTGAAGAGCTGTGGGGGGTGGGGGGTGGGTAGGGGCTGGGAGGAGGGGAGAATGGGGGGATGGGAGATATCTGTAATACTATCAACAATAAATATATATATAAAAAGATTAATAGGTGATGTCTTTCAGTACATCTACACAATGGAATACTATGCTGTGGTAAAAAAGTAGGAATTCTTACCATTTGCAACAGCATGGATGGAACTGGAGAGCATTATGCTAAGTGAAATAAGCCAGTCAGAGAAAGAAAATATCACATGATCTCACTCATTTGTGGAATATAATAAACAACATAAACTGATGAACAAAAACAGATCCAGAGACAGAGAAGCATTGATCAGACTGTTAAACCTCAGAGGGAAGGTGGGGGTTGGGTGGGGATAAGGGAGAGAGATCAACCAAAGGACTTGTATGCATGCATATAAGCCTAACCAATGGACAAAGACACCGGGGGGGCGGGGGGGGGGAAGGTGGTGAGGGCATGAGTGGGGGGGGTGAGGGGACAATGTGGAGATAAGGACACATATGTAATACCTTAATCAATAAAGAAAAAAATAATTTTCAAAAATGAAGAAATTAAGACCCCTAGATAAACAAAAGCTAAGAAAAAAAATCACTGCTAGCAGATATGCCTGACAAGAAATACTAAATGGAGTACTTAAAGCTGATATGAAAGAACAATAGAGATGAACTTGAATCCATAAAAAAATAAGGCATTAAAGGTAATTACATAAACAAATATAAATAACAACATAAATGTATTTTTATTTGTAACTTTTATTTTTCTCCTACATGATTTAAAAGACAACTACAAAAAGCAATACTTATAAATGTGTGTTGATAGGAATATAATGTTTAAAGATGTAATTTATACAACTATAATAGCAGCAGAATGGGAGAAGGGCAATGAAGCTATTTAGAAGCAAAGTTTTTTAATGTTACTGACATTGTTTTTATTAATCCAAATTAGTTTGCCATAAGATATTAGTCACTTATAGCAACTACTAAAATAATTACTCAGAAACATAGTAAAATAATGACAAGGAAATGAAAATGGTCAACTAGGAAATATATATTTAAGGCAAATAAGGTAGTAATTAAATAAAGAAACAAAAATACATAAGTTTTTCAAATGGCAGATGTAAGTCCTGTCTTATCATTAATTTCATTAAATGTAAATTAACATTCAAGTCAAAAGCACAGATTGTTAGAGTAAATTTAAAAAAACTGATCTAACTACATGTTGCCTAAAAGAAATTTGCCTTTGATACAAAGATCTAATAGGTTAAAAGTAAAAGGCCCTGGCCAGTGTGGCTCAGTT
Organism: Myotis lucifugus; assembly: GCF_000147115.1. Taxonomy (NCBI): domain Eukaryota; kingdom Metazoa; phylum Chordata; class Mammalia; order Chiroptera; family Vespertilionidae; genus Myotis; species Myotis lucifugus. Next base: position 279,943 of record NW_005871200.1, read on the forward strand.
ATTAGAGCATTGGCCCATGCACCAAATGGTCGCAGGTTTGATTCCTGGTCAAGGCACGTACCTGGGTTGCAGGTTCCATCCCAGCCAGGTCAGGGCTACTTACTACATATATAAGGCTTGTTTAACATTTGAAAATCAATTGATATAATACATCATATTAATAAATAAAATATAAAACTTACATGGTCATCTCAATAGTTTCAGAAAAAGCATTACAAATTCCAATACCCTTTAAAAATAATACTCCTGACAAACAAAAAATAGAAGAGAACTTCTTCATTCTGATAAGTGGCTTCTATCAGGAACTTACATTAATGTTATACTTAATGGTGAAAGACCAAAGCTTTTCCTTTAAGATCAGGAACAAGACTGGGATATTCACTTTTGCCACTTCCACTTAATATTGTACTGGAGGTTTGTGCCAGGACAATTAGGCAAGAAAAAAAAGAAGGCATCATGATAGGAAATGCAGTGGTAATACTGTTTTCTATTCAGAGATCACAATAACCATATACAGAAAATTCTAAGAAACACACATATATACTATTAGAGTTAAATGATATCAATAAGTTTGTAAGATAGAAGATCAGTATACAAAAAGCTATTGCATTTCAATGCACTATCTGAACAATCTGAAAATGAAATGAAGAAAACAATTCTATTTACAATAGCATCAAAAATAAAATAACAAACTTAAAAAGAATTGTAAGACTTGTACACTGAAAACTATTAAAGATTGTTAAATAAATCAAAGAACATCTAAGTAAATGGAAAGACATTCCATGGTCATGGATCAGAAGACTTAATATTGTTAAGATGATAATATATTGTCACAAAACTGATCTACAGATTCAATTTAATGTCTATTAAAATCCCAGCTAACTTTAGGTAGAAAACAAGTAAGTTCTAAATTCCAAATAGATATGCAGGGACCCAGAAGAGCCATAGCAATCTCAAAAAGGAAGAACAAATTTAGAAAAGACACTGCTAGAGATAAAAATATATGATAATCAATATAGTGTAGTACTCCCAGATATGAGGATAGACATATAGATCAACAGTACAGAATTGAGAGCCTAAAAACAAACACATTTATGGTCAATTGATTTTCAACAAGACAATTTAAGGAGGAAACAATAGTCTTTTAGACAAATAGTGCTGAAAAAACTGGATATCCACATGCAAAAGACAGAAGTTGGACTCCTACCTCATACCATACACAAAAATTAATCTAAAATGGACCCAGTAAACAAAAATAGACCTAATATGTAAGAGCCAAATCTATAAAGCTCTTAGGAGAAAACATAGGAGTAAATATACTTCTGACATTGTATTAGGTAATGATTTTTTTAAACATCAAAAGGATAAGCAATAATAGAAAAATAGATAGAGTCTATAAAAATAAAAACTTTCATACTGCTAATGATCTGGGAAGTAAAAAGATAATCCAGGAATGAGAGAATATATTTTCAAAACACATAACACTTACGATTCAATAATACAAAAATTACCCAATTAAAATCTAGGAAAATACTTTGAATAAACTTTTTTCCAAAAAATACATGCAAGGCCAATAAGCATTTGAAAATATGTTTGACATCTTTAGTCATTGAGGAATGCAAATTAAAGCCATGATGTGATATCACTTCACACAAATTAGAATGACTATAGTCAAATAGACAATAACAAGTATTGGAGAAAGTATGGGGAAATTGGAACCCACATATATATTGTTGGTGAACTGTAAAATGATGTGGCATCTTTGGAAAGAAGCTTTGCAATTTTTAAAAAGTTAAACAGTATTGCCCTAGCTCGTTTGGCTCAGTGGATAGAGCATTGGCCTGCAGACCAAAGGGTCCCAGGTTCGATTCCAGTCAAGGGCACATGCCTGGGTTAACAGTTCCACTCCTAGATATACACCCAAGAGAAAATACAGACGCCCACATAAAAACTTGTACTTAAATGTTCATAACAGCACTATTCTAAATAGCCAAGATGTGGAAACAAGCCAAATGTCATTCAATTGATTTGTGGGTACAGTATATCCATACAGTAGAATCTTATTTAGCCATAAGAAAGTACTGATACATACTACCTGGTACAACAGTGATGAACCTTAGAAACATTGTATTATGTGAAAGAAGCCAGACAGCCCTAGCTGGTTTGCTCAGTGGATAGAGCATCAGCCTGCAGACTGAAGGGCCCCACGTTCAATTCCAGTCAAGGGCATATGCCCAGGTTGCGAGCTCGATCCCCAGTGTGGGGTGTGAAGGAGACAGCCGATCAATGATTCTCTCTCATCATTGATTTTTCTCTCTCTCTCTCCCTCTCCCTTTCTCTCTGAAATCAATAAAATATATTTTTAAAAAAGAAGCCAGACAGTAAAGGCCATATATTGTATGATTCCCTCTGTATGATCTGTCCAGAATGGCAAGTCCACAGAGACACAAAGATAATTAGTAGTTGCCTTTTACTGGAGATGTGAATGAGGGTATGCTAACTGCTAACAGGTACAAGTTTCTTTTCGGAGTGATGAAAATTTTCTAAAATTACATACGAATGATGGTTGCACAACTCTGTGAATATGCTAAAAAGCGCTGAGTCGTATACTTCAAAGAGGTTACATGAAGTGCTTGACACTGTCTGAGAAATATTAAGCGCTCAGTATATGTTACTTGTTGTTATCATTAACTGTAATAGACTATTCTATCGTTATGTCATTAAGAATGGAAATACAAAGGGAGAAATAACGACTTTTCTGTGGAGGAAAGAATTCATAGAATATTTTACAATGCACAATGTAGTTGTCTAGAAGAGTGAACAGTCCCTGTGCCCAGTGGGGCAAGAAGGAAAACCGGATGTGCCATATGGGTTAAACTTGTGAAAGGCTGGCCCTCCCTGCATGCCTCAGGTGAGTTAAAAAGCCATCACTAAACAAAGAAATCTCTAATGCTGCACCCCCGGTGAACGCCACATGGAGTTGTACTGTGAGCAGCAGCTTGACTACAAAGTAATGCCTTCTTTTCTAAGAAGCTGCCGTTGTGACTTTCAGTCAGGGGTTCATGGTGAAGACCTGACCATGATTTATTTCTTTCAAGGGCATCTATAATAGCCTGGCCCCTCAATGAACTCTGGTTCAGCTGTCCTGGAGGGTGACGGCATGTCTCTTCGAGGTATATCCACAAGGCAATTCCTCATAGGGTACACAGTCGGTATTTTCAAACAGAAATGCTCAAACAAACCCTCCAAATTTGGTGTTTCTCCAGTTGTTTTCAGAAGACACAGAAATTTCATACAATTTATTAATATTTTAAAAAATTCTATTCACTGTGATAGACCAAGGGAGACTGCTATGGAAGAAACTTCCATATATATCTGTGGCTCTGAGAGTCCACGTGAGTATACTCAGAGAGTCAGCTTTCCTAAATTAGGGCAAAACCTGAACAAGCAGGCTGCAGAGAAGGGCTTTGTTGGTGAACCAGGGTGGCAGAGGAAGAAAACATTAGCAGGAAGTTTCTCGAATGGCCAGGGAGGAAAGACGCTGGATGGGTAAACAGAAGAATTGAGGCTGGTGGCAACTATTCCCATAAGACTTCCCTTCTTACTTTCCTCTAACTGCTCTCCACATGTGGGCAAAGTCACAGACACGGGGAAACCACTTTTCTGCATTCAATGCAACTCCCTTGGATGTTTGTGGCCATCAGTGCTATTCCTGAGAAGGTCGGGAAGGTATTGGTGAAATCACTTTCTTCCACCATCCACCTCCTGGAAAAGAAAATCCCACAGCCTTTACTACGGCAGAGAACTTGGCCATTTCATAACATAGCCTGTTTGTGGGTGTTTCTCTGCCCCTGTAATTATTAATATGTCTGTTTCCTCTAAGCCTTAAAATTAGAACAGCAGGCCCGCGTTTGTTTACAGTTCAGCATGTGCAGGGCCTGAGCCACACAGCACGGCCAACAGGAAACGTGTGTGTCGGGCATCACTGCGCTCCACGCCGAGAGCATCACCCAGGGTGTGTTTAGACAGGAAAGCCCAGAAAAATGAGCACACCGTAAATGTTGCCAGTAATTCAGAAACCAAGATATCTGGAAGCGATAAAAACCACGATTGATAAAAGCTTCCCTTGTTAAATGTAGGCCACACATACTCTAAATAAAATATACCACTTAGGAAATGATTTGTGTTGATAAAACTTGATGGAGCTGTTTTTCCAAATGTCTTCTCCCTGCTGGGAATTTCACACTTTGGCAGGCTCTCCTCGGGCCTCCCCAGTTGCCAGTCTCCTTCCATGACCTGACCTGGTGTTGTTTATACGGCTGTTTACACATTTCTTAACAACCTTTGCAAAGGGCCTTTAATGACTTTCACTCCTGGCAGTGCTTAGCTGGAGGCAGAGCTCCAAAGGCTGCCAGTGTTGTTCTGTTTATTTGTGCAGTGCCCTCCCCCTAGCTCTCCCCCTGAGGAAGGACCTGGAAAGCACGTAGCAGGTTAGGTAGCTGCAGATGAGTTGTAAGTCTTGGGCTATAGTTGTTAGTAGTGAAGTTTGGTAAAACCATTTAAATAATTGGGAACTGTCATTATGTTTCAAGGGGCTCATGTAGAGAACCAAACATTGGTATTTGAGTCTGCCTGGAGAAGCAGGCTGACAAGGTCTCAACTCCAGTACTCATCAGTTACATGATGGAGACAAGTACACTATCTTTCTTGGGCCTTGGTTCTTTGTCTGCTAAATGGAGGGAGGGAATTAGATGACCCTCCAGGACCAATCCACCTTGTCAGGTTGAGCTCAATGATTCCTACGGAATCCTAGACAAGTGGCTCATACTTGGTTATAAATTAGAAAGGATGGAAAACTTCCTCCTGCATATGTCTTGAGGAATACTAGGAGAACATTTGACTTTTAGGCTAGATTGATATTTTAGAATAGGAAAAGGAGTATTGGCATTCAAATTATATCATTCAGACCATGAAAATACTAGTACAAGTAAGATCTAGATTATCTGGGCATTGCCAACTCTTCTTTTCTTCTTTGTAGAGACCATTTGTAAAGTCCCGGAGAAGCCAGGAATCAATCATGAAATGAATGGGGCAGAGTCAAGAAAGGCCAGGAGCAGCTGTGTGGGCAAAGCAGGAATGTTCTGGAAGAAGAGGAGCCCAGTGTGTGATGGCCCGGGTTCCAGGTGCATGTAGCAGGGCAGTGCCCCAACTTCTGCAGCATTCACACAGGTGGAATGGGGGTGCTGCTGAAATCAACAGCATTCACATAGCAAAGTTCTTGTTTTTGGAGAAAAGGGCTCTTGTGATGTCCCGTGAAAAGAATTTCAGGGGCACACATGTGAGAGCAGTTTAAGCGTATGGACAGATTTATTGAGGTGAAAAGAAATCATATGCCTTCAGGGATGTAGAGATCAGGCAGGCCCTGGTAGCAGCTTCCCCAAGGTCCTTGCTAATCCTCCATATATTTTCTTAGTTTTGGGAACAAGCAGGCTGCCCTTCAAACGGTCTAATCCGTTTCCTGGGTTTTGCCAAGGCTGTGTTTGGCCCTCTCCTATCCAGTCCCTTTCCTGGATCTTCCACGGTTTCATGCCCTTACCCTATTCGATTCTTTCCCCAGTTTTTTCCAGGCTAGTCTCCTTCCCTTTATGGTCATCATTTTGGATCCTACTGAGCATGCCTCAAAGTTTTGCTTCCTCATCTGGCTTCTACTTCTCATGCCCCAAGTAAAGGAATTTCTCCCTTACTGTTTTATCCCTTCCCCGTAATCTAGGCTAAGGAAATGGTTGTTTCCAAGTCTTCATGCATGCTTGGGCGTCAAGTCCCGTTGGCGGAGGATGTGACTGTCTTCTGGGTTGTCTGTGAAGCTGTGACTTCCAAACTTAATCAGGCTTAGCCAATTTAGCTCTCTTCTCTTTTGTTAATAACTATAAGCTAACATACTGATGCCAAAGGACACATCTCCTCATTGAAACAGCTAATAAAAATATCAAAACTTTGTCCATTTATCATTAAAGCAGTTTCAAAGGCTTCTCCTTTGGAAGCAAGAGTAAGACATGTTGGGGTCCCATGGTAGCTCAAAACATGGTCAATGGTTATTGTGACAAAGGATTCACATATTTGAAAGATTCAGAGCTGTTCTAAATACGAAGAAAATATGTTAACAAACTATTGTAAATGTGGAGAGCTCTCCATTTCACATATTCATTACTAGAAGAATAGTGCCTTCTGACTTTGTTCTCCCTAAAATACTCATTATCTCATGGTAGATTATCTTGGTCTCAGTTTCTTAAATGATTGCTAGAGACATCCCTTTCTCATTTATTGTTATTTTAGTTCTGGGCACATGCTTATTAGATACCTACTGTTGCACTAGGCCTGGGAATACCAACATGAAGAAGGCATGAATATGGTATGTCTCTGTTTCAAAGACCTTAAAGTCCAAAGACAGGGACTGCTAGAAAATTTGGTAATGCAACAGGAACTATGAAAGAGTAAAGGCATCCATGACCTTTTTTTCCCTTCAGGAATCTCTTTGTTCTATCAGTTGGGGATGCATGGTTCCATGCACTCTAAATATCGTGCTTTACCACATCTACGTGTGCTCTTGGTTAACTCAGGTAATGAAAGCAGCTTCTTTTAAAAGATTTGCTGGGTAGTGTTTTTTACAGCATTACTAAGAGGGGTGATTCTTCCAGTACCAGGGTTTCTCAGTTCCTTGACCTCCTCTTTTCTAGTGATCTTGTCTCTACCTTCCCTTTCTCTCTGGGTCATTACTGACCTTGTCATTATCAAAATTTCCTTATTTTTTTGTTAATCCTCATCTGAAGATATTTTTCCCATTGATTTTTAGGTAGAGTGGAAGAGAGAGGGAAAGACAAAAGGAAATATCGACGTAAGAGAAACACATCGATTGGTTGCCTCCTGCGTAAGCCCCGACCAGGGCCCGAGCTGGGGAGGAGCCTGCAACCAAGATATGTTCCCTTGATCAGAATCGAACCCAGGACCCTTTGGTCCCCAGGCCGAAGCTCTATCCACTGAGCCAAACCAGCTAGGGCTCAAAAATTTCTTAATTTCTTCCCAGCAGGACTTATCACTGCTGTGGACCAGTGACTACTGGTTTTTCCTCCCTTTTCTTTTTTCTTTTTTTTTAATATATTTTATTGATTTTTTACAGAGAGGAAGGGAGAGAGAGATAGAGAGTTAGAAACATCGATGAGAGAGAAACATCGATCAGCTGCCTCCTGCACATCTCCTACTGGGGATGTGCCCGCAGCCCAGGGACATGCCCTTGACCGGAATCGAACCTGGGACCTTTCAGTCCGCAGGCCGACGCTCTATCCACTGAGCCAAACCGGTTTCGGCTCCTCCCTTTTCTAAATGGCAGTTTTGTATATTGTATATTGGAGGTGTGTTTGTGGCTGGTGAGGTAGGGATTAAATACACTATATATTTTTTTCCAAAGCTAGATACCCCGCAAGGGCCTGCACAGTGAGTTCTAGGAGTGGGAGAAAAAATAGATTTATATCATTTAACTTGCTGATAAAGTAAGTTGAAAAAGATGAATGGTTAGGAGAAAAATAAACCAGCAAAGGCAGATTGGTTATGTGGAGTGTGGGATTTGGAGATGGATAGAGAAGACTTTACTGGAATCAGGTGAGAAATTACTGATACAGAGGAATAATTCATGAAGTCAAACCTTTGAAGAATAGTGTTTTCAGTAGAGAATTGACATAATGGAGAAATAATAAAAGAAACTTCTCTTAGCTTAAGGGGGAAACTTACCCAGGCTATCTTACAAGGGAAAAGATCTAGCTGGTATCAGATTTCCCATAACCAGCAGTGAATGCTAAAAGCAAGGCCTTTAAAGTTTTAAGGAAAAGCAATTTTCAATTTATATAGTCCAGCCAAAATATCAGTTAATTGGGAAGCCAGGATAAAGATTTACAAACTCAGAAAGTTTACCTCCTGAGAACCCTTTATGAGTCTGTTAGTAAACCAGGAAAGAGGAAAACATGAGTACCAGTCAATAGCTCATTCTATTCACATGGCAATGAAGGGAAAAACACAAATAAGTTATAGAAAGAAGATAGACTCAGAACATGTTACTTGATATGGTGATTAAAGTACTTATATAACTCTAACTCTGGAATGCCATTGATTTATTTTGAATATTGCACGCAAATACAGAGGACTTAACTATAAGTATAGAGCTTAATATAAAGGTTACTTACCTTGAGGATGCCACAGTAAAAATATGTTTGTCAGAAGTTGAGAAGAATTAAGAAAGGAAGTCTGAAGGATGAGTAGAGGCAAACGCAGAGATGCTAACATCTTCTTCATACAAATAGGATGCCTAGAGATTCTGTGGATGGAACATAATTAGATGTTGAAGAATAGCATTTAAAGGATGGAGAGAGAACATACAAGATTAAGAGCATTTAATGAATAGGAATTATAACTAAATGAATTAGGAGTGTTGAAGATGAATTAGCATAGAATATGGTTCCAAAGTTTTGCCCCTGAAAGAGGAAGAATGATAGCACTATTAAGTTCAATGGTCAGGGTCCTTGAAGACAGGAACCATTTATTATTTAACTTGTATATCAAAAAGAGAGGATCATAAAAAGTGTGTGTGTGTGTGTGTGAGAGAGAGAGAGAGAGAGAGAGAGAGAGAGAGAGAGAGAGAGAGAGAGAGAGAATGATTGCCATCAACCAAGGATGGTTAATTCTTTCTCAGGAAGTAAGGGATAGGCTCAAGGTGAGGACATAACCTTGAAAAGAAGGAAGAATAATAGTGGATTCATAATTTATTAAGACTACAATAAATCTACAATAAATTTAAAGGAGGAAGATTGATCAGATGGATGGTCCTCAAATTTGATTGCAGTTAGAAACACCTGGACAGTATTTTGAGTCAGATTTTTTTTTAAAAATCTGTTGAGGACTTTTTTTTTTTTTAATCTCTTTTTCCAGGAATTTGACCTTTTCAAGGGAAAACACTATAATTTCTATATAACAATTCTCTGAAAGTTTCTCTTTCTCCAAGTGTATTCACTGTCACTCAAACATGAGAGCTTTCACATTCTTTTTAATATTTCAACTTCCCTAGAAAAACCATGAGTGCCTTATCAGTCAGCTAGTCAGGACAGTAAGATTTAGGGAACATCCCACTGATGAAGGGAGGCAGATCCAGTGAAGCTTTTATCTTTAGTTGAAGCTTACTTCTTCTCAGTGACAATGATTTGTGGGCCTGTATTTCATTCCCATCATCAGCATAAGGAGTGAACCTTTAAGTGGCTCCAATTAAAGAATGAATGTCTCAGTGATTGCCTTGTTGCACTTAAAGAGCCAGTAGCAATTTGTGAGATCAAAATCACCTCAACTAGTTTCTTAATTGCAAGTGTATGAAATCATGTGAAAACTATTTATGATACGCTGTGGTCAGAAGAATAAGATTTTAATCATATAATTAAAGGGACCCTCAGTGCAGAAAATTTTTTTATAGATTCACTTCATTAAAAGCAATAATGCCCCTGGTGCAATTGAAAGAATTTGGATTAGGGTAAAGAGATTTAAGCCTTATTCTACCCCTTTTTTCTGGGGATAGATCATTAAAACCCTATTTTCTTTTCCCCCGACTTTAAAATAACAACAATGGATTTTTTAATTAATCGAGATAGTGAACATGAAAGTACTTTGAAAAGTAGAAAGCCCCATTCTAAGTTTAAACACTCCTGTTCATTAATGATAATTATTATTAATGAGCTAATTTGTATTGTGCACTATCTCATGTAATCCCCATGGCAGCTCTAAGACGCAGGTTCTGTGGTTCTGTCCACTTTACAGGTAACCAAGGATTGGCGAGTGTTAGGAACCCAAGGTCTCAAGAGGGCTAAGTGAAGCAGCATCATGATGTTTGATACCAAAGTCCCTGCTTTTACCCATTTATTGTCAGGGTTTACAAGAGATTCAAAAGTGCTATTTCTTTTATTGTCCTTTCCAATCTTCTTTGTTGTTAGTTAGTGTATTTTTAGTGTTAGTTATTAGTTAGTGTATTTTTTCAATATTTATTGTCTGTCTATATTTGCACCCTCTCTCTATGTGTATGTGTGTATATACATGTACTTTATACATATATACATATATGTGTATATATACACATTCTCTCTCTCTCTCTCTCTCTCTCTATATATATATATATATACACACATATATATGTATACATACATATACATACATATAACAGAGATGGGAAAAAGTTGGTTTATATTTGTGAGTACATAAAACATTTTACTCTTATATTATTATGTATTTATTAAGTACTGTAAGCCCACTTTCCATATATATATATGTGTGTGTATATAGGAGGGAAGGTGGATGTATAATATATAAATTATATATATATTATCTATATGTATATATATAGTAAGTAGCAGTGATACAAAGATGCTGCACTTGCCCGCAACTCAGGTTCCTCAGAGTTTAGTGGCAGAACCAATGTGGCCAGGTAAGTGCTTTGACCAGGGCTGGCTCCCTGTGACCTGCAGGACCCTGCACTTAGAAGGGTCCCACACTTGGTTTAATGATTTTCTGTTGCCATTTTGAAATTCTTGATACTTTTTTAACAAGGCAACCCTCCTTTTCCTATTTCCCTGGGCCCCACAAATTATGTAGCAGGTCCCGGTTTTGACAGAAATGCAAGTGGTATACTATAGGGGTATGGCAGTGGGCAGTTAAAAAATCTTAGAAGTTCTGCTTGAGCTTAATCTTGAAGCATAAGGAGGAGTTAGCCAGGCAGAAGGGTGATTTGGGGTAGGGAGCCCGTATCATTGCATGCCCAAGACGAAGAGCCCTGGTTGGGGAAGCTGGTTAGAGGGAAGGCTTTGCTTTAGGAATGGGCTGGGGAAGGTGTGGGGAGCTGGGGAAGGTGAGGGCCTGGGAAGATGGGGAACCTCATCTGCACAGCCCACTTGGTAATGCTGAATGTCAAATTGGCCAGCAAGACTTCTCCTAAGGAGCCACACTTGGTTCTAAGGCAGAGCTGTGATGGCAACATGGGGCTGCTGCTCAGATCCTTAGGCTCTAGTATTAAAAATCTAAGTTAGAAGAAAAAAGGGTCCAGATGCCTGAAGCCCCTGAGTAGAGTATGCAGGAAAGGCACTGACATCACCCTGAAAGCTAGGATTCCACTTTAAGACAAAGAGACAGGGCACTAAATATTTAGCAGGTACTGAATAATAATAATAGTTAACAGTTTTATAGTGTTTATTAACGGCCAGACACTGTTCTAAGTGCTTACTTGCACCAAACCACTTACTCTTCTTAGTCACAGAATGAGGTAGGTACTATAGAAAACAACAATTTTTCTTTTTTTAAAGATGAGGAAATCAAGGCACAGAGAGGTTAAATAACTTTCCCGATATCACACAGCAAGCAAATGATAGAGTGGCGATATGAACACAGTAGTCTATCTCAAGTTTGTGCTTCTAAGTACTCCAGTATATTGAAATGATTATTCTTTCTAAAATCCATTAAGCTCCTATGGCTTATGATAAAGATATGCATTCTTAACATGGATTAAAAGTCCTGGTCTGGACTCACTGCCTCTCCAGCCTCATCTCTCCCACTTGCTCTTTCTTTGAGATGCTGAAGCTTCCTTCTGCTTGCAGCAGATTGTATTCTCCAAAGATACTCCAACCCACATGCACTTCTTAGAATGTGACACTGAAGATCTATACTCTCCCAAGGACAGGGGGTCTGTGTCCCTTCTCTCTTGAACCCATGTGGGCCCATGGTTATAGCAGAAGTGATGCTATGTGACATCACTTCCAAGGAAGGTCGTAAACAACAACACAGCTTCCACCTGGTTCTCCTGGGATGCTAAACGCCAGTCCTGGTGTGGTAAGGAAACAGAGAGCTCACATGGAGAGTCTTTCAGAGGTAGGTGTTTCATTCTACAGCCAAGCTGAGGACTCTGCTGACAGCTAAAATCATCCTCCAGACAACCAGTAAAGCAGCCTTCAGGATGACCTCAGACCCAGCCACTGCCTGGCTGACTGCCAGCCAGCACAGGAGAGACCCCGAGGAAGAGCCGCCTCCCTGAGCCAGGCAGCACCTGAAACTGGGAAAGGTAATCACAAAAGAATTGTTGTTTTGAGCCACTAACTTTTTAAAAAATATATATTTGTATTGATTTCAGAGAGGAAAGGAGAGGGAGAGAGAGAAAAAAAATTAGTGATGAGAGAGAATCATTGATCCGCTGCCTCCTGCATGCCCCCTACTGGGGATAGAGCCTGCAACCCAGGCATGTGCCCTTGACCGGAATTGAACCTGGGACCCTTCAGTCCGCAAGCTGACGCTCAATCCACTGAGCCAAATCAGCTAAGGCGAGCCACTAACTTGGGGGGAGGGGGCGTGATCATTACATGGCAGTGGATATTGGAACAGGGCTTCTGCTCCTGCCGTTTTGTGTACACACTGCTCTTGCTTTCCTCTTTTCCTATGCAACTTCCCTACACAAACTCAGATAGCAAGGAAACCTCTTCAATTGCATCCCCAAACCCGTTCCATGATGCTAGGTCATGTTGCTTTGTTATATGCCCTCTGAACCTTCTTCCTTTCTTTTAGAGCAGGAACAGCAACCTTTTTTCTGTAAAGCGTTAGACTGTAAAGATGTTCAGCTTTGGGGGCCACAGTCTTGGTGGGCAACTACTCAGTTCTGGCATAGTGTGAATGTGAGTGACAATACATAAGTGAGTGGGTGGGGTAGTGTCCCAATAAAACTTTATTTACAAAAGCAGGCAATGGGCTGGATTTGGCCTCAGGGTCAGAGTTTGAGAGCCTCTGCTTTAGAACAGTAGTTCCCAAACTTGTCTTCATATAAGAGTCACCTGGAAAGCTTCTGAAATTTCTGAAGCTCAGGCTACCCCAGGTCATTTAAGTCACAGACTCTGGGGAGGCGGGAAAGAGGTATCAGGTGAGTCCAACGTTCAAGAAGGTTTGGAAATCACTGTTGTCCATCCTTGTCTCAGTTTGTTATTTTGCACTCTTCCCTGGGTTACAGTTTGAGTGTACTTCTTCACCAGACCATAAACCCAATCACTTTGGATTAGATCCCTAGTGCCCAACAGTGCCTGGCACATGGCTGCTCCATATACATTTGTTAAATAAGCAAATAAATAATATTGGTTGAATGAACTTGTGGAACCTCTCCCGGTCCCCAAATCTTTAAAATGTCCCATTTCTTCCATGATTCTATTCATGCATTCCTCTTTTTTCATTTTCCCAGCATCACTCTCACAGGCTCATCTCTGACTCTTCCTTCTTATTTCCCCCAAAATTCAATTAGTCACTGAATCGTGTCAATCTAGCCCTACTACATCACTCACAGCCACCCTTTCCTTTCCATTTCACCTAAGGTCAACTTAGCTCCAGTCTTTAATTTTCTTCTGGATTCTTGCAAATCTCAAATCAATCAATCTCTCTCTCTCTCTCTCTCTCTCTCTCTCTCTCTCCCTCCTTCCCCTCCTCCTCCTCCTCCCTCTCTCTTTCTCCCTCTTTCTCTCTCTATTTTCCATATTGAAGAAGAATAAGAGAGGCACAGATTTGGACTCTGGACCAGGCACCAGAATACTCTTGGGATTTGGACTCTGGACCAGGCACCAGAATACTCTTGGGTAAATCACCTTTATTCCTGACTCTGTTTTCTTATTTGAATCCTATGGTTAAAATAACCTTATGAGGATCTTACAACCATACAGAAAATACTTAACATTGTGCTTGCCATATTGTAGGCACCAACCGTGACATCCCCTTATGTAAGCACCATAAGGGCCAGGAATTGTGCCTGGTTTGCTCACTCTTGTATCTCCAGTGGTTACTCTTATAACCTCCATTGCTTTTTTCAGATCATGTCTGATTTGACCCTAGCCTCTTCACACTTTATATCCTGTATCTTAGTCAAACTGGATGGCTTGACTTCCTCCACTATCTAGTCTTTAAATGCCTTTATCATTTATTCCGTCAACCTGCCCCAGATTCTGATTCTGCTCAGTTGAAATTATGGTCATCTTTTCAAGCCCAGCTGTGTTCGTTCAGACTTCAAATCTTCCATACACTCTTTTGATGTTACTGCAGACAACACCCCTTTCATGGCATTTTACGTCTTGTGCCAACATTACTGGTGTCTAGCTATTATCAGATGGCTTTTTAAACATACACTTTTATTGATTTCAGAGAGGAAGGGAACGGGAGAGAGAGATAAACACATTAATGATGAGAAAGAATAATTGATTGGCTGCCTCCTGCACACCCCAAAATGGGGATTGAGCCTGCAACCCGGACATGTGCTCTGACTGGGAATTGAACCATGACCTCCTGATTCATAGGTTGACACTCAACCACTGAACTACGCCAGCTGGGCAATCAGATGACTTTTAAGAATAGGGGTGTCTAACTGAATTTGATGTGTGCGAGGTATATTTCTCTGAACCATAAATCTCATCCAATAAATCTAAGAATCATTTCCGAATGAATAAATGCACCCCAACTCCCCCATTCTAGAACAAAGGAATTACCTTAAAAGGAAAAACCCTGGCAAAAAAACTACATGCTTTTGAGGGTGATCCAAAGTTGTAGTTCCTAAGCTGAAACTGGATTCCTCAAGTGCCAGTGGCAAAGACAAACTGTATGGAGAACAAATGCACCTTGTTTGTAAACAGAGTTTGCGAAGATAAACCTGTTCGTCTCCCATATGTGTTTTCCAGCTGGAGCTCATAAGCTATTTCTCCAGGGTTCAGCCTTTAGCATGAGGCATCCCCCCTGCAGATTAAGCCTGGCTGCATTAATGCTTAACACACCTCTAGGTTAAGTTACCATGTGGAGGCTCCACATGCTGCAAGGAGGGGTTTTGCCTGGAAAAGGTGTAAGTACAGGGATCATTCTATGCGCCATCCCATTTCTTGCCTCCTACTGAAGGTTACTGCAGACACTTTTGAATATAACTAAAAAAGGGTCTGTAGATTTCTTACTGGGCCTTATTCCTGGAAGTGACCATACCCTGGCCCAAATACCAGGTTATATTACCCCCTATACTTCCATGTTATACACTCTTAATTAAAATAAATGGAATTTAGAATATTCTGTGGCACTGAGCAATACCAGTAGCTGAATGGCTAAAGAGGTCAAGAGTAACTAACATTTGACCAAAACCAAACTTTGGCAGGTCTTCTTGTCATCCTTTGGGAATTAAGACATCTGGGTATGAAAAAGCTGTTCAGCTGGAAGGAGGAGTTTGCTGTTATTTTCTATGATCTGTTTGTAAGAAAAGTTGTTGGACAGCAGCTGAAACAGAGGAAGTGCCTGCTTAGGTGCTGGTTCTGGAAATAGCTTTTGTAGAACCTAAGGTGACCAGCCATCCCAGTTTGCCTGGGACAGAAGGGTTTTCCAGGATGTGGGATATTCAAATGCTAGAATTAGGAAAGTCCTGGCAAAACTGGAAAGAGTTGGTGACCTTAATAACAGCTGGTGGCTTCCAGGCCGGTGTGGCTTAGTGGTTGAGTGTTGACCAATCAACCAGGTTGTCACCGTTTGATTCTCGGGCAGGGCACATGCCCAGGTTGCAGGCTCGATCCCCAGTGAGGGGGGGAGGGAGGGGGGCATGCAGGAGGCAGCCAATCAATGATTCTCTCATCATTGATGTTTTTATCTCTCCCTTCCTGTCTGAAATCAATAAAAATATATTTAAAATAATAACAGCTGATGACTTGACAAAGTTACATAAGAGAAGCTCTTGCTCAGGCACCAAGACTGTATCAGAATGTTTGGTTGAACACTATGTGTCAAAACTCATATCAATTTTCTTAGGCATATTTATATGTCTATGTCTCATCTTCATATATTTTTTATCTATAGCTATCCATTGCTATTAGATTGAACTATATGAAATTGCCAATATTCAACTATTTTTATTAAATATCAAACCCAACTTTTTCATATAGTTCACTCTATTTAATTATCCTAATAACCTTTGGAGATTATGTGTGGTTACAACATTTGGTAACAACTAAGAGGGTAAGTATGACATATAACAAGCAACAATAAATTAGATGCTACATTTTCATTACCCACTGAAGACCAACTATCTCCAATTCTTATCGCAGACTGCAAGGTAGGGATATATTGCACTTGTTTTATAGATTATAAAAATTAGGTGAAGAGAGGTTACACAATGTACTCAAGACTACACAGCTTTCTTTAACAGAAATAAAGCTTTCTTTGCATTATTTCATGCTTCCCTTCACCATGCCAGGAGTACCCTTGATTTCCATGAAATTAAATGTAATTGTTTCTCAACATTTTGTTCTTAAAGTTATAAACATATAAAAAATTTGAAATAATTTATATTAGACATCCCTACTTCCATGGCCTAGATTGTATAATTGTTAACATTTTGCCATATTTTATTACATATTTATCTAACCATAAAACCATCTTACTAGTGTTTGCATTCAAACTAAATTGCAGACACTAGTACCCTTCACCCCTAAACATTTCAGCACGTATATCATTAATAAGAGTTCAGTACTGGTTTACATGCTTTTTATAAGGTAAAATTTAGATACAGTGAAACACCTAAATAATAATGTAACATTTGATGACTTCTGACAAATGCATACCGGTATACCTGTATAATTGCCCAAACTCTTATTAAGATATGGAATATTTCCGTAACTCCAGAAGGTTCCTTCAAACTCCTTTCCAGTCAATCCTTTCCTTCTACTTCCACTTCCAGAGGCAACTGATGTTTTGATTTTGTTCACCTCAATTACTTTTATCTGTCCCAGGACTTCATATAAATGGAATCATATAATAAGAACTAGTTTGTGCAAGACTTCTTTCACCAGCATATTTTTAAAGATTTATCCATGTTTATTGCATAAATCAATAGTTTATTACTTTCATTGTTTTCATATTTGTATTATCCTATCAAATGAATATGACTTAATTTATTAAATCCATTTTCCTGTTGATGGATAGAAGAATAAGTTATAGATGGTTCCCCCCACCAGTCTTTAGTTTTATGAATGAAGCCTGCAATGAACATTCTTTTATAAGTCTTTGTATAGGTGTATGTTTCATTTTTCTTGGGTAAAAATCTAGAACTGGAACTGTTCATTCTCAGATAAGTTTATGTTTAATTTTATGAGAAATTGACAGGTCTTTTGCCAAAAAGACTGCATCCACCAATAAGGTATAAGAGTTCCGGTTGCTCCATATCCTCACAACTTTTGATGTCATTTTTTTTAGTCATTCTGGTTGCTGTGTATTAGTATCTCACTGTAGTTTTGATTTGTATTTTTTTGTTAATTATTTGAGCACTTTTCCATGTGGTTATTGGCCATTCATATATTTTCTTTGCTAAATGAGTATTCAAATTGTTTACCCATTAAAAAAATTAATTTGAGCATGGATTCTCAATAGTGGCACTATCACTCCCAAGATGGTGAAAATTACCTTTTTTGAGGGGGGGGAATATAAAAGATCTTACATATTGCAATAATTTGTAGCCATACACAGGGCCACAGTACATAAAACTATACACAGTATATTTGTAGTGCGTATTAAAATTTAATTGTAGGGGTGATTAGAGGAAAATATGTCTAAAAGCCTCCTTAGGGACAGCTGTAATGAAAATAAAGTTAAGAAATTCTGTGACTGAGATGCACGTATTTTTTATATATTCTGGACATATGTTCTTTGTCAAATAATTCTTTGCCAAGTATTTTTCTCCCAATTTCTGGCTTGTAAATTCATTTTCTCTATTATGTTTTTGATAAGCAAAATTTTATAATTTGATGAAGTCTATGGTACTGGTTTTTTAAAAGGTTGGCATATTCAGTGCCTTGCCTAAGAAATCTTTGCCTACTCCCAGCTTGTGAATAAATTTATACTTATAAATTTTGCATAATTTCTCCCATTAATTTCTAATTTCATTCCATATGGTAGTAAAATGCTTTGTGTGATATTAATCTTATAAATTTATTGAAGCTTGTTTTATGGTCTAACATAGCATGGTCTGTCCTGGAAAATGTACCATGTGTGCTTAAGAAAAATGTGTATTCTTCTTTTGTTGTGGTTGGATGCCTGTTAGAAATGTGTATTCTTCTTTTGTTGTGGTTGGATGCCTGTTAGGTCAGTTGATGTACAGTGTTGTTTAATTCTTCTATTTCTCTGTTGATCTTCTCCTTTTAGTTCCATCCTTTATTGAAATTAAGGTATTGATATCTCCATTATTATTAGTGAATTGTCCAGATCTTCCTTCAATTTTGTCACATACTGCTTCGTGTATTTTAGGATTATGTCGTTCAATGCATTATGTTTAATTGTAGGTCTCATGATGAATTCACTTTTTTATCATTATAAAATGTCTTTCTATATCTCTAATAACAATTTTGTTTAAAGTCTTCTTTTACGATGTTAATGTAGTCATTAGAGCTGTCTTTTTGTTACTGTTTACATGATATATATTCTCATCCTTTTACTTTCAATCTGTCTTTGAAAATGTGTCTTCTAGACAGCATATAGTTTCATCTAGTTTACCAGAGGGAGCTGTTAAGGCTAAGGGATCCCCCCGAGTGCATGAATTTTTGTGCACTGGGCTTCTAGTAATATATAAAGATGTAATTTGTATACAATAATAGGGTAAAGGAGTAGGCAGAAATGAAGTTATATAGAAATGAAACTTATATACACCATTGAAATTAGGTTAGCATTAATCTGAATTAGAGTGTTTAAATTTAGATATAAACTATAATCCCCAGTGCAGCCAATAAGATAACAACTCAAAAATATAGTAAAAGTAAAAACAACAAATTAATATGGTAGACTAGAAAATATGTTTAACATAAAAAAAAGCAGTAATGAAAAAAAAGAGTTGAATAAAAAAGACATGAATGAATAAAAAGCAAATAAGAAAATGGCAGATTTAAATTCTACCTTCTCAGCAGTTAAATTATGGATTAAACTCTCTAATCAAAAAAACAAAGAAAGATTGGTAGACTCAAATTTAAAAATTCCATGATCTAACTATATGCTGTCTATGACTAATGCTCTGTTTGTTGTTGTTATTGTTTTCATTCTCTTTTTCTTTGTTTCTAAGACTAAATGATCTCAATTGACCTATCTTCAAATTCACTGATTTTTTTTTCTTCTCCCAACTCAAAGGTGTTGTTGAGTTCCTCTAATAAATTTTCATTTGGGCTTTTGTACTTTTCAACACCACAATTTCTTTTTAATATAAGTTTTATTGCTTTAATGGTATTCCCTATTTTTTTCCAATTTTTTATTTTATTCTTTGGACAGGGTTTCCTTTGGTTCTTTGAACATATTTAAAGTAGCTGATTTAAAGTATGTCTAGTAAATCCAATATCTGGGCTTCCTCAGGAATAGTTTCTGTGGATTGTTTTTTTTCCTGGGGATGGGCCTATGAGTCTGGGTATGTATTACTCAGGGTTCTCCAAAATTACCACCTTCTTCAATTTAACCAAAGTTCAGTTTCCCCATGTTATTTCATGTGCTGTTTCTACTCCTTCTGTTTCCACTTTGATCCCTGCTCTTAAGGAGAGGAATTGGACTTCTCAGCCTTCTGAAAGCTTCCATCTGGGAACTGGGAACCATCACATTATTTTTTTAATATATTTTATTGATATTTTACAGAGAGGAAGGGAGAAGGATAGAGAGTTAGAAACATCAATGAGAGAGAAACATCGATCAGCTGCCTCCTGCACACTCCCTACTGGGGATGTGCCCGCAACCAAGGTACATGCCCTTGACCGGAATCAAACCTGGGACCCTTCAGTCCGCAGGCTGACGCTCTATCCACTGAGTCAAACTGGTTAGGGCAGGAATCATCAAATTATTGGTGCTACTGGTCACTTCTTCTTTCAACTTTGCTCACCCCTGTGACTATCCTGAATTACAACCATACTGACCATCCTCACTTATGTTTACTACTAGAGGCCCAGTGCACAAAATTCATGCACCGGAGGGAGGGTCCCTCAGCCTGGCCTGCACCCTCTCACCCTCTTGCAATCCTGGACCGCTAGCTCCTAACTGCTTGCCTGCCTGCCTGCCTGCCTGATGGCCCCTAACCACTTGCCTGCCTGCCTGATTGCCCCTAACCACTTTGCCTGCCTGCCTGATCATCCCTAACCACTCTACATGCCTGCCTGATGCCCCTAACCACTCTGCCTGCCTGCCTGATCGCCCCTAACTGCTCGCCTGCCTGCCTGATCGCTACTAACTGCCTCCGCCTGCCTGCCTGATTGCCCCTAACTGCTCGCCTGCCTGCCTGATCACCCCAAACCATTGCCTGCCTGATCACTCCTAACCACTCGCCTACCTGCCTGATCACCCCTAACTACTCGCCTGCCTGCCTGATTGCCCCTAACCTCCTCTGCCTCGGCCCCTGCTGCTGTGGCTTCGTCCAGAAGGTCGTTCAGCTGTCCGGTCTAATTAGCATATTATGCTTTTATTATTATAGCTAACCATTCCTTGTCCATTTATTTATTCATCTCTGACTTTTGGATGCTTTTAGTTTCATCTAGTTTACCAGAGGGAGCGGTTAATCACCCTCAAGCATTTTCATCAGAAAGAACAGTCTGATGCTTCTCAACCGCAGGCCCCTTTCGGTATGACATTTTATTTATCTTTTCAAAACGTCCTTTTTTCCTTTCACAGTTATAGGATAAGAGACAAAATGTTTATATTTTCCATGTGGGAATTACAATTTATACTCATATTGTTGCTGCTAAAAGACCTTCTTTTGAATCTTTTGATTTCTCACTGCACTGTACGTACATAACACTTGCATGCTTTAGGTCTATGTACACAAGCTGAAACCCCGCAGCATGTAGAGTAAAAATATATTTCAAGAACAGCTTATTTTAAGTTGTTACCAAAAAAATTCAAACTAATAAGATCTTTTCTTTTTCCTACACTCTTCTCTGAATTGGAAGAGGTGTCATATAACACATATCTGAGATAGTGTGGGGGCAGCATGGGAATGGTAACTGTGCTTTCCTAAAACAACAAAAATGTCATGTAGCACTTTGGTTTAGATAAGTGAACATTTGGGCTGAGGACAAGATGTAGGCAGAGGATGCTAAAGCTCCAGCTAATTAGGGAGTTATCACTTGAAGAGTTACATAGCTCTGGGTCACTGAAGTAACAGCTATCAAAGGAAACTTCTGGGAGCCATCTTGCTTCCATTTAACAATCTTCTGATGACAGAATAAGCAGTATGGGATGGTAGCATGTTCCTTGAAGTATCACTGACCTTTCCATGTGAGTGACAGAATAAAAAGAGCACAAAGAAATGAACAAAAACATTCCAATGGTTTAAAATGCCTGTAACTTTTAAGTGGATTTTTGAAGAATTAACTATATACAGCTCAAATTACATAAAATTAAACTTCTTGTAGACAATAAAAGAAAACAGTGCTTATTGCTCAGTAAAGATCCAAAAAATATTCAAAAGGGTTTTGACATTTGTTTGTCTGTCAGTATAAGGACTTTTCTAATGGTCATGGGAAATCAAAAGATAGAGCAACAAAAGTTTTTGGAAAAATGTTCCATTTTTAAAAAATTTCGGAATATGATAAGTAGAAATAAAGGATACATGAAAATCTACTGTCTCTTTTTATTTAAGATAGATTATGGTCTTCTCCAATTTGTAAAGTACTGATGCCTGATTTTAGGATACACATAGATAGTTAACACATTCCTTATGAATCTCACAATCTAAAATATGGTTTTAAAATATGAGCATTTTGATAACTACATTTAGTATAGAAATTGATATAAAGAAGAGATACTTTGGAGATCCAGTGGTCAGGAAGACTTCACAATGAAGGATGTATTTCTTGAGAGCAGATGATAATAGCACAAACCAAAACTGGAGGCTGAGATCCCACAATAAGTGGTAGCAATTGTATAGGGCCCAGCCTTGCTATAATAAGGGTTCCTGGAGGAAGCATCCACTGATGCCATGTTGTAGTTACAAATCAGATGAGTTCTACTTTCTACTTCAGGAGCCATGAGCAGCATCAGTGCCACTATCAGTGCCACTATTGCAGCAACCCTGTTGCTTGCATGGATAGGTTAAGACCTTTCATGGCTTCTTAACCTCTCCTCTACCTCCTGGATCCTTACCCCCACCCCATTGTCTCTCTTTGCTGGCCTCATCCAGCATCCTACTTCACCTCACACAGCCCATTTGACCATTCACATGTATAAAAGGTTGGATCCTTTTATAATACTGGAACACTTAAAATTTACCCTTTTCTCATGCAAAGTAAAACAACTGAGGCAGCTCCCTAAATCACACAACTTAGCAAGATTTAAAAAGGTAAAAACGTGAAGTCAAATTTTTAAAAAATAAATAAATAAAGACAAAGGGAAAATAAAGGTTGAACTGTAACTACTAATGGTGGGCTTTACATCTGGCTCACTCTGAGCTTCTTAGCAACCAAAGGTGGGATGGTATTTATAAGATTCACACACCTTAAATGTTTTAAGCTACAGGAGATTATTTTGATGTAGTCAAGTCTTCAAGTCTGGAAACAAAAACCATATAAGCTTGAATTCTAGTCTTGGCTCTGCCAGTATTGTTGTTGACAGTAGTCACTTAATCTCATTAGATCTTAGTTTCCTCATATGTAAAAAAAGGGGGTCAGACAGCCCAAGTGCCTATCAATAGATGAATGGATAAAAAAAGATGTAGTACATCCACACAATGGAATACTATGCAGCTATAAAAAAGAAGGATCTCACCCTTTGAGACAGCATGGAGGGACCTGGAGAGTATTATGCTAAGTGAAATAAGCCAGTCATGGAAAGACAAGTATCACATGATCTCACTCATATGTGGAATTTAATGAACAAAATAAGCTGATGAACAAAATAGATCCAGAGATATAGAAGCATGGAACAGACTGAGAAATCTCAGAGGGAAGGGGGAAAGGGGATAGGAAGAGATTAACCAAAGACTTTATATGTATATATGCATAGCCCATAGACACAGACAATAGTGTGGTGAAGGCCTGGGGGCATGGGGGTTGAGAGGGTCAATGGGGAAAAAAGGGAACATCTGTAATATTTTCAAAATAAAGATAAATTTTTAAAAATGATAAATAATAAAAAGCAGGTCAGTGTCCATTTTCTTCAATCCTTAGATAATAAATGTATTAAGGTTGGAAACAATTTTTCATCTTTTACTACCCTTTACATAGGAAGGGCTGTTAGAGTGAATCATATGAAATTGCTGGTTTTATGGTTCAAATGTAGGCAAATATTGATAATTTCATATGTTTCAACCCAATAAAGGTGTTAAGTTGTAATAATCAGGGATATTGTAGCAGGAGGTGCTGACTTTGATGCCTTTGATTCAGAGCAGGGAAGGATAGTGTTGACAATAAAGTGGGAGAGAGGCTTGGCCCTTGGGCCTCAGGATCCTAATATTTGGCCAATGTGGACCCTCTTACTCCAAGCTGCCTTGGTTCAAATCCTAGCTCTCCCCCTTTCTAGCTGTGTAAATATGAGTGAATTATTTAACCTCTCTGGGTCTCAGTTTCCTATATGACACAAGTGGAATAATTATAAAATAGTGTCAGGTTGGTGGGGCTGTTTTAAGGTTTAAAATACATATGAAACACTTAGCACACTGCCTGACAGCTAATAATTGGCCAGTAAATGTTAGCTGTTAGCTGCATTAGCTACGAGGTGAGCAACTCAGTCAAGTGCACAAAAAGGTATAGACAACGAATAGCAACCTGAGAGGCATAGTGGAAACATCTCTCTCTGCTACTTGGCAACCTATAATATAAATGGACACAGGAACATTATTTCTTAGCCAGTGACTTTCAGAATTTTTAAAAGGAGACCCAAAGTCAGAAATATAATTTACTTCTTGACCTGCTGTACACACATGCACACAAACATACTAAAATCAAATTTCACACACACACAAAAAATCTAGCCCTTACTGCTGGGGTCCAATCCCAGCAGGTCCAGGGGTCCCCAAAGGTGTGGACGGAGTCGGCGAAGAAGGAATGACATGAAGACAGCCTTCAGTTGGTCAGCAGCCTAGTCAGGACCTATAGCCAGGATCTCCAGCCAAAGTTCTGGTCGGAGTTCTGGTCAGGAACTGATGAGGATCTGACGTTTATTGGCTTATTACATCCGTATTTATACCAGCCGATTTCAATCCTGTAAGGTGTTTCTCATCTCCATTCCAGGGAGTAAAGACCATGTAGCTTAATTACCCGCATCTCTCTCTGCTACTTGGTAACCTACAATATAAATGGACACAGGAACATTATTTCTTAGGCAGTGACTTTCAGAATTTTTAAAAGGAGACTCCAAGTCAGAAATATAATTTACTTCTTGACCTGCTGTACACACATGCACACTAACATACTAAAATCAAATTTCACAGTTTGTTCTGTTCTATTCTATTCTATTCTATTCTATTCTATTCTATTCTATTCTATTCTATTCTATTCTATTCTATTCTATCCTATTCTATGCCTTCCTATCTTATTTTTCAATACTAATTCCTAACCACTAAATTGATTTTATAATCTAATAATGGGTCTCAGCCCAATAGGCCAGATTTAGGTCATATTTAGCTTTCAGTCAAAAGACATGCCTGCTGGTCCAACAGGATTGACAGCCTCATAAGACAGTGTCCAGGGACAGAGGTGATGCCACGGTTGCACTTTACATCAGCTCTGAGAGAGTCCATGTCAGTCCCTCCCCTCACTGCCACTTCCCTATTCCTGCTGCACCAGCCACAAGGGAGAATACTAGTTACGCTTTAGCCAATCCTAATGTGTAGATACGAATAACTCATTCTCCAAACACTAAGATAAAACTTTCCATCATCAGATGTAGGAGTGAAGTGATAGCTTAAATATTTGTAGTTCTTATTCTGCCAGGTTTTCAGTGCCCCACTTATCATTGGGTTAAAAGCACAATCAGCGAATGTAGCTTTTCCCGGCACACTGTCTAGCAACATCTCCACCACACACCAGCATGTATGTGATATTCGTCAGCACACACCCCATTTTTCATCATAGCAAATTTGCTTTCAGCTGATGAAGTACTTCACTGTCTTGCTATTTGGGAAGCACCAAGATCTTTCTTAAAGACCAAAGTGAAGACAACAGTATGGCAACTCCAAAATAAATCATTTTTATTTGATAGTGTGTGTGTTTCACCTCTAAGTTTTCTATGAAGATCAGCTTCATCCTTATACGAAGGATCATTTTGAAAAACATTTTCAAAGGTGGACACAGACAAGGCATCATGCTTAGGGAGGGGCAACAGGCCTGGGAAGCCCACCGTGATTCCTTGGTCCAGAATGGAAAAGCAGAGTTTGAGTCAAACCCACGTGACCATGCATCTTACTCTTCTCAGAATTGCCTCACAATATTCTTAATGCCCAAACAAAACATCCAGAGGTGTTTGCTGTTGTTTTTTCACAAGATCCTTAATTTAATTCAATATGTTCCTTCTTTCAACTTCCAAAAGTCATTCAATGTTTCCCTCTACACATGAAGCCCTTTTCTAGGCTCAGTGATGGATAGAGAAGAGCTATAAAACATGTACCCTGCGCTGAAGGGACTGAAAAAAGAACAACCAGCATTTCTGAGCACTTCATGCCAGGCACTGTGTATTTTCTCATTTGATTCACATAACAAGTCTAAGAGGTAGGTGGTATTATTATCCTAAGTGACAGATAAAACTCTGAAGCCAAGGGAGTTTAAGAACCTAAGTAAGGGGAAGAGTTAAGATTTAAACTCAACCAGAATCCATGCTATCCTCCATGATGCATAAATGGGATGAGAAAAGAGCCAGTGACAAAAACTCCCCAGAGCCAGCTGGGTAAAGACATTCTTTTTCTCATTTGGGTACTCACAGATAAGAAACAATCTCATAGTTCTTTGGGAAATATATAAAAAGGGTCCTGCACAAAAGATGTTTTAGTGCTACAGAGACTGACAAATTCCAGAAACCCCTTGCATTCACAGTAACATGTAGCATTTCTGCTCTTTAATATGAGCCTCAGGGTCAGTAGATTTTACAGAGAAAATAACCCAAGACTCACTTTCTAGGTTAATTTCAAAATGTGTTCTTATCCAGGGCTGACTATGTTTATAATGTCATGTTGGCCCCTTGGCCATTTTTAGACGGTGTTACTTCACTCTACTATGTTCAAGGTTTGAGAGAGGTGTCTTATTTTTCTCTTCATTTCTGTTTTTAATAGCTCTGCTACACAGAGCGGATGTTACATTTCTCCTTTCCCAGACATATAAATTTGGATTTTCAAAGAATATTCATGTAGGGAAATACTTGTGCTCTTACTCATTGAAGTATGCCTTTCTTTTTCCCAGAAAGGCAGATTATTTTATCAGGAGAGTGTTATGTGCATAACGCAACGGTTATGACAGCCAGCTGCTGGTCAATCAGGAGAAGTAGGCCCTGGTGGGTACTGAAGGAACTGATCTCCCTGGAGATTGTCAAGGATGAACTTGCCCTATTGGGGCTCACAAAGCACAGGTCTGTCATAGATGAGACACATCTCATGCTAATGAGCCATTGAAACCACAAGAACACCATAATCCCCTCCTGGAGCAGCAGTATTTGTCAGACTGTGGTCGGGAATCCCTTGGTTCACAATCACCTAAGGAGCTTGTGAAACTGCAGATCCCAATGACTCGGCCAGTAGTTAGAGGTGAGGCTCTAGAATCTCCATTTTAAACAAACTTCTCAAGTGACTATATTTTGGGAAATGCTGTTCTCAGTAGCAGTACTGTGAGCCTCAAAAGAACTAGAAGCCAAGGTGTCTTCAATGTGTGCATTTAGAGAAATTACAAAAGATTTCATCAGTGTTTTCCAAAGCAATTTATGAAGGATAACAATCCTCCGAGATGATGTGTAATGAACAATTTCTATGGTCAAATAAGCTTGGGAGCATTCCTTTCTGTATCCCTCCCCTGAAAGTTCCTAATATGCATATTAAATAAAGGTAACTTAATATGTGTTTCCCAAACACGTTTCACCACAGGACTCTTTTTAAAAATAACACACTAATTTTTCATGGAACTTGTTTTTTTGGCCCTTCTTTGGGAAAGTGCTGACTAAAGGCTTAATGGTAGAATTTTTAAAGGAGATGAACTAGGTTTGGAGACTCAGGGTCCCAGCTTTAATCCTCAATTCTTAGGAGTCCTTATAGAAAGGTGAGAAACCCCATGGCTTATTAATTACACTTCACATCTGTGTGGTTTTATAGTTCCACAGGCCCCTTTTCACACCTTTTCTCATTAAAGAAAAATCCTCACTTGATTCCTGTGAGCCAAGCAGATCAGGTATTATTATCCCCCTATTACAAGTGAATAAATACATTTATGGAGGGTAAAGAGTTTGTGTACCTAGGTCATGCATCTCTACCTCTGGTGCTTTATTCATGACATCCAAGCTTTAGATGACCTGCCAGCTAAGGTTCCATAAACATATCAGCCTATAAAAATTTGCTAAATTCTAATATAATGTATTATCTTTTTTTATGGGAACAGTGATTATTCTGATTGGCCAATGGTAGAAAGAGCTATGAATAATTTTTCCAATAGTGGTGATGAATTGACTTGATCTCAGGTCCCTCTGCTTTAGCTCTCCTGTGCCCAGTGGAGTCCAGTAGCCCAGGCTATTACATACAGTCATGGTTGGGGCTGAATTTGTAATGGGAGTTACTTTCATCTATGTAACTTTATTTGGCCTGTGTAAGACGTGAACTAAATTGCTCCTATTCTATGCCCTGATCGCATGAGTTAACATATTCCACAAATACAATTGTATTTCTTTTAGAAAAACAAAACAAACAAAAACAAAAACAACCCTATGGCTTTTAAGGGTTATTATCTTAGTACATTTGGTCTTCTTTTATTTTTGTGACTTGTTTTTTTTCCTATGCTTTTTGCAGCTTCACTTCTCTAACGCTTATTCTAATTTCTTTTAGTGTCAACAGTTATGAATTTTCATGCACTAGCATGACTGCTACACATATATTTAGACGAATAGCTAAATTATAAGACTCAAATTTAAATATATCTGTAAAGAACTATTTCAAACAATGAGCACACACCTGGGTGTACCTGGGAAAGTTTTCTGCCTCTTCAACATCCTTGATAATGTGGCTAAATGACACATTCCTATATTTAATATATCTTCCCTTGCCCTCTCTCATCCATCACCCACCATTCAATCTTGATGTTTGTGACAAATTTAGGATATGACTATAGTTAGGCGAAAATTTCAAGGCTTATTAAACCTATATGATTAAACAAATTTTCTCTAAATTTTTGTTTGTATATATATTTTCAATGTCAAAAAGGTTACCAAGCTGTACATAGGAACTCCTTTACTTCTAGATTTTACTGGGCCTTATTTTCTTGGGCTTTTTAACTACAAAAATATAGACATTTCTAGAAACACTCCATTTCCTACCCTAACTCTGTAATCTGTTTTGTTATAACTGATCCAGAGAAAATAAAAATGCATCATATTTGAAATCTACACCATTCAAGGGTAAACTGTGTCTTGCTTTGAGTCATATTATACGTTCATTATATCTAGAAAAACAATTTGGATAATAAAAATGCCAAATGTTAACTCAAGCTATAAACATACAATGGCATATTTACATCATGCATCAAACTTTTTTAGATTTTTTTTTCTTAATGCTTCTCATCTTGCACTAAAATTCTTAACCCATTTGTTCTATGATTTATGGGATAGATTAATTATTTTTGATTAATAAAAATTGGAAACTTTAATTGGACCCTATTTTAGGTTTGATTGCATTAAATGAATCTACTGGTGATCAAAAATGTATTTTTAAAGGGAGTTTAGGCTAATATATCAACAAATGAGGAGCTATAAACATGATTAATATACACATTAGACTTTCCTTATCACATTTTGCTGGCAGTTTTTATCCGGTCACAGCTGAAATTCCATTGAGTTCTTTCTCCTTTTGTATAAAATACAGATTATGTGGAGACAGCAGTCTGAGCAACTGGAGTTTCATCTTGTCTGCCCATTAATTATTAATGCTGTTTCAGTACTTCTTATCTATCACTGCTGAGAGATGGGGGACTGTATTTTTATGGTCACTTACCAGTAAGAAAACAGGCTGGATGGTGCCTCTGTACTTGGCAATAGAGAAAGGATCAAAACTACTTCTATTTTTATGAAACTGTTAAGAAGAAATGCTCTAACTCACTAATTTTACCACTGCACTGATGGGTGGTATGATTTTTTAAGAGTAAGCAAGAACAGAGAAAAGCACATGCCTATTTTGGCATCTTTTTTCAAAATACTGTGATTTCAAAGGTACTGAATGAATCCAGCCACTCTGAGTATTGGAGATTATGAGTTTCCCAGATTGCACTGATGCATCCATGTAAGTGGAATTTAGCTTTATGTCTGTTACTTGCATAATGGATTTAATGCTCCTGTAGAGGTAAGGCATTGTGATTTGGAGTTCAGGCTGTAATGTAAGGCACACTAGCCAGGCGACTGGGTAAGTGACTTAATGTGCTAAGTCTCAACTTTATGTGCATAAGTCTATATAAGAATACCCTTCTCATAGGGAGGTAAAGAATTGAATAAAACATCAAATTTAAAGCAGGTTCCAATCAATGGTAGTAAACCCTGAAACTTAATTGCTTTTGTCACTGCTTATTAAAATCTGAAACATGTACAACCCTAATTTTCAACAGGAAATAAAACAGAAAAAGTTGATTCAAACAGTATTTCAACAACTTACACAACTGAAGCTGGGGGCTGGGGTTGGGGGGTTAGGTATAAAAGACATAAGTAAAATTCCAAAAGTGGGACTTTCATCTATCCTAGTAGATAATTGACAAGTAGGATATTCGACTTACTAAGTGGAATAGAATTTGGGATATCAAGAACTTTTTCTATAATTCCTTGATGACTTAAAATAGACCACCTGAAATTCCCTCCCATGTTCAATTTGTCCTTTATTAAACACAATTATAAAATATTAGCTATTAATGAGTGTGTGGGAAATATCACTGTCCACACATCACACACACTGCCACACACATTTCGCTGAAGATTTAAATATACAAAAACAACATTCTCCAAATAACAAGTGTAGCAGAGATCACTAATTGTCCCCCAGGATCTTCTTTATCCCTTCTTTAACACCCATCTTCAGATCTAGTGGGACTTGTAGCCACCCAGCCAGAGAACTCCTGTGACCCCCTATAACCAGATGTGACCAGATAACTAAGTTCTTTCCACTTAAAGGGAAGCACAAGTGGTGCATGTAACTTCTGCTTGCCCTACATGTATCTCTTTCCCCTTCATACAGGCCAGGGTTGAGTAGTGACCCTACTTCAACCATGTGGACAATTGTAAAATCCTAGGAATTTGCAAAGTAACAACCGGAGTCACTGGATGACCCTAAGAAAAAGACATCTATCTACTCCATGGACTATAATGCGGAAAAGAAATAAACTTCTCTAGTTCTGAGCCACTCCAATTGAGTTTATTTTTTTGCAGCAACTTACCTTAATGCTAACTATGAAGTTGGTTACATCCTACCTGGGTATTAGGGCTCTTGCTGTGGTTGACTAATGCAATGGTTCTTAACCTTCTGGCCCTTTAAATACAGTTCCTCATGTTGTGACCCAACCATAAAATTATTTTCATTGCTACTTCATAACTGTAATGTTGCTACTGTTATGAATCATAATGTAAATATCTGATATGCAGGATGGTCTTAGGCGAGCCCTGTGAAAGGGTCGTTCGACCGCCAAAGGGGTCGCGACCCACAGGTTGAGAACCACTGGACTAATGGATATTTGTAACTTGAAAGAGCTGACCTGATTCACAGTACAAAGGGCTCTGGTTAATCATTGTGACTTGCAGCAGAATGTAGTTAGTAGGTCGAAAATAAAAAAATAATTTTGGTATACACTAAAAATATTGTGGCATTTATTTATTGTTTATCTTTTATTGTTAGGAGGACAAATATATGAAGGAGGAAAAACTGAGAGCCATACAAATAGAGGTTGCTTGCTGATGTTGTCCAGGCTTTTGTCATAAGAATGCCTTT
The DNA here is from genome assembly GCF_000147115.1 of Myotis lucifugus. Taxonomy (NCBI): domain Eukaryota; kingdom Metazoa; phylum Chordata; class Mammalia; order Chiroptera; family Vespertilionidae; genus Myotis; species Myotis lucifugus. The sequence goes on from NW_005871200.1 coordinate 311,153, forward strand.
AAGAGACTCTAGGACAGAAAGCAATCATGTCAAGTCTAACATATATGACAACTGTTTGATACCAAAAAGCATTGAAGGACCCTTATATAAAATCCCTAACTTCTTTTTATGCACACATTACTACTCCTCAGATGACTCCATAATTTTTTTGCATCACAATGCTGTTTCACAAGCCAAGTGAAGCACAATAATACTAGTCCACATACTAGTATTAACAGAACTGTAAACCAGAATGAGAACTAAAAGTCTTTGAATGGTCTACACTAAACTGAATATGTGACATGTCATGATAAAAATAATGATAAAAATAATACAGTATTATAGGAACAATAAAGATATGCTTTCACCTCAAAAGCACTGCCCTAATTTACTGTCTATATCTCAATAGTTTAACATAATTTTTCTAGTCAAGTAATGACTGGTTTAGAACTAAGGTAGTAGTTCATCTTAATTCCCTTTATGATGTGCAGTGGGAGACTACTGTAAATGATCTCCCATCCAGGGAGATCATGAAACTAATTGGCCCATACTTGGATTTATCATGAGAAAGAAAAAGGTATAAATAATCAAGCTAATCAAACTAGCTATGTTAAAAGTACATATGCAGAACCCCAATATTATACTTGATTTCTTGCTAACCATCATTATAACACTTTTGTAAGAAGTTAAGAAAAAGAATATTATATGTACCTAGATCACTGGGTGGGCCTTAATGGTTCATTGCCAGTGCATGTCTTTGTGGAAAATATTCCCAAATTACAGCATACTCTTCACACTGCTGAACAAACAATGGCCTTGTAAGTGTTCTATGTTGTATTTGTGACCTACAAATTATTCAGGGGCAAAATTTATATCCTATGTTTTAACTACCAAGTGACCTTCTGCTCTAATTAAACATATACTTTTAGCAACAATGCACACTGATGTTTCTAAAAAAACACTAGAAGTCTCACGCAAGATCCGATTGAACTGTTAATGAATTCCCAGTAAAATCTTTTTTCCTTTATAACATCTGAATTAGTTTCATGGGTGAAGCTATAGTTGACCTCTAAAATGTGGTAGTGAGAGATCTGGCTCAGTGACAGAAAGACCCAAATCAGGAAATGAGGGAAAATAACAACCTAGAGAATAATGGCTGAAAGAAGAACATTAATACTAAATAATGAAGAAGAATGTAAACAGATAAGAGATTCAGAGAGCCCTAGATCTTTAAAAGGCTGGAAGAAGGATGGCAAAGATAAAAAATGATAAGACCTGTCAGGAAGAACAAAGTCAATGTGTGTACATTATTCAGTTTAAGGAATTAGAGTCACAAGGTCAAGTGTGGGTAACATTAAATATGAATAATGAGGAATAAAATAAGTAAAAAGCAAGCTAGTTTCATAAATCAATTCCAGAGCAACTTGGCTAGGGGAAAGAAAAGGGAGAGTGGAGGATAACCTGTTGTAGAGCTTGTTGAAACGTCAAGATCTATTACCAATTACTAAATATCAATGCATTCATGCAAAATCCCAGTGTTTGAGGTCATAAAATGGTGCATTCCATTGACCAGTGGGAACTAGAGAATTTGCACTTTGAAGTGTATTTAAACAAAACACAATAAAACAAAACAAAAAACACTGGCATTTGTAGCAGGAGGAAACCGTATGTTAGAGGGCAGGTGGAGAGAAAGAACATGTGAGCTCTCATCACAGTCGTCCCAGGATGCTCTTTGAGCCAACCTTGGAGGGGACCCCATTTTTGCCTCTCTGGCTATATAGACACTGCTGAGGAAGAAGTTGTAATAAAGAACTAGCAAAAAGGGAAGGTCTGGAATGAAGATTTGGGCAAGAGTCCATACGCCAAGGTTAAGGGCCAGAACTCCTGCTCTTTATGCTCTCCCACTGGGAGCTGTACAGGCAGGAGGAACAGGGATGGGCCTCTTGGGGAAGAAGGGGGACACTAGAGTCGGCCACTAACAACAGATTAAAGCCCAATGTAAACAGTGTGCCGGACACATGTGGGTTGCAGAGAGAGTGGTGATGAATAAGCATATATCCAGACAAGCACTTCAAACAGGAGGAGGCTGAGCGATGATGAAAATGATTCAGTGCCTTCAGAATGACTCACGAGAGGCACAGAATGTGAAGAAAATAAAGAAGAAGTGTCCACATTTATCAAAGCATTCGACAAAGGACAGGGAGATGCACAATTAGGGAGAACAAATCATTGGAACAGAGTAAGGGAAAGGAGAGAGTCTGTGGGTGTTAGGAGGAGAAATCCAGTGATGTAAGGGCAGTGCTATACTACAGATTAATCTGCTCTGATTATAGTGAACACAAGCTAATCTTACAGGTCCATTGTTTAATCCAAAGGAATGCTGATTCTGTTTGGCTAGCACTAGTCCCTACCTGCTTTGCAATCATCTCCACTTGCAGGTTTTTTCTCTCTTTAGGGAGGGCTGATAGTCAGCAGGTATGCTTGGGAGGAGCCTGGCTAGGTGTTTATAGTGCTTAAGCTACACCAAATTAGGCAGTGTTTATACAATACTCATTGCTACATGATTTGTTATCATCCTTACCTTTAATCATTCTTTGATAATACTCAGAACTCATTTAAATTAAGCTTTTGAAAATGATATAATTGATACCTGCATTTTGAAATAACTGTTCTAATTATGAGATCTTTTTTTTTTTTTGGTCCTGCTCAATCTTTCCACTTTGTATCACGTCTTCCATGTCTCGGAGTGATTAGAGAGAACAGAGCTCCCCACCAACTTATATTGACCATGCAGAAAAAACAACAAACTTTTGTTGTGTTAGGTCACTGAAGTTTCAGGGTGGGTTTCTTACTGCAGCACATAACCTAGCCAGTGGTCGGCCAATTGCCGCATGTGGCTCGCGAGCCACAGTTTGCCGACCACTGACCTAGCCTATGCTGATTGATACATACATCCTCAGCTCATATTACATAATATTTACTATAAGCCTGCACCTAAGCCTTCATAGTTTTATTCACAAAGAAATATCCTTGGGGTAACATCATCTATGCTTCTTTACCCATATTATAGATACACTCAAGGTCAGTCAGAGTGGGTCAGTTGTCCTAATCTGTATTTTATAAAAGAGAAATTTGCATTGGTTACCACTCTTTCAGCTATTGAACATTGAAATAAGCTTTATTTAATTTATTCATTTACCTATTTATTTCAAAAGTAGTTGTTTATATGTAAAATAAGAACTGTTGGTTTCAGTTCAATAATGTAATCACATCTATGTAAGCATATATAACTTTTATATAAACCTTAAAATTTTTCTATGCAGTAAAATCCTCACAGGATTTTATAATTGGAAGGGACTTTAAACTTAGTCTAGTCCAGTCTCCCACAACATCTCTGCCATGGGTGTATCCAACCTCCCTAAATGTCTCCTGTGTCAGGGAGCTGGCCACCTTATAGAATGGTCTTCTCTGCTTATGATGAACTCTGACCCTAACACATATCTGCTTTCTCTAACTCCCACAATCTTTGTCTCTGCCAAGATAGAAGCCTAAGGCAAAATTAAATAACAATTTTGTGTTGAGTTTTATTATCCTCAAGTTTGGCACCAGCTTCCTTTCTCTGTGGGCCCCGGGCCCCATAGTGTGGCATGCCTGGCCTCTCTCAGCATTGTGGTTTCCCATTAGAACGTTCACTTTCTCCAACCTCCAATCAAATACATATGTTTGGCATCCTACTTGAAATAACTCTGATAATCTGTACACCTTCACATAGACTTCCTGGGAACAATGTCTTATCCTGGGGAGTTTTTATTGATATAAATTTATATATATTAACAGGCAAGAGTGAAAAGGATTTTAGGGCACATGAAGCACTAATCTCACTACATAGGCAGCTCTGTGTTGTACATTTGTGTGGAGTTGGTTCTCTTCATCTTGTTTTGTCCTGACCTTCCACCAGGTGGAAGACTAGAGCATTTTGCGCCCTTGCAAATTCTCAGGCACTTCTCTTTTTTTAACATATTTAAATATCTAGATAGACCTTTTAAAAGTTATCTTTCTCCTATTAAATATCAATGTTGTAAAAAGAAAATGATTTCTCTTAGTTTTGAGAAGTGTACAATTGCTACAACTTAACACTCTCCCTCTCCCTCTCTCTCTCTCTCTCTCTCTCTCTCTCTCTCTCTCTCTCTCTCTTTGTGTGTGTGTGTGTGTGTGTGTGTGTGTGTGTGTGTGTGTCCTGTACACAGAAGATACAATGGAGGGTGGGCTTTGGGGTCAGGCCATCCAAGATTCAAGTCCTAGCATATGTGTCTTTTGGAAAGTCACTTCTGAGTCTGTTTCCTGACATCAAGTACGTGTAATGATACTACTTTCCAGGATGCTTTTGAAGCTCAGTCTTGGGACATAGTGGGCACTCAGTCAATACATATTTTCTTTTCCCATCCAAGAGGAATTGTTGTGGGAAAACTTCCCATTAAAAGTCACTAATGCCCTTCAAAATGAATGGGTCTGACAAATCTATTAAGCAAGAGCAAAAAGTGCAGGCTTTGCCAGATCTTTGCCGATCTGGAAAGGGCTTCCCATCAAAGGCCATCCCACATTGGGGTGGATTAAGCACTTGTGCTGTTAACAAATCTGAAGTTGGCCGTGCCCCCTATTCTCCACCCCCATGCACTCTACCACCTCACTTTTCTGGCTTAACTCACAAGCATGACTTAATTTTGACTTGGGAACCTGACTGACTTCTAGAAACAAATGAAATTCATTCCAGCATCACCCTTGGGACACTCTGCAGCCAGTTGAGTTTATTTCATGGCTAAAGCAAGTGACCCAGGAAGCCACTGAAGTCACCACAGCAGCCCAAGGAATCATCCTTTACCAAGAGGTCACTATTTCAAAAAGGATTGCAGAATAGCAGGCCAGCTCCGGTATAGGCTTATTCCCTTCCCCCCTCCCTTAACTTATGCTATTAATGTTACTTCTAAGATACTTTCCCATCTTGACACAACAGGAGCAACTTTTCAAAATTCTGAGAAAGATTCATTTGCTTCATGAAAAGAGCTGACCATCTTTAAAATCAGTCTGCAGGTTTATCTGCAGGTACTGGGTTAGATTTGTGAGTTAATGTTTCATTTATTTGTGTCACTTCCTGTTTTTATTAGTCTTGTCCCCTTAAATACTGTAGGTTGAATATTCCATGAGGTCAGGGTTCATTTCTTTGCTGCCTTTGTAAGTTTCCTTGATGTTCAACACAAGATATATTTACAGTAAGATTAATTCACTTACTGATCCTCACAGAATTATTTGCAATTTACTATCTCCATTGAAAATACTCTCCTGTCAATTTCCTCTTTCCCCCTGTATTTATTCATCAATTTACTTACTAATCCATTTATCCATTTAATATATAATTATGAAATGCCTACTAAGCTCTAAGCATTGGTGTAGGCCAGGGGTCCTCAAACTTTTTAAACAGGGGGCCAGTTCACTGTCCTTCAGACCGTTGGAGGGCCGGACTATAGTTTAAAAAAAAACTATGAACAAATTCCTATGCACACAGAACATATCTTATTTTGAAGTAAAAAAACAAAACGGGAACAAATACAATATTTGTATTTGCATGTGGCCCGCGGGCCGTAGTCTGAGGACCCCTGGTGTAGGCTTTTGGGAAACACAGTGACTACTATACACTCTTTCCTCAATAGGTCCCAGTCTTACTGAAGGAGATGAATAATCTACACTAATAAGAGAGAAAGATGCAAATTGACCAGACCTTTGTGACACCCACCAGCCAATCAAGAATATGCAAATTAACCCAACAAAGATGGTGGGCTAATTTGCATATGCAGGCGCGGAGCGGCCTGGGCGGGGCAAATCGCCCCAGCCACTATGGGCCTCTGGGCAGTGTGGGAAGGCAGAAAGGTGACTCAGGGCCGGAAGGAAGGCAGAAAGGTGGCTCCAGGCTGGAGTGAAGGCGGTGCCAGCAGCCAGGGGAAGGAAGGCCCATTCTTGCATGAATCTTCGTGCGGGCCTTTAGTTGTGATATAAAATGATATGTAGTTAAATGACCAATATGGTATTTTTACTCATTGACTGAGGAAAAAGGTCCAGGAAAGGGTCAGAGAGGTGGCAGCGAGAAAGAGTCCTCACCTACGCATATGAATTCTTCATATGATCAGAATCAGGGGGGGTGTATTCCAGGCAGAGAGAAGAATATTTTCAGTAACATGTGTTCAGAATGAGGAAGAGGAGGCGAATAATCAGTGGGGAATGAGGTTAGTGAGGTAGGCAAATGCAGAAGCATGAGGAATCCTGGAAGCCACACAGAAAAACTGGGACTGATTCCTTCCGACATAAGGGTGTGGTTATTCACTTTTGAGTCAGAGAGAGACGAGACTTGCTTTCCCTTGCTCAGTCACCTTTGGTCACATCATCAGCTGAATCAGACTTATCCTAATATGCAGTTAGACATTTATGTGTTAGCTAGGCAAACCACATGTTTTACTTTTCCAGAGGAAAACTGTCTAATAGCTGGCCCTGACCAGCATTTCAGGAAATGGTCAGCATCAGAACGGGAAACTTACTACATGTTCCCTGTTTAACTCCCTCCACTAGACCCACAAGCGACAAGAGAGCAGGGATGCTGTCTGTTTTGTTGGCCCCTGTATCCCAGAATCTAGGTCATTGCTGGTGCACAAAAAATAACCAATAAGTATTTGTTAAGTAAATAAATGAATTCAAGAATAAACCTAAGTCAAAATCAGATCATTCTGAAGAAGTATTTCTTTTTTGGATCTGATCACTAGAAACATCTTTGGATTTCACCTTGTGTGAACTAGTAACTAGAACAAATTTTTTTTTTTTGGTGGTTGTTGTGTTTTTTTCTTCTTCAACCCCCTACTTAGTTGCCAAATATAATGTAGTTGATAATTTGTCATCTGGCCATTGTGAATAGAAGAGGGAAGTCCCCAAAGAAATTGGTTTTAATAACTACCTGAGTTATGTTTCTTCTTCCCATATCTGTGCTGATGGCCAACCTGGTGCCATAGAAGCAATTGACCTTAAATGGCATCTTTGTCTCATTTTTCCTGACACAAATATTTGTTCCTTTGCTATTGATCCTTTTTTCCCTATATGAACATTCATAATTCCTCCAGATTCCTTAATTATTTAGGTACAAATGGAGGCAGTAGAGCCAAGATCTTAAGCCACAATAGTTTCTCTCACCATAACTACTTTTAGAAGTGGTTAAGTAGGCTTACTAAACATTGTAAAGTTTGTCAAAAATATTTTTAAGTCAGATTATAGTCTGAACTGCTAAATCCAAAACTTCTGGGGTCAGGGGATCAATAGAATAAACCCAGCTATTGGAAGTCTCTGCTGCCAGATATCCCCTTTGTGACATGAAACAGCTTTGGGTTAAGGGAAAAGAGTCTATGTGGGCCTGGTTGTGTTTGTACAAGGCTTATCTTGATCTTTGTTTCTTTTTTTTTCTTCAATTTTATTCCAATCATCCTTTTGGCTTGCTCTATATATCTATGAGTCTGTTTCTGTTTTGGCTGTTTTTATTCACTTGTTTTGTTTTCACATATAAGTGAAATTATACAGTATTTGTGTTTCTCTGATTCCTTTCTCTTAGTATAATACCCTCTGGTCCATCTATGTTGTTGCATGGCAATATTTCAAGATTTCATTTTTATTGCTGAATATTATTCATATATATATATATATATATATATATACATATATATATATATATATTCACATCTTTATAAATTCATCTACTGATGGCATGTAGGTTGCTTCCATAGCTTGGCTATTAGCAGTAATGCTACAATGAATGTAGGGGTGCATATATATTATTTTAGTTAGTATTTTTGTTTTCTTTGGATAAATGCCCAGAGTGGAATTGCTAGATCATATAGTAATCGATCTATTTTTAATTTTTGAAAAGTATTTGCTTCTTCTGCCTCTTCCTCACTTCAACCCACACCTTACCTCCCACCCATCCCAGCTTCTGAACATTCTGACAGACATTCCCCTTCTTCCCCACCTTTACCTTTGACCTCCTCTTTTCTATTTGTAGTTGACCTCAAATTTTTCAACCTTGCTTAGGCGAACTTGGTCCCCAACTATAGATGTAGTCACCCATAAACACTTGCCAATGTACACTAGGTATCCTTTTAATTTGTTTATAAATTCTGTTCAATATCTTATACATTCTATAAGCATAAAAACAAACAAATTAAATACACACAAAAAACCTGGGCAAATGCCTGGTAACTCAATTGATGGTACCTGATGGGCTTTTGACTAGTCCTGTGGGGCATTGAAAGGGTGCTTAGCAGAAGCTGGGGAAAGAGGTAGCCATTAAACTCACCTACATCTTCTAACAGTCTTTGATAGAATGTTATTTGTTAAAGGCAGTCAATATAGATTTCCCATTCTACTTTTCTCTGAAATGTTTGACTCACCTTAGTTTATAAACATATCAATGTATTGTTGAGTCTATAACATATGTAAACATAATAGGTATAGAAATAACAGCACAAAATTGGGGGAAGGAGGTTATGTAGCTCTATGGTAGTAAAGTTTCTATATTTCACTGAAACTAAGGCAGTATAAAACTGAAACACATTTTGATAAGTTAACATATATACTGTAACCCCTAGAGCAAGAACTAAGAAAATGATTTAAGAAATAAAATTTTAAAACCACTAAAGGAAATAAAATGTTATGTTTTAAAATATTCACATAATACAAAAGAAAACAATAAGAGTGGAATTGAAAGGAAATAAAATATTGAGACACAGAAAATCAAAGCCAACATGGCAGATATAAATCCAACTCTGTAAGTAATAACATTAGTGTTCCAGTTCAAGAAGGTGACATAAGAGGATTCTGAACTCATCTCCTCCCATGGCCAAATCTGTAGCTCTGATGCAGAACAATTTCCACTGAAAAATAAAACTAGCTTAGCAAATCCTAACACGGGACAAACAAGAAGAAAAAACACCCACATTTAAATAGGTAGGAGAGGCTGAGACACGATCTTGCCAAAAACACCATTCCTGGTGCAGGGACCCAGAATTGGAAGAGAACACAGAGCTTCTCCCTGAGGAGTAAAGCGTTTGAACCCTATGTCTGGCACCACAACTTTTAAGACCTGAACCTGAGAGACTAACCCCTATCTACTTTGAAAGCCAACAGGGCTTCCTTCCACAAGATCCATAAGGCTATAGCAAATGGAGAAACAGTTCTTCAAGGGCTTGTGCACACAGTCTCATCCATCTCAAGGCTCAATACAGAGGCAGCTGAGTGAACAGCACCCAGGCTTTCTGTGAAAGAGGCTTATTTGTTGATCTTAAAGCACTGGCCTTAAAGCCCACTGAAGTACTCTCCAAAGACAGAGGCTGGTAGGGGCTATCTTTGCACTCTCTCTACCTCACATCAGATCACTGGTGTTTCCCAGAAAGGAGCTTGTATACTAGTCTGGTGCCTGATTAATCAACTGCCTCCCAGGGGACACCTCTGGATAAACTAGCTCTGATGGCCAATAGGGCTTATGCTTGTAAGTCCAACAGGATTATAAAAAACAGAGAAAGAGTACTTTACTGGTTACCATCCCCAGGAAACAACAGAGAACCAACAGACTGTGGCATATCCAGTCTTTCTGTGAAAGAGGACTATTAACTTATCTTCATAACTGCCGCCTATGGGAAAGGTTTCTAATTAAACACACACCAAAGGGTGTAACTGTAAACCTTTCCTGAGACCTTTACTGAGGGCAGAACCCAAAGTTAGCAGAAGAAAAAAAATTGAAGCAGAAATAAATGAAATAGAGACTAAAAAGACAATAGAAAAGATCAATAAAACTAAATGTTTTTTTTAGAAAAGATAAATAAAATTGACAAGCCTTTAGTTAGACTTACCAAGGAAGAAAGAGAGGACTCAAATAAAATTGGAAATGAAAGAGGACATGATACAACTAATACCACAGAAATAAAAGGGATCATATGAGGCTCTTGTGCACAATTTTATGCCAAAAAATGACAACCTAGAAGAAATATATAAGTTCCTAGAAACATAGAACCTACCAAGACTGATTCATGAATAAATAGAAAATCTAAACAGACCAATTACTAGTAAGAAGATTGAATCAGTAATCAAAAACCTCCATAAAAACAAAAGTCCACTTCACTGGTGAATTCTAACAAATATTTAAGGAATAATTTATACCAAACTCTCAAATTCTTCCAAAAACAGAAGAGGAGAAAACACTTCCAAATTCATTTTACAAGGCCAGCATTACCCTAATATCAAAACTGGACAAGGACACCACAGAAAAAGGAATTACAGGACAATGTCTCTGATGAACATACTAGTAGGTTCAAAAACCTTCAACAAATATTAGCAAACCTAATTCAATAATACATTAAAAAGAGATAATTATGATAAGGTGGGATTTAGTCCAGTGATACAAGGTAGGTTCCACATCCACAAATCCATCAATGTGCTATACCATGTTAACAAAATGAAAAATAAGAACCATATGATTATCTCATTAGATGCAGAAAAAGCACTTCACAAAATTTAACATATATTTGTGATAAAGTCTCAACAAAACAGGTATAAAGGGAATGTACCTCAACCTAATAAAAGCCATCTATGATAAGCCTATAGCTAACATCATACTCAACAGTAAAAAGCTGAGTTTTTCTCTAAGATTGGGAACAAGATGAGAATTCCTAGTCTTGCCACTTTTATTCAACATAGTACTGAAAGTCCTACCCAGAGCAATTAGGCATGAAAAAGAAAGAAAAGGCATCCAAATAGGAAAGGAATATGTAAAATTGTCTCTATTTGCCGATGACATGATATATAATATATAGAAAACCCTAAAGACTAGCCCAAAACTATTAGAAATAGTAAATGAACTTGGTAAAGTTTCCAAATACAAAATCAACATATAAAGATCAGTTGCATTTCTATAAACTAACAACAAACTATCAGAAAGAGAAATTAAGAAAACAATCCCATATATAATGCATTTTTATTCAATAATAATAATATACTAGGAATAAGTTAAGAAGATGGACACTGAAAATTATAAAATATTGATGAAAAATAGAAGACATAAATAAATGGAAAGATATTCCATGCTCATGAATTGAGGGAAATAATATTGTTAAAATGTCCATCCTACCCAAAGGAAACTACAGATTCAATGCAATCTCTATCAAAATCCATTTTTTCACATAATAGAAAATCATCCTAAAATTTGTATGAAATCACAAAAGACCTTGAATAGTCAAAGCAATCTCAAGAAAGAAGAACAAAGCTTGAATATCACTTTCTGATTTCAAACTATATTACAAGATACAGTAATAAAAACAGTATGACATGTGGCATGAAACCAGACACATAGAACAATAGAACAGAACTGAGAGCCAAGAAATAAACATATGCGTATATGGGCAATTAATTTATGACAAAGGTGTCAAAAATATATAATAGGGAGAGGATGGTCTCTTCAATAAATGGGGTTGAGAAAACTGGATATTCATATGCAAAAGAATGAAACTGGGCTCATACACAAAAATAAACTCAAAATGGATAAAAACTTAATGTAAGACCTGTAATTGTAAAACTCCTAGAAGAAAACATAGGTGATAGCTCCTTTATATTGGTCTTGGCAATAATTTTTGGATCTGACACCAAAAGCATGAGCAATAAAATAACATTTAACAAGTTACACTAAATCAAACTGAAAACTTCCTTCTCATCAAAGGAAACTTGTAACAAAATAAAATGGCAAATAATGGAGTGGGAGAAAATATTTACAAACCACATATGGGGTTAAGATACTTAACACATGAGGAACTCATACAACTCAATAGTTAAAAACTAAATAAGCCTACTAAAATATGCACAAAAAATCTGAATAGACATTTTTTCAAAGAAGACATACAAATGGCCAACAGTACATGAAAAAGTGTTTAACATCACTAGTCATCAGGGGAAAGCAAATCAAAACCCAAATATCACATCTTAATTTTAGGATGGCTATTATCAAAAGATAAGAAATAACAAATGCTGCCTAAGATGTGGAGGAAAGGGAACTCTAGTACACTGTTGATGGGAATATAAACTGGTATAGCCACTATGGAAAACAGTATGGAGGTTTCTCAAGAAATTAAAAATAGTATGGAGGTTTCTCAAGAAATTAAAAATAGAACTGTTTTTAATATATATATATTTATGGATTTCAGAAAGGAAGGGGAGGGAGAAATAGAAACATCAATGAAGAGAGAAAATCACTGATCCACTGCATCCTGCATACCCCCTACTGGGGATCAAGCCCTCAACCCAGGCATGTGCCCTTGACCTGAATCAAACCCGGGACCCTTCAGTCTGCAGGCTGACGCTCTATCCACTGAGCCAAACCAGCTAAGGCAAAAAAAAAATAGAACTATTTTTTTTATCAAGCAATCCCACTTTTGGGTATATATCCAAAGAAAATGAAATCACTGTCTTGAAGAGATAGCTGTAGTTCCATGTTCATTGCAGCATTATTCACAATAGCCAAGGTATGAAAACAACCTGTGTCTATTTATCAATGAATGAATGGATTTTAAAAAGTGAGATATATACAGGATGGGGCAAAAGCAGGATTATAGTTGTTCATATGAAAAATAATACAATAATTAATAAATAATAATATAAGAATAAACTCTGTGTTTCACATGCAAGTATAAACATACTTTTGTCCCACCCTGTACACACACACACACATGCACACACACACACACAACACACACACACTCAACTGTTATTCAGGCATGCATTATGTTAAGTTGAAATAAGCCAGACAGAGAAAGACAAATAGTCCATGGCATAGCATTAAAGTCAAACTCATAAAAACTGAGAATAGAAAAGTGGTTTTCAGGGGCTGGGCAGTGGAAGAATAGCTAGAGGCTGCTAAAAGGGTACAATCTTAGTTTTAAGATGAATAAGATCTGAAAATCCACTGTATAACATAGTAACTATAGTTGATAACACTGTATTGTATAATTAAAATTTCTAGAAGAGAACTTAAATGTTCTCACCAAATAAAGTAAATATATGAGGTGATAAGTCAGTTCATTAACTCAATGGGAGCAATACTTTCACAACATATGCATATATTAAATCATCATGTAGTACACTTTAAATGTATTAAAATTTTGTCAAGTATAGCTAAATAAAGCTGAAAAGAAAAATATCCAACTATATGCTATCTACACTTTAGAATCAAATATATGAATAGGTTGAAAGTTAAAAAATTTAAAAAGATATAATATGTAAACAACAATGATATAAAAGCTGGAGTGGCTGATATCCAAAAAAATTGTCTTTAAAACAAACAATAAAAAATGTTACTGGATATATAAAGTGACATTTCATAATTGCAAAAGAATCACTCCATTAGGAAGATATAAAAATGATAAAATATATGCAATAACAAAAAGCCCCAAAATACATGAGGCAAAAACTGACAGTTTAAAAGAGAAATAAACAATTCTTGAATAATAGTTGGAAGCTTCACTACCTCACTTTCAATAATGGAAAACAAGTAGGCAGAATATCAACAAGGAAATAAAGGGGTTGAACACTATAAACCAGTGAGACCTAACAGATATTTATAGGACACTCCATCCAATAGTAGCAGACTACATATCTTTTTCAAGTATGTGTAAAACATTTTTCAGGATAGTACATATGTTAGACCCTTAAAAAGCCTCAGTAAATTTAGAAGTATGGAAGTTATAGAACATATGTTCTCCACTTACAATAAAATAAAATTAGAAATCAATAACAGAACGAAATTCACAAAAATATGTAAACAACATACTCCCTAACAACCCATGGGTCAAAGAAGAAATCACAAGATAAATTTTAAAATATTTTGAGGTAACTTTAAACAAAGACACAATATACCAAAACTTATGGGATGCTGTGAAAGCAATGCTCAGAGGGAAAATTATAGGTAAGTGCCTATATTTAAAAAATAAGGTCTCAAATAAGTAACTTTACCTCCAAATTATAAAACCAGAAAAGAAGAGTAAAATAAACCCAAAGCAAGCATAAGAAATAAAATCATAAAGTTAATGCCAGAAATAAATGAAAAACCGTATAGAAAAACAATATAGAAAAGCAAGCTCATGAAAGGTTGATTCTTTAAAAGATCAACAAAAATTGAGATACTTTAGCTAGACTGATCAAAAGAAACAGAAAGACTCAATTACTAAATTTGGTAATGAAAAAGGACATCACTACCAACCTTACAGAAATAAAAGGGATTACTATGGGAATACTATAAGAAAAATGTATGCCAATGAATTAGGTATCTTAGATGAAATTGAGAATTAGAAAAACACAAACAGCTGAAACTGACTCAAGATGAAATAGGTATCTGAAGAGACCTATAACAAGTAGAGACACTGAATAAGTAATTTCAACTTCCTAACAAAGAAATGCCTAGGTGCAGATGGCTTCAGAGGTGAGTTCTAAAAAACATTTAAGAAAGAATGAATACAACACTTCCAAAAGAAACAGATGAGGAGAAACACTTCCCCACACATTCTGCAAGGCTAGTATTAACCTGATCCCCAAACCAAAGACATCACAACAAAAAGAACACAATAGTCCAATATCCTTATGATTAAAGTAAAAAATCTTCAACAAAATACCAGCAAACTGATTCCAGCAACATGTTCCATGAGTGCGAAATTGATTTAACATTAAAATCAATTAATGTAATATGCTATAATAATGGAAAGGACAAAACAATAAATCATCTCAATAGATACAGAAAAAGCATTTGACAAAATCCAATACTCTTCCACGATTAAAAAAACAAACAAGCAATAATAGTCAACAAACAAGACATGGAAGGGATTGTCCTCAAATTGATAAAGGGCATCTATGAAATGCCCACATTTACATCGTACATAATAGTAGAAGATTGAATGATTTCCCATTACTTGAGGAACAAGACAAGGATATCTGCTCTCACATCTATTCAGCTTTGTATTGAAGGCTCTAGCCAGGGGAATTAGGTAAGGAAAAGAAAAAAAGGCATCTAGATTGGAAAAAAAGTGTAAAACTATTGCCCTGGCCAGTGTCGCTCAGTTGGAGCATCTCCCCATACACCAAAAGATGGTGGGTTCGATTCCTGGTCAGAGTACATACCCAGGTTGTGGGTTTGATCCCAAGTCAGGACATGTGCAGGAGGCAACCCATGGATGTTTCTCTCTAACCTCTTACCTCTTTCTCTCTCAAATAAATAAAAAATAAAAGTAAAAAAAATATGTAAAACTATCTTTATTCTTAGGTGATATAATCTTGTATCTGGAAAAGCCTAAGAAATCTGCTGAAAAGTCATACTAAACAAGTTTAGCAAGGTTGAAGGATACAAAATCAATACAGAAAAATCAATTGTACTTCTATATTATACCAATAAACAATCTAAAAATGAAATTAAGAAAATAATTACATTTAAAAGAATAAAATACTTAGGAATAAGTGTAACAAAAAAAGTCCAAGAGCTATAATAATAAAAGCATAATATGCTAATTAGACCAGACAGCTGAACGACGTATCGGACATCATTCCAGATGTCTTTCCGGACAAAGCCACGGTTGTGGGGGCTGAGGCAGAGGTGGTTAGGGGCAATCAGGCAGGCAGGCAAGCAGTTAGGGGCAATCAAGCAGACAGGCAAGTGGTTAGGGGTGATCAGTCAGGCAGGCGAGTGTTTAGGGGTGATCAGGCAGGCAGGCAGAGTGGTTAGGGGCAATCATGTAGGCAGGCAAGTGGTTAAGGGCATCAGTCAGGCAGCGAGTAGTTGGGGCATCAGGCAGGCAGGCTAGTGGTTAGGGGCGATCAGGCAGGCAGGCAGAGGGGTTGGGGCTGTCAGGCAGGGAGGTGAGCAGTTAGGAGCCAGCGGTCCCGGATTGCAAGAGGGATATCCTGCGGGACCAGGCCTAAACCGCAGTCAGATATCCCCCAAGGGGTCCCGGATTGCGAGAGGGTGCAGGCCAGGCTGAGGGGCCTCCCCCCCGCCCATGCATGAATTTCATGCACTGGGCCTCTAGTTTTTATATAAAAAAAACTATAAATCATCATTGAAAGAATTTAAAGAGGACTTAAATAAATGAAAATACATTCCATGTTCATGGATCATAAGATTTAATATTAAGATAACATTACTGTCTTAATTAATCTATAAATTTACACAATCCCTATCAAAATCCAAGTTGGCAACTTGACTAAGTTGACAAGCTAATTCTAAAATTCGTAAGGAAATGCAAGAAACCCAGAATATCAAAACAATTTTGAAAAAGAAGATCCAGTTGAAGGACTCACTTTCCAATTTCAAGAGCCTCAGTAACCAAGACAGAGTGATGCTGACATAAGAACAGACATACAGATCAATACAGTAGATTTGAGAGTCCAAAACCAACTCTTACATTTATGGTCAATTAATTTTCTAAAAAGATGCCCTAAAAATTCAATGGGGAATATTATTCTCAATGAATGTTGCTATCCATTAGAAATCTACATGCAAAAGAATTGAAGTTGCCTTCATCTCTTGTTTTCTAAAGGAGTGGTACAGAGTAATTCAAAACCTCTGGATTGAAGGTTTATGTGCTTTCCCACTTGGGGAACTCCATTTCAAAAAACATTGCAAGAGTGTATCACTTGGGAAAAGGAAGAACCCAATTCATTTCTTGGGCATAATTGTGGAGAAACTCCTTACTCCTTATGCAAAAGGCATACCGCCCCTTCTTGTTATTGAAGCATTATTTTCACTTAGAGGCCCCGTGCATGGATTTCATGGGCTGATGAGGTCCCTCCTGTGCGCGGGGATTGGGCCAAAACAGCGCCCAGCCATGATGTGCGCTGTGGATTTCTCATCGGTGCCCATTTCACCGGGGCGCAATGCCCCTTTCTCGTGGTTAGGTGCGGTCAGTCATGATTGAGAGAGGTTCACACTGCCAGAGTGGCGCTCGCCAGCCATGATCCCTGCATCTGGCGCCGTCCCAAGGTGTGTGTAGGGGATGTGGGGGGAGGAGGAGCGCTGGGATGCAATTGGCCCTCCAGGCAGGAGTTGGGATGCCCTTGCTGGCCTGGGATCTGGATCTGACCCACTGAAGTTAGCGCTGGTTGTCGGGAGCCACCTGGCGGCCACTTTTATATCATTTCTTTCTTGCGGAGCATCTAGGGAGGGGAAGTGGCTGCAGTGCCCAAGGTCGACTTCCAGGAGGCCTGCAGTGCTATAGGGATCATGCTGGCAGTGCCTATCCGTTCAGTGCCTGGCCCGTTCTCCGGAGATTGGATTTGCAGGACTACTGAGGGAGTGAGTGTGCTGACGCTCCGCTGGTGGGTCGCCAGGAGGGGTCCGGTCAGCTGAGCAGCACTCCTGCTGTGGGAGTGCACTAACCACCAGGGGGCAGCTCCTGTGTTGAGCGTCTGCCCCCTGGTGGTCAGTGCACATCATAGTGACCAGTTGACCGGTCATTTGGTCATTCAGTTGTTTGGTCACTTAGGCTTTTATATATATAGATAGCCAGATATGGAAGCAACCTAAGTGTCCATCAATGGCTAGAAAAGTGTTACACATATACAATGGAATATGACTCAGCCATAAAAAAGAATGAAGTCTTATCATCTGCAACAGCATGGATGAACCTGGTGAGTATTGTGCTGAGTGAAAGAGAAAGACACATGTCATATGATTTCACTTATACATGGAATCTAAATAGCAAAATAAATGAACAAACTCAGATACAGAGAACATGTTGATAGTTGCTGGATGAGAGAGGGATTTTAGAGGGATGGGTGAAAAGGGGGGGAAATTAAAAAATACAAATTGGTGCTTATAGAATAGTCATGGGGATGTAAATTATCACATAGGGAATATATATCTATATATAAAAGCCTAAATGACCATTATGACCGAACAACCGGTCGACCGGTTGCTATGACACACCCTGACCACCAGGGGGCAGACGCTCAATGCAGGAGCTGCCCCCTGGTGGTCAGTGCACTCCCACAGCCAACCTGCCCTGGCCAGCCGGCCCCGATCAGCCCTGATCGGGACTGGGCGAGATGGCACCCATTAGCCTTGATTGCCAGCCAGGCCGAGACCCCACCCGTGCACGAATTCATGCACCAAGCCTCTAGTATAGACAATAATACTACATAATAAAAGGCTAATATGCAAATAAACCAAACGGCAGAACAACCAAACAACCGGTTGCTATGACGTGCACTGACCCCCAAGGGGTGTTCGTAGAACATGGTGGGCGTCGGCCACGGCAGGATGGTGGAGTAGGTGAGCAAAGGTGCCAGACCAAGGCAGGGTGCTGGTCACTGTGATCAGGGCGAGCCTCTGGTGGTTACTGAAAATTCTTTGCTCCCATGCGCTGCAGTCCTACCTGACACTCACACCTCCTGCTGGCGCCAACCCCGCTCGCACCCGCTGCCGGCACCTGGCACCAGCCCCAATCGCTCAGTGCCATCAGCAGGTGCAAGTAGCAGCTGCCGGCCCCAATTGCCACTCAGGCTTCTCTACCTTCCCCCTGCTCCTGAGGGGCAATCAGGGCAGCAGCCACCTCTCACACCTGTTGCTGGCAATGGCCCCGCTTGCACCCACTGCCAACACTGGAGCCGCCACTCACACCCACTGCCGGTGCCGGCCCTGCTCACACCTGCAGCCAGTGCCAGAGCTGCTGCTCACACCCACTGCCAGCACCTGGCACTCAGCGCTGTCAGCAGGTGCGAGTGGCAGCTGCCAGCCCTGATCACCCCTGAGGGCCTCTCCACCTACCCTTGCTCCTGAGGGGTGATTGGGGCAGCAGCTACCACATGCACCCGCTGACTGCACTGGCCTTACTCCCACCCGCTGCTGCTGTCAGCCCCAATTGCTCTGCGCCATCAGCGGGTGCAAGAGGGGCTGGCGCAGTCAGTGTGTGGGAACAGTGGCGGCAGGAATGGGGCTGCCAGCAGACAGGGAATTAGGGGCTGTGGCGGGAGGGGCCAGGTGGGGGTGAGGAGGATGGGCCAAGACCCACCCCTGTGCCCACCGCAGCCTCACAGCCACAGTTCCTTTCAATGTGCATGAATTTGTGCACTGAGCCCCTAGTATTATAATAACTATGTATGGCAGGGGTCCTCAAACTTTTTAAACAGGGGGCCAGTTCACAGTCCCTCAGACTGTTGGAGGGCTGGACTATAGTTTAAAAAAAAACTATGAACAAATTCCTATGCACACAGTGGCGGTAAAAACACCCGGCGGGCGGGATAAATGTTTTCAGAGGGCCGCATGTGGCCCGCGGGCCGTAGTTTGAGGACCCCTGATGTATGGTGTCAGATTGGGACTACATTAATTGGGGTGATCACTTTATAAGTTATATAAACATCTTTTCACTATGTTGTACATCTAAAACTAATATAAATGTTCCCACTATGGCTAATTTCAAGTTACCTATGTCATGTTACTAGCCCGGGAGTTCGGAAGAAATGCATAGTAACACCCCTTATATTCCCAACATTCAGGTACAATATAAACTCTAGCATAGAAAACAGTAAAACCACTAAGAAATGGTGATTTTCAAGTATTTATTGCTTTTTTTAGCATAAATTATAATTTTATAGAGTTTAAATTTTAATGATAGTCATGTTTATCAACTGGCTTGAAAAATTCTGAATATTTGAAAAATGGATTGTGTAAGCTGGTATGAGCTGGTGCCATCACACCATTGCTCCCAGGTATTCTGGCTTGGGTGACAGCTAAGAATTGAAAATGAAAGGATGTGCACTTGGGTTAGATTTCAATACAGCATCCATTTAAATATCATTGGCTAAAATGTAGTCACATGGTGCCTCTAGATTCTTGAAACACTGGGGAATATAGTCTTTTAGCTAGATGGCAATGCCTGGCTATGTGTCAATATTTGTATTACTAAGGCTTAACAGTTGAATGCATACTCCAAATCTTAAGCCCAAGTCTCCTTTTTCTTTTTCATTTGACTTACGATAGCAATAGAAAGGAAACACAATATACCTTAAAATAGTCCTACCCATTCATGAGAATAACATATTCGTAACTAAGTGTGTTTTGCTCTAGTCCAACCTGGTCTGCCATCATCCAACCTGGCATGGGCTGTGCCCCAAATAGGCTGGAGACATTTTCTCCTCATTATCACCTTGTTAAGTAACCCCCTGCCTCTGAGGCATGTTCTGGGATCTTAACGAGGTGATAATGAGGAGAAAAATGATGTGGTAGTCCTTGGTCTGGTCTAGTCTTCATAGTTCAGAGGAGACCCAAGCTTTAATTAAAAATACTTTACTTTGATATAAAACTTTCAGAAGACATATTTTTGATGTGTCAATTCGAAGGAAACAACGGGAAATGTTTTTCTATTAATGCATATCTAAGAGATGTCTTTTCTCATTATTCCTACAAAGACAGGTACATTTCTTGAAAAGAATAAGGAAGTACAAGAAAAGACACAAAATTGAATAGATAAGGGTAAGGAAGATGGGAGAGAAAACAGATTTGAAGAAAAAGAAGTCCAGGTGTTCTACATCTCACAGATAGAATATCTAGGTTTTCCCTCCGTTTTCTTCTGATTATTTGGTGCTCCATGGGCCCATTCTCTGTAGAAAAGTGTTTTAGTATATCTACAAGTTTGGTCCATTAGTGTCACTTCAGCTCATTATACAAACCAGATAATTCATTCAAAATATGAAGGGTCTACTACATGATATTATTTGATCAGTGTACTTCAGGGTGATTAAGTTTGAAGGCTTATTTTATTTCTTTAAAATATAATTTTGGATTGGTTGCTAAATATAAAGGATAGCTTCTTTATTGCCTACAAATGATTTTAAAATCAACCCACTTAATCTTAACATGAAAGATAGTCACGGATCACTTCTGCTTGATGGAGAAATGTATCAGTAAATGCCTGCATTTAAGCAGTCTTTCTTCTTAAGAAGTTAAAATCCTGTCCTAACTTTTAGGTCTTCCAGGGTAATCTCAATGAGATAATTTAAAAAAGAGAGAGAGAAATTTTATAGGCACCATGTTATATTAGTGACATGGAACACTCTTCTACATGAAGCAAAGTATTGGATCACAGCCCGGAGGACCCATCAGCGCTGTTTCCCAGTGGCTGTCTATCTTCATGACAAATTCTGACCACCCAACAGTCCATTTGGCTGTGGTGAACAGAGGGGGAAGAAGAGGAATGGCCAAACCCCACCATACTGACACACAATCATGCCACAGTCCATTTGTTCATTTGTGCTTAAAGTCTGAGGCAAATGGAGTTGAAGGAACTTTCCCAAGGCCGATTCCTCGTAAATGGTACATTCTCTTCTTATTTGTCCAACTCACACAGTTGATTAAACTATTCTACAGTCAACTCCATTTTATTAGAGAATCAATACACCTATACCTGATTTTCTTATCTGGTCAGTCCCTCAGTAGTCCATCAGTGTCACAATCACTCTCTGTACATACTCTCATCAAGAAAAAAAAATAAAAATTTCAGGACAGTTTCTTCTATCTGAACCATTCTGTTTACCAATAAGAAATTTTCAAGACAGTTAATGAATTAAATGTTTTGCTAACGTCTGATCTTGATTTCTCTTATTAACCTCATTTCCAATCTTCTAAAACTTTAATCAAAACTTAAGAAAGAGGAGTTCTATCAGTGTGCTTTTATTAGCATCTGAAAGTTGGAGATCACTTCTAAATAATTCTATTCAACTGTACTTTGTCTTTATTCATGGAGAAACATAGGAGCAAGGATTATTCTCAACAGTCGATGATCACAGAACTGTTTGTTTTCTTTAATAATCATAATTTACTTGTGAAGGTGCTATATTAATTTTTATCCCCTGACCTTTCACCAACAAATTCTGAAGAAGTATAAAAATCACAACCTGAGTGACAAGAAGAAAGTCTAAACATTCTCCCAACATACTACATATTGATAATGAGTGAACCTCAATGGAACACTGATTTTTCTAAACATGTTTTATAATTTAAAGCCAGATTGTGTTCTTTTTTTAAATGAGCATACTAGTAAAATACAAATTTAAAAGACACAATCAGTATGAATAGCATTTTTATTTAGCTTGAGTCTACAGGAACGGTCTGTTCTTTCTGAAAAACATTCCTGTTAAAGAAGGATGAATTCAGTATCATTTCTCAGCATACAGAAAAAGAAAATGACAAGATTCAATTAAAGCAAATGGTCAGATTTTCATATTGCCATTTACCCAGAAATCAGGTTCTACGCTAACAAATTAGAATATCATAAAATTTTCTCTAGCAAATTTATAACCCAATGGGTTTTGTTATTTAAATTATTGGGATGAAGCAAATACTCCAATCAGCATGTAACTATGAACCCCTTGCACTAGCAGCTACAGCATGAAAGAGAAATGGCACTAGAAGTGGATGTCAGAAGATTTGATTTCTAGTCCTAAGCCACCGAATAGATGCGTGGCCCTAGGCAAATTAGCTCTCTTGGCCTCATCTATAAAATGTGAAAGTTGCACTCAATGATTTTTAAAGTCACTTCTAGCCCTGTGGGTTTTATGCCTAGGAGGAGAAAGTCAGGAGGAAAGATTTCCTAAAGCAAAAATCTCAGGGTTTTGCCATATAACCAAGCCTAGCATCATCATTTCCTTTGTTCTAATTATGTCTTTCTTTCCCACCCATTCTCCTGCACACCATTAGGAAATAAAAGGAGAAAGAAAGAAAACCTCCTGTTGCATGCAAAAAACAGATCTGCCAGTGGCAAAGAGTTGGGTTAAATGGAGCCTTCGCTGATGATATCAGATTTTATTTTAATTAGATGTCAAGTTCTAAGACCATGAAGCCAAATGACAAAGAGCAGACTATTCACTATCCCTATTACGGAGCTCCAAGTATCTTTTAATTTATGTACTGGTAATCTCCTGGTAATTCTCCGGGTGCTGCCACCGCGTAAACATTCCAGTTTGTCTCCTGCTTCACATGGATTTGTTCTCCAGCCATCACGGAGTTTCCCCATTATGCTCAGTCCAGCTCATTTAGAGCAACCTTCCCTCACAGCCAAACCACCGGCCTCAGCTGGGGCCAGGGGAGTGGGCGACAGCTCATCTGCAGCAGAGCCTTTGGTGGAAGTGTGGCCAATTAGTCACACGTTTGGTGTTCTAATTAGGCGAGGCCGGGACTTTGGAAAATGTGCTGTTGATTTAGGTACTTCCTCAAACAATGCTAAATTGTGTTATGTGAAATTCAATTAGTCTTTTTCTAAACGTTTCCACATCTGTTCTTCCTTAAGCATAAAGTGATGAGGAGAGAAGGAGAAGTGAAAAGCCAGAGTCTCCACTGGTGAAATATGTTAGGCCTTAGGGACCAGCCCTTTTCCCAGCTTTTGACCCTGAACAGTGATATACAGGAAGGAACAAAGTTGGAGAGCTATCATGGTGAAGCCCTTTTAAATAAATCATTATAGAAGAAATACTGCAACTGCACGGGAATGTAATCTTGTATGATGGCCATAAACTCAGCTTTGTTTGAAAATGGATGGCACGGGGGCGGAACCATTAAGAAGTAAATGATTATAAATTCTGTCTTAAAGGTAGTATGCACGGTCATTCTGGTTATATTTTTTTAAAGAGTCTTTAAAAAAATCATTTGGGTTAATAATTCATGTCTAGGTCCAGTGTAATGAGTTTTTGTCGCCTCCTATCTATTGAAATTTTCCATATAAAATTGAGGACAGCCTGAAATCTCAAAACACTTTAGGTTTAAAAGGCAAAAATAAAGAAAGAGGAGGAGGAGGAGGGAAAGGAGAAGAAGGAAAGATTCCACTTGTTCTGAAATGCTTCACAGTTTCCATTTGAGCCAGTTCTTAGCCACAAGATGGCATTTTCTTTGATCTTTCGAATTCTGTGGCAAGCTGCTCCAACTCTGAGCCCTTCTTCTTCAATGTGTTAGAGATGCTATGTTATTGCTTCCCAGCACCTCTTAATTCCAGCACTCTCCCCACATCACATCTAACACCATGTCCGTAGTGTGTTTTCATGTTAAATCATACTCTGCATATCCTCTGACTTTGCCAAGAGGCCAATGGCAATATCTTTTACCAAAGTGGCATGGCTCAAAACCACAGGCGTCCAAAGGTGAAGGTGTACATTCATTTGATCCTTGTTTCTGTTATCACCTTTTCAGTGACTAACATTTCAAAACCTTATCTGTGGCTGGCAGGCCATGTTTCAGTTTTGTCAAAGCCCGGATATAGACTGTGTGGTTTTCTGATGATATATCTCCATAAGATTTGTGGAATGCTAAAGATGGAGTTGTCAACACTACTTTATGGCACCTCAGTGCATGTCAGAAAATGAAAATATTTTCAGAAGTGATAGCATTATTTTGACTGATGACATGTTCCTTTAATACAAAGACTTACTTAAATTTTTAAAAAATTTCAAGGAAAGAAACCAAAATAAGGCATTACCAGTAAGCAAGGCAATTTATCTGGTGTCTAGCTCTCATAAACAAGATAAAAGAAGATTTAAAAATTAGAGTGTTAACACTTTTAAAGCCAGTATGGTTTTTTTGAGTTTTCACTAACTCAAAAGCATCCTAAATTTGATGACTCTATTTAAATTTCCATTCACTACAGAAACTATGCTCCTCTGATAATAAATCACAGATATTTCCAGATTGTATTAACCCAATGAACAAAATAAAGATGTAAACAATTTAATACACTTACATAAAATGTAACTGGTTTCAGAATCAGTTTATAAATCCATATAAAAGAGGTTACAGCAACAGATGTATATAGTCTTTTACTGTAGAAGATAACTATAAGCCTTAAGATTTTGATAATATTTTCTAAAATCTGGTTTTGCAGAAATACTAATTAGTAATTATAGTCTATTATCTCTGTTATTTTTCTCACTACAGGAATATCTATCAATATTGCAACCTGCACAACCATAGTTAAAAGGAAATTTTGTTTTCATTTCTCAATTAATCTCTACCTGCTTTGCTTGTGATTTACTAACATTGAATTAACTATGAGGCAACATTAACTCCACACAGCAACATTACCGGTATTCGATTTTTTAAAACTTTTGTCAAAAAGAAATCTAGATAACTTCAAGCTGAATGTTGATAAAAGAAAGCATTTAATTTGCTGACTTTAAGCCGAACAAACAAGCCTTCTCTTTTACTATCTAAAGGCTCAATCTATCACTACTAAATTTATGCTCATTTTACAGCATTAAAATAAGATCACTGTGAGCCTGTCCACCCTGGCTAGTCTGAATGATGTGAGCCCATGTCATCTTGCTTCCCATTCACCCTTCATTATGTAGCAACACCAAGGACATCAATTAAAAAGCATCAGATTCACTCCCAAGTTCTGTAAGCCTCTGTGCTCTGATTAGTACATGTCAAGTGACTTTTAGTTATCACAAACACAGTTTCAAAATTACTCTGCTCTCTATAGTGACAATCTTGGGGAAAGCATCATTTTGATGTTGCATGATAAATTCTCATATGAAAGAACAAGGTTATTAGTTTAAACCCATATTAAATTCCATAGAATGATGGCACGTCTCTGGGGAGAGAAGGGAAGCAGGTTTGCAGATGTTGCCATGTCCAGACTGCCCCTTGCCTGCAGAGAGTGTGCTTGATCAGCTGAGGGGCATCCTCGTTCTCCTTATTTTCACACAGTGGCAATCAGAGTTTTCAATGCATCCCACATGTGTTTCCCTCCTATGGACTCTGAGCTGGCCTTATGCTAGACCAGGCGTGGCTCAGGGTATCTTTCATGTTGATAGACAAGATGTCATGTTTCGTTATCCTTGTTACCAGACACTTTAGTATCATTAATGATACGATTGAACAATTTGTTAGCTTTATGCCATTTAGAAATAATATCTTGAAACTAATAACTCTAATTTTAAAACTTAGTTTGTTTTACTGTTCTCCTAAACTCTTTGTTTTTTATATTGTTGCTTTTTTTCCTGTTTATCTGCTTGCTTTAAAGAGTGAACTCTTTGAAGGCAAGAATCATTTCCCATAAATGTCTACTTCCTTGGTCTGTAATTTACTGAACACACCTATCTATTGATTTGTTTTGACTGATGATCCTACATGCAATCATGTTTGTGCTGTAGAATGATGGCCACAAATCCAAATCTCCAGGTGCTAGGGCCACCTCAGAATTGGATCCATGACCCCAGATACCTCTAAAAATGGTTCCCCAAATAATTTAATGAAAATTATATTCTTCCAGTTGCTTATACCAAAAATCTTAGAGTCATGCCTAATTTCTCTTATTCTGCAATCCTTCACATTCCTCTTTAAAATATATCCAGACAGAATCTGATCACTTCTCCTTAGCCCTACCTACCACCATCCTAGGCTAAATTATCATTCCCTCTCACTGAGATGATGACAATAACCTCATAATTGATCTCATTCCCTTTACCTTTCACCCTCGCATAGGCTACTCTCACACCAAACCAAAGTGTTTCCCTTAGACTGGCGGTTCTCAACCTGTGGGTCGAGACCCCTTTGGGGGTTGAATGACCCTTTCACAGGGGTCGCCTAAGACCATCGGAAAACACATATATAATTACATATTGTTTTTGTGATTAACCACTATGCTTTAATTATGTTCAATTTGTAACAATGAAAATACATCCTGCATATCAGATATTTTCATTATGATTCATAATAGTAGCAAAATTACAGTTATGAAGTAGCAACAAAAATAATTTTATGGTTGGGGGTCACCACAACATGAGGAACTGTATTAAAGGGTCATGGCATTAGGAAGGTTGAGAACCACTGCCTTAGACCATCAGACCCTTCCATGACTTTCTATCTCTCTCATCAGAAAAGCCAAGGTCTTTATTATGGCTTAATGGGTCCCACATGAGCTTGCCCTCTCATTATTTCTTTGCTTATCTCCTATCACTTCCTTCTTGGTTACTCCAGCCACACTGGTCTCCTTGTTTTTTTAATACACCAAGCACATTCCCACTGTAAGGCCTTAGCATGTGCTATTTCCCTGGCTTGGAAAGCTCTTCACCTGTCTACCAAAGAACCTGCAACCTCCCTTCCCTCTAGTCTTTGCTCAAGTGTCACCTAACCAAGACTTCAATGACTTACCCTCCTCCCTCAATGTAAAATGCCTCCTAGGCTTCTAAATCTCTCAGTGCTTTATTTATCATGATAGCCTTATCACCACCTGTCTCATTAAATATTTATTTGCTTGTTTACTGTCTTTCTTCACTGGAGTACAAACTCCTTAAGGTCACGAACTTCATCTAAGTTGTTCAGAGACATAATCCCGAGTTCTTGAAATAATGCCTGGAACATAATAGATACTTAATAACTGTCTGTTATATGAATAAATGAATGATAACCATAAATAGACTGATTTTTAGGTAGACAAAAGCATTTGCATTGGTAAGTGCTAGGTCATCATGTTACTTACGTGGTGTGGAACTTTTATCATTAAAGGTCAGAGTATATACATTATTTTATATAAGTTAAGTGTAGTCATTAAGTATTTTGACCAGGGATCTAGATAACGAATACAAAATTTTGGATGAGCAATCTGGCGATATCATACAGGGTGGAGTTTAAAGTTGATTGAAGACTTTCTTAGTAATCTAGGCTTTCACTTCCATGACCAAGGGTATAAGTGCAGCCCTTAAATGAAACTAAATATAAGCTTACATGTACTTGTCATTACAAAAATATATACTTTTAAAAACAGAAGTAAGACTGTCAAAGTCATTGAAACCATGATAAGACCCAGACTATAGATTTGGGCAGCATCCACTTGGTCACAGATATCAAAAGTGAGATGTAAAAGGTCTCATTTACCCATCCAGAGAGATTTCCTCCCCAATGCTCAAAGCAGCATTTCTAGAAACAAGAGTTTATTTACTACTTTCCTTCTGGATAATTAGCTTGGGTCCAGTAGGCTGGCATTTCTCACCTGTGCTCAGCTGTAACAAAAATGTGACCCTCAGAAGAAGAGGAGTAGAATGGATGAACCGTCATGAGAACTTGTCTGGGGAAGGTTTCACCAGGCTGTCAGCTAGTAAAAGAAAGACAACAGAGCTGTGGCTCATGGGTGTCACAATCCATGAGCAAAAAGGTAATTACGGGGAAATGGACTTCAGAGAGTCCCCTGACCCTGCCTCCAGTGTTTCCGTGTTTTACTGAGTGACTAGCTTCCTCATAAGATGCTTACTTCTTAAACTTTACACCAAGAATCTAAGATTTATCCCTCTTTTTCTCTAAAGATCACATGTCTGCTTTCTTAATTCAGCTTCTTGAAGATCTAGAATTTTCTCCAGTGTGAAAGTGACTCTCTCCTGACACTAGTTTTAATGTGGGTGAACCAGTTGAAGAAGTTTTGTTTTGTTTCTTCTGTGTTACAAAGAAGTTCTCATTTGAAAGAAATGGTATGCATGTAGTAAGGATTTCAATGATCATATTATGGAAATTTTTATAACATCAGAAAACCCAAATGCCTTTTTGTGTTATTAGTAGCATAAACTCAAAAGCTTTTGCTTTACCTAAAGGCTGAAGGTCCACATTGCTGCTCTGAAGTGGGGCAGTGAATGCTGTTCTTTCACTGAGGCTCTTTGTAGCCTCCAAGCCCCTCACTAACTAATGACCCTGAACCAACTCACAGAATTAGCAAGTCTGCTTATTAGTGACTACAAAACATTTGGAAAATGTCTGGGAAACTGGACATCATTAGTTCCCTATGAAACAGTTATTTCCAATGTGAATGATACAAAATGTTATGAAGAAAGGAAAAGGATCATATGAGCTATACAAAACATGTGTGGATTGGTACAGGCATTACCATGTTTAAGAAATCTTTGTTCATAACAGTTTGGAATGTGAGGAAATCTAGGATGATCTAAAAATAAAGTGATTATGTGCTATATCAGCCATCAACCACAAAGTCCCAAACAGATGTTTCATTCTTATGACCTAACTGCAGCCTGTTGCCAGTGTCAGTGCAGTGTTGCTTTACCTCCTGCTTAGAAAGCAGGGATCAGGGGGAAGGTCCTTCGCTGTATGGACCTAGAATACTGACCAACTACAACTCAGCCTATAACTTGCATCTCCAATGTATCAGCATCATCCCATTCTTTCCAGCTACTAAAATAGTTTGAAATACACTCTTCCAAATTACCTACTTCTTCTTATGCTTCCCCATTCCATCAAATCTGTCCTCTCTCACCTGAAAATGATATATGTTTGAGTCCAGAGTACAGATCTTTACGGGAGTACTGAATCACTTATCCAACTTGGTATTTGATTTTACCTGAAATCAATGAAACATTGCAAGAAAGGGAACACTAGACCTGCTGAAATATTTGCTGAGGATTGGGAGCAATATCTAATAAGTTATAACTTTCATTCTCAACAGGTCACTCAACTTATTCACATAACTAGAATGTAAGGAAGTACCTGTTCTGCTTGATGCAGTATAGCTCTAAAGCCTCCTAGTCACCTGATGCAAAATTGAAGGGCAAATGGTAAAAACTGTGTGCATGGAAAATAGTTAAGAGCTTAGGTTCTGGAGCCAGAATGCCTGGGTGTGAATTCTAACTCGAACATTTATGAGCTATGAAACTTTAAGCAAACTACTTATTTTCTCTGTCCCTGGGTATCCCCATATGTAAAATGGGAAAATCTAGAGTTGTTGTAAAGAGCAAATGACTTAATATTCATAAAGTACTTACACGAGTGGCTGGCACAATGTAAGTGCTTGTTAAATAAAAACTTTAATTTTCATCTATTTCAAATAAGCTCAGATTTTCAAAAGGCATCATTAATGGTTCTTGAAATAGAACTTTACATTTACCTGAGGGCCTTCTCAATCTGTCACAGTCATGTAGCTATAGCTGAAAGTTAGAGAAGATATGAGAAAGGTTTACATTTTCAACAAGTTTACAAAGCACCATCCCTGAACTCCAAGGAAGATTCCAGAGGAAATTTGGCCAATCGGGGCTCAGTTTGGCACTTAGGTCCACTAACTTCAGTGTTTTCTTAAATATGGGATAAAAGGATGTCTGTGCATTCCCATTTTCTAGATCTGCAGCAGTTTAGTCTATGACTTTAGAGTTTCCTTTAAAATGAAGGTCAAACCGTTCTGACAGTATACAGTGTTATACCCATACTAGAGGCCCAATGCATGAAGCTTCGTGCAAGAATGGGCCTTCCTTCCCCTGGCTGCCGCCACCGCCTTTGCTCGGGCCAGAGCCGCCTTTCCGCTTCCCATGCTGCCCCGCCCCTGGCTGCTTGGCACCTGTGTATGCAAATTAACCCACCAACTTTGGTGGGTTAATTTGCATACTCACTCCTGATTGGTTGGTGGGCAGCACGAAGGTACGGTCAATTTGCATTTTTCTCCTTTATTAGTGTAGATAATTCTTTTTATATAGATGCCACCGTTATATAAATGCACACATGGCCCTCTCTACCAACAGTATTTATACAGTGTGCAGAAATTTTTTAAATAGTTTTTCTGCCAGGGATACCACAATGTCCCATTTATTTTCAACTCAGGCCTGGGAAAGGAACATGCTATGGCTTTGTGCCCAAAGTAGCTCAACTTAATTTGAGTCAGTCTTCTTTTCATGATCTTTTTTTGAAGACTAAATATCAGTGTTTCTTCTGAACCTGCTCGGGAAAACTGCCCTTCCTTGCAGGACTGTGGCCTTCTAGTGAAAGTAGTATATAGGAAATTATTCATGTTTCAGGTCATTTTTAAAGTAATATGGCCCAGAAATGAATAAATTTACTGCAGAGTAACTATATGGTTGTCATATGAAGGAAGATGCCAACATAAAAAAACACACACAATAATTTCTTGCTCCACAAGGATGACATACTCTGCCAAGTTCAAATACTGAATTATTTAGAAAGAGTTTGGAAATATTTTCTAATGACCCATTGTCAAGCACTGCAGCAAAATTCTGAGGAATAACAACTTGTTCTATTCATGAAGTCTTAAGTAATTTTAGAAATCTTTGAGGAACTCCTTCAACCCCAAATTTAAACATTTAAGAAGTAACATGTCAGTTTTAAATGTAATATCAAATGTGTTCCAAAGTCATTCACTTGATCAGTTTAGTCTAGGAGTGTTCACAGTATTCACTTGGGTTTTTCCATTTGCTTTGTTTTCATGGTTTGTGTCTTATCTCTGTACTAGTCTCTAACTACCTTTCAAACATTTTTTAAAATATATATTCAAAAAACTAAGGCCAGGTCCATACTAACAAATTGAATTTGGAAGTAAAGCACTTTTGAAGATAAGTTAAAAGGGAAACTATTTTGCTAGTTACTGGTTTTTTCGAACTGTTCACAAGTATTCTCTGGTTGTCTAAGTTTTCAACTTTTGGTTCATGTTTTGACCCAGACTTTGCTAGACAGACTTGTCCTAAATCCTAGGATACAATAGCAAACTCTATCCCATTTAAAATTCCTTATACTATACTAGAGAGCTGGTGCATGGATTCGCAATCCAGGACCCCTCGGGGGATGTCAGAGAGCTGGTTTCGGTCTGATCCCCACAGGCCAGGCCAAGGGACCTCACCAGTTCACGAATCCGTGCACCGGGCCTCTAGTATGCATATAAGATCTTTGGTTAATCTCTTCCCACCCTCCACCCTCCCCTCTTCCCTCTGAGATTCATCAGTCTGTTCCATGTTTCCATGCCTGTGGTATCTGCTCCTGCATTGAGTATCTGCCCCCTGGTTGTCAGTGCGCGTCATTGCTACTGGGTGGTCAGCTGGTCAGCCAGCTAGCTGGTCACTTAGGCTTTTATATAGAGAGAGTACATAAAAGTTACTTGCATTTTTAGTACATGTATATATTCCATGTCTATTGTAAATGCAAGATTTACACAGAAGTATTTATTTAGAATTCCAACTTTTTTCAATAACTTTATTTAAAAATAACAAAACATGCTGATATCAATATATCATCACAGGTTAAAAATGCAAAAATAACCTAAAAAATGTGAATATGCAGAATTATTCCAACATGTCCAAAGAAGCTAGATAATAATTACTTTTGGGGTCTTTTTTATTAGATATACCTCAATATAACCAGCTTCTCTAGTTTATTCCATATACATTTAACTTTAAAAGCTAGACTCCCTTTATATGCCTTTGGAAAATGAATATAAATGAGACTGTTTGCTTTGACTTTTAAATTATAAACCAAAATTCTATCATTTTGCCTTCACATGTAGGCAAAATGATATGCCCTGACAGTCCAGAATTTTATCCTACATGTGAAGAGGAGAAAAGCAGTCCCTGACATCTTGGAAGTGGCCTGCCACTGGTACCACCAACAAGGCCTTGGCTTTCTCCTGATGAACAAAAACAATTTCCAAAAACACCACCATTAGCCTAGGAACTGTGTCCATGGCAGATCAAGACAAAAGTGAGAGCACTCCTTCAACTTGTCTGCACATAGACAAAAGATAAATATTTCCAAACCACAAACATGACCAAACATTCCCCTATAAGAGTGACTTCTTTACTAATTACAGCCTTTCCCTCTCTGGTCTTTCCTCCTATTAGACAGGATGTATTAAGACATATGCTTACAGAATTACCCACTTCCTGACATTATCCAATCCAGAGCAAAGCCCTGCCTCCATGAACTCTCCCCCAGGTTACCTAACGCAAGTCTGATCCTCTAATAATTTCTAACACCCTCTTACTGACATGCCCACCATCTACATGTGCATGTTCTCCCTCACTGCAACAAGTCAATAATCTCTGTGTTTCTGGTGGTCTAAGGCTGGAGGGCATTAACACAAGCAAGACCTTAGCTCTAAACAATGTTTTAAAATAGTTTTACATCTATAATAATAAAAGCGCAATATGCAAATAGACTGAATGGCCGAACAGCAGAATGACCATCTGGACAACCACACTATGACATGCACTGGCGCCAGGTCAGCCAAGGCGGGTGCAATGTGATTGGTCAGGAGGCCCCGCCATCACCCCACGATCACCCTGTAGAGGGTGACCCAGGAAACCAGTCAGTGGGGTGATTGACTGGGGGGTTGAGGGGGGCTCCGTGATTGCCCTGCAGAGGGCAGCCCAGGTCACCGACCGGCAGGCTGCGGTGGGTGGGCGGGGCCTACCTCTGCGGGGTGATCGATCACAGAGCCCCGGCTGGGGGGAGGCCCAGGCTACCCGGCCGGTGGTGGGGCTCCTGGACTGCGAGAAGGCGCAGGCTGGGCTGAGTGACCCCCCACCACCACCCGAGTGCACGAATTTTGTGCACCAGACCTCTAGTTAGGAAATAATTTTCAGAAGTTATATTGTGTCAAGAAATTCAAATCCCATTCTGGAATGCTTCTAATCAATTTGTGATAGTTTAAACTTGTGTTTCTGATAACTCTTTATAAAAAATAAGAGAATAAGAGAAACAGGTCTTCACATTAGGCACCTCACCTTGTTGAGATCTCTGGGAATGTGCCCCACAGACATACAGGCAAAGATGAGGAGGAGGGTGAGAGCAAGCCCACATTGTCTATTTGGAAGTCTGAGAGGCTGCATCCAATATTCTGCAGGAGAGAAGGGTCTGGCCTGGTTGTGCATGGTCCTATGCAGAAGTTTGTGGTGGGAGTTGGTGGCAGGCAGATGCCATTTCTCCTAACTTTAGTACATAGTAGGTGTACAGTAAAAATGACCTTCCTCTTTCCCTCCTGTCTTTCTCTTCTTTCCTTCCTTATTTCTTTTCTCTATTTTTCCTTTCTTTTCTCCCTCTTTCCTTTTCCCACTTCCTTCCATTTTCCTTTCCTTTATATGCCCTGACAGTCCAGAGAATGAATGCTAATGAAACACTCTCAATTTTGTTCTTCAGGGTAAAACTTTGCCCATTTCATGAAGTGTATATACAAAGGAGATACAAAAGGACCATGACAATGTGTAAATGTAGTGATTTGGGACCAGACTTTCCACCATTTAAAATAAAATTTTATATATTAAAATATTGTTAATTGGCTTGATTTTATAATTTCTGATAAAAAAAAAGTTTCAGTTCACTATGAATAACCTTCCTCCCTTTGGGTCCTCATTTTCTTCTACAAACACAGGGCTCGCTTTTCCTTGGAGCCTGACATAGTTTTAAAGTGCGAACCGAGGTGAGAGGATTCAACAAGTCCAAGAAAGTGAAGCTGCTCCTATTCTCTCTCTTTGCAGCCTGATGCATGCTCTCTGAGAACACCTCCCTCCTGCACTTCAGATAAGAGTGTTGAGCCCATAAATTCATTAGCCAGGCGCAGAGCAGCATCCCCAGTCTGTGTCCTTTCACAGGGCTCGAATTTCATTCTGTGCCAGGGGTCATACATCACACTCAATAGTGTGTCTCCAGAGCCAACTGAGGAAAGTGCAGAAAAACTACTGTTAACAAGGGAGTAATTACATTAGGCCTAAATTAATTATTGGTCGCTCAGGACTGGTGAGCCAGGGCCACACAGATGGCCTCTGACTCAGTTCCCACCTTTGAGAAAAGAAATATTCCAATTTGGTGCACATGACCGCATAAGATAACAAGAGGCAGGTTATTTCTGGTCTACTGGTTCTGAATTTATCATATTTGCTAATATGACATGGGGCTTATTTGCGTTAACACTGTAGGTACATTGTATTTTTTTTGGAAAACATGAATGATAGTCACTTGGGACAGAGGTCATTTCACGGCAGTCAGCATTAGGACCAGCAAAGTCAAACCAGGGACCTTTAAAATGCAATTCAGTCAAAAGAACAGGTCATGGATCAGTGAGCAGGTGATGGAAGGTGTTCGTGCGGAATTTAGATTAGCACAAAATTCAAATAAACCACAAGAAACAGAGAAGAGAGAAAGCTGGGCAACCTGGAGAGCAGGAAGCCATGGTCTCAGCAGGGTGGAAAGGAAGACATTGATAACTCCTGGATGCTATGCCTCTTGTGGGCAAGGACTGTGATTTCTCACCTATCCTGTGTCCCCAGAAGCCAGCACAGTTGACACATACCACATGACAATGAGATTTTCTTAATCAGTCCATTAGATCTGTTTTTCATTTGTGAAATGCCATGCTCTTGCTAGAGATCTACATATAATGAATTCAATTCAGTAAATATTTTAAGCACCTACTATGTGCCAGACACTGTGGTGGATACTAGAAAATATATAAGTATGCCTCCTGTGCTCAAGGAATTTACTGTGTAGTATCTGAGGCAGAATATAAATAAGCAATCACTAGCCACTGTGGTAGCTGTAGTAACAGAAGTATGGAAATGGTAAACAGTTAGAACAAAGGAATAATTGATTGACTCTGTAAGGGACGGGCTTCCAAGATCAGGTTTAAAGTATAGATAGGAATCTATCAGGTGAACAAATTGGGGACAGCAGAGTAGAAAAGCACAGTAAAAGAAGAAACAATATGTGCAAAGGCAGAGAGGAATAAGGGACATAGCAAGCTCAGGAAAGAGGTAGTTCATTATTGCTAGAGAAAGCTGGAGAGACATTCATGGGCCAGATCAGCAAGGGCCCTAAATGCCAATGTAAGGAACTTGAACTTGGGCAAGGGTAGTGGGGAACCCTATGCTAGGGTTGAAAGCAGAGAAGTGTCAGATTTACATTTTAACAAGACAATTCACCTAGAAGCTAAATTAACTGAGAGGGAGAAGACTGGAAACAGGACAATCAGGAAATAAACACAAAAGTTCATGTAAGGGATGGAAAGACACAGAACTAAGATAGAGGTAATGAAAGTGACCAGGAAGAACTATATTCAAGAGATACTTAAGAGATGGAATAGGTAAGAATTGATGTATAATTGGATATATCTAGGGAGGGAGAACGTAAAGAATAAAAATATCTCTGAGTTTTAGGCCTGGGAGACTGGTTCAAGAAAATTGAGTAAAATAGTTAGGAGGGCAAGAAGATAATGAGCTATTTAGGACATGTTGAATTTGACTGCTCATGGGACATTTAGGTGCAAATTTTAGTACGCAATTAGATTTTCAGGAAGGTTTATGTTAGAAATAGAGTTTGGGGAGTTACCATATTATAGGTAAAAATTAAAGGCAAGAAGATAAATGAGATATAGATTAAGAAAAGAAAATATGAAAGATAAATCTCAGTGAATACTTACATTTAAGTGATGAGTGAAGAAGGAAAAATTAGTGAAGAAGACTAAGATAAAACAAAGAGGTGGGAGAAAAGGCAGGATGGAGCAGTAGATGCCTATGTAAGAAAGAATTTCAAGGAAGAAAGAATGGTAAAACAAATGTTACAGAGAATAGAAAAATCAAATAAAAACTGAATATAGTCTATCATATAAAACAATTGAAAAGTAAGGGTAATTAAAGGGTTGGATAAGAGATCCCAAGGTTAAGAACCATCCTATATAATAACAAGATG
>NW_005871200.1:347988-557344 GCF_000147115.1 Myotis lucifugus
GACATTTAGGGGAGACCAGGGCAGTGTGAGGGGGGTGCAGTTGGGGGTGACCAGGTTGGCAGGGAGGGCAGTTGGGGGCCATTAGGCTGGCAGGGGGGGCAGTGAGGGGTGACTAGGCTGATGGGGGGGCAGTAAGGGGTGACCAGGTCGGCAAGGGGGGGCAGTTAGGAGAGATCAGGCAGGAAGGCAGATGAGCGATTAGGTCCAGGATTGTGAGAGGGATGTCCTGGGGATCAGGCCTAAACTGGCAGTCGGACATCCCCCAAAGGGTCCCGGACTGGAGTGGGTGCAGGCTGGGCTGAGGGGACCCCGGGACCCCCCCCCCATGCATGAATTTCATGCACCAGGCCTCTAGTTAAGAAAATAAAGATATATTAACTTACATGTTACATTATTCTTTGAAGAAGCTTGGTTGAAGAGGAAAACAGAAATAGGGCTGTAGCAAAAAAAAAATTTTGTTTGCTTTTACATGGAAGAAAAATTAACCTGTTTGTAGAGTAAAACCAAGTCTATAGAGAAGAGCAAAAGAGGGAATAATAAAGCAATAAGCTAGAGATAGGGCAGGAAGAGAAGATCATTGCTTTTTAAATTGCTTTGAAAGACAAAGTTGTTTCTTTTTCTATATCTTAGAGCAGCGGTTCTCAACCTGTGGGTCGCCAACCTGTGGGTCATGACCCCTTTGGGGGTCGAATGACCCTTTCACAGGGGTCGCCTAAGACCATCGGAAAACACATATATAATTACATATTGTTTTTGTGATTAATCATTATACTTTAATTATGTTCAATTTGTAACAATGAAAATACATCCTGCATATCAGATATTTACATTACGATTCATAACAGTAGCAAAATTACAGTTATGAAGTAGCAACGAAAATAATTTTATGGTTGGGGGTCACCACAACATGAGGAACTGTATTAAAGGGACGCAGCATTAGGAAGGTTGAGAACCACTCACTGTCTTAGAGTGATGGGAAGCATTTGAATGTATTTCTGTTGGATGGTATCACAGTTAATATAAATAAAAACTAAACCAAAGAAAATTATTTTAGTGTTTATAGTTATCACAATGTTCAAAGTGACCCAGAACAATCTTCATTAACGATGTCTTTTTTAAAAAGTCCCCTTAAATACATACAATGCAGTGAAAAATCCAAAGGTTTTCATCCTCACTTCTTTGTCATAAACACACAATATATTATCTTGTATATTCTAAAAATAATTCATTGCTAAATTAAAGCCAAGCTAATAGCAGCACCTATATTTCAGACTTTTTGAAATTAATTAATTCTGGTCATGCTAGAATTTAATTTGCCCAATTTAGTAATTAGCATGGATTCCTGAACAATTCATTTATTTAAAGTTATTAGCCATTGATCATAAATTATGCTAAATTGTTAAATTAGCTGACCAGTCATCCACATGAGTGGCATTATATAGGCCAAGCTCAGAATCCAAGATGTCTTCTGCAATAAGAAAACCCACTTCCTCGATAACCACTGAAACTCTGCACAGAACACCTTTTCTAATGGCAGTGGGTATCATAACCATGTAGCTAACTTTCAGAGCAATAAATCTAAGTCATCACTAACCTGTTGAGATTTTGATTATTGCCATTAATCTAAAGATCAATTTTAGGAAAATCCGATCTAATAAAGAGGTAATATGCAAATGGACCATCACTCCAACACATAAAATGGCCACCCCCATGTGAACACAAGATGGCCCGCAGGGGAGGGCAGTTGGGGGGGACCCAGGCCTGGAGGGAAGGGAAGTTGGGGGGGACCCATGCCTGCAGGGGAGGGCAGTTTGGAGGAACCAGGCCTGCAGGGGAGGGCAGCTGGGGGGGACCCAGGCCTGGAGGGAAGGGAAGTTGGGGGGTACCCATGCCTGCAGGGGAGGGCAGTTTGGAGGAACCAGGCCTGCAGGGGAGGGCAGTTGGGGGGAACCCAGGCCTGCAGGGGAGGGCAGTTAGGGGCAACTGGGCCAGCAGGGGAGGGCAGTTGGGGGCGACCAGGCTGGCAGGGGAGCAGTTAGGGGGTGATCAGGTTGGCAGGCAGAAAAGGTTAAGGTCAATCAATCAGGCAGGCAGGCGAGCGGTTGGAAGCCAGCAGTCCTGGATTGTGAGAGGAATGTCTGGTGGGATCGGGCCTAAACAGGCAGTTAGACATTCCTCGAGGGGTCCCAGATTGGATAGTGTGCAGGCTGGGCTGAGGGCCACACACACAACGCCCCCATGCACGAATTTCGTGCACTGGGCCTCTAGTTAATATATATACAATATTGAGTATTCCAATCCAAAAACATATATTACTCCATATATTAAGGTCTTTAAAATTTTTTGATTAATAATACTTACAGTTTTATTTGTAGTGGTCTTACACATTTTTATTAGATTTTTTTTCTATGTATTTGGTGTTTTGATATCATAAACAGTGTTGTGTTAACATTTTTATATAACTGTAAATTCATTTATTAATGCTAACAAATTATTTGAGATTATTTTGCATTTTCTACATATGTCATCATGTTGTTTATAATGACAAGCTCTAATTCTTCCTTTCTAATACTAATAACTACTATTTATTTCTTTTTCTGACTGTGTTATCTAGGACTTCTAGTACAATGTTGATTAGAAACAGTGATAGTAAGCGTTCTTGTTTCAAGGTACCTGATTTCACCTATAAGTATATCTGCTGTAGATTTTTATTTACATATTTTTACTTTTAAAATATAATATCTATAAAGAAAAGTATACATCATAAGTGTCCCATGTGCTGAATTTTCAAATACTGAAAAATCTATACCCAGCAGCCATATCAAAAAACAGAACATTATTAACCCTTCATACTCTTTTTCAAGGCTTGAGTGCCCTCATGGCAATATTGTTACGAGTACAGCCTACAATCAAGAGGGAAATAATTAGAACCCACCTCTTGAAGAGAAGTATCAAAAAATTTGTAGACATATTTTAAAACCACAAAAGTATGCCTCTACATTTATTTAGGTCTTTAATTTCTCTCTGCAATGTTCTTTAACTTTCAGTTTATAGACTTACATAGTTTGTTAAATTTATGCCTCAGTATATTGGGTTTTTGAGACTGCTGTAAATGCTTTTTGTTTTACCTGCCCCCCTCCATTTTAATTGCTAGTACATAAAAATAAAATGATTTTTGTATTTTGAGCTGATATCCTGTGACTTGTTAAATTCACTTAATGATTTTAGTTGTGTCTCTATTGATTCCTTGGGATTCTCTAAGTATACAATCATGTTATCTACAAATAAAAATGTTCCATATCATTCATAGTAGAGTCAGGAAACAGAAACTGTATCAATTATTTTAACATTAATGTATTAAAGATCTACAAAGGCAAAAAAGAGAGCAGTAACATATGATGGAGATAATAGCAGAAAAGAGCAACCACACTCAAGTCTTGGGGGAAAGAACAGAAGAGGTTAGAATTAGTAAAATGTAGAAGCTTAGAGGATGGGCCCCAGAACTTTGAAATTCAGACCTCTGGGGAAGAGTGCTGCTCAGGTGGTGTTACTGTGTATGAGTTTAAGGAAGGTTTCCATGGGGCTATCACCTCAACCTTTGAGTAAAGGATCCAAGCTGGCTGGTTCTGGTGTGTCTGAGGATTCCCAATGAGTTTAGTTCTTTTAAGTGTTTGAAAAACTAAAAATTGTGACTGGAATGAACTGCCACAGTTAGTGTCAACAAATGAAGCTGGGGAGCCACTGTTAGGAAGAAGCACACATAAAGCAAACAGGAATAATCAAGTCTCTTCTCCTCCTCCAATATTATCCTTCAGATTTATACTTTAGGTTAATTCATAGTCCTTGCTTCCCTAGATTCATAGCACCCTCTATTGGCTCTATGGAAAGCATTTAGCAGCCTTCCGGGTGGCAAAAAAAGAAATATAAAGAGTTCTTAGTGTTACAAGCAGAATATTAAGGATGGGTTTAAAGTTGAGCAATACTACCTTAATATAGGGCACATGAACAGAGAAACCAGAAAAAAATTGGGGACTTTAAACTCAACAATTACTCCACTAAGGACATTTGTCAAAGTGGAAACCATCTCAAAGCAGAGCAGAGCTTTCAACAGTAATAAAAGCTAATAAATACAGTTTAGGATCTTGGGCTCTGAATGGAGAATTTAAAATGGCCAGGAGCACACCAACTATGGACTGTCTCTTACCATATCTGCAATCCACCGTTGATTTACACAATCCCTGATATACAGAGGGGCTCAACCATCAGTAGTAGACTAGCCAAAGAGAAAGGTGACTCTAATTTTGCATATATACTGCTGGTATTCAAATAAAATTCAGCTACTTGTCAAAAAAAAAACACACCCCCCCCAAAACAAAACCACACCAGACTTTATAACAAAACAGAAAAAAAGAAAGAAAAATAGTGAAGCAATAATAATTAAACCAAAGCTGAGACAAATAATCTGACAAGGACTTCAAAATAACTATTATTAACATGTTCAAGAAAATAGAATAAAACATGGAGAAAATATATGGAAAAATAAAAGTAACCAAGGAATGGAAATATGATATTCAAAATTATCAAATAACATTCAAGAACTAAAAAATACAATGTCTACATTAAGAAATCACTAAACAGGTTTAGCAGCAGATTAGACAGAAGAAGAAAGGATTAGTGAACTGGAAGAAAGCTTAGTAAAAAATATTCAGACAGAAGTACAAAGAGAAAAAATAGTGAAAAACACAAGAAAGAATAATAGAGATAAGTGTGGAATAAGATAAAAAGGCAGAATATATAGATATAGGAAAAAATAAGGAAAGAAGTAATATTTGAATAATGAAACAATACTTTTCCAAAACTTATGTAAATATCTCACTTCACAGGTTCATAAAACTCAGTGAACCCCAAACAGAATAAATCAAGCAGGATAAATATAAATAAAATAACATTATATATGTCATAATGAGACTGCTAAAAATCAAAGACAAAGAGAGGATTCTTAAAAGCAGCCAGACAAAAAAAGCCCCACATTACCTTCAAAGAAGCAACAATAATCTGAGAACTGACTTCTAAAATAAATAAGAAGAGGCAGTTAAATGACAACCTTAAAATACTGAAAGAAAATAATCTCCAACCTAAAATTCTATATCCAGAAAAATACCCTTCAATAATAAAAAAAAATATTTTCAGACAAACAAAAATAGTATTTGTAACTAGTGAACATGCATGAGAAGAAAGGAGAATTTTCAGACAGAAGAAAAATTATCTGAAAGAAATCATTTAGAATATGTTCCCTGAATATAACAGAGTCAGGCTATAAATAAATAACAAAAAGATAACTGGGACATTTCTAAGATCTCAAATATTAAATAATGTATATCTAAATAACACATGATCCAGAAGAAAACACAATGCAAATTTAAAGTGGTTTAGATCAAAGATGATTAATATGTGTCATATTGAAATTGGGGGAAGGGTGTCAAATGTTTTTTAAAGAAAATATATAGCCTTAAGAAGAAGAAATAAAAGATATCCAAATTGGGAAAGAAGATGTAAAACTGTCATTATCCACAGATGACGTGATACTGTACATAAAAAACCCTAAAGGCTCCATCAAGAAATTATTAGACTTAATAAATGAATTCAGCAATGTAGCAGGATACAAAATTAATGCCAAGAAATCTATGGCATTTCTATACACCAATAGTGAGCTCACAGAAAGAGAGATTTTAAAAAATAATCCCATTTACCATTACACAAAAAAAGTAAGATACCTAGGAATAAACTTAACTAAGGAAGAAAAAGACCTGTACTTGGAAAACTACAGCACACTGAAGAGATTGAGGAAGACATAAACAGATGGAAGAACATACCGTGTTCATGGGTTGGTAGAATCAACATCATTAAAATGTCCATATTACCCAAAGCAATCTATAGATTCAATGCACTTCCCATTAAAATACCAAGGGCATATTTCACAGACCTAGAACAAACTCTCCAAAAATTCATCTGGAATAAAAAAAAAAAGACCCCGAATAGCTGCAGCAATCCTGAGAAAGAAGAACAATGTAGGAGGGATCTCAATACCATATATCAAGCTGTATTACAAAGCCACTGTTCTTAAAACTGCCTGGTACTGGCACAAGAACAGACATATAGACCAATGGAATAGAATAGAGAACCAGAAATCAACACAAACCACTATGCTCAATTAATATTTGACAAAGGAATCAAGAACATACAATGGAGTCAAGACAGTCTCTTCAATAAATGGTGTTGGGAAAATTGGACAGATACATACAAAAAATGAAACTAGACTATCAACTTACACCATACACAAAAATAAACACAAAATGGATAAAGGACTTAAACATAAGACAGGAAACCATAAAAATATTAGAGGAATCCATAGGCAGCAAAATCTCAGACATATGCTGCAGCAATATCTTCACCGATACAGCTCCAAGGTCAATGGAAACTAAAGAGAAAATAAACAAATGTGACTACATTAAAATAAAAAGCTTCTGTACAGCAAAAGGAACCATCAACAGAACAATAAGAAAGCCCACCGCATGGGAGAACAGATTTGCCAATGTTATCACTGATAATGGTTTTATCTCCAACATTTACAGGGAACTCATACAACTTAACAAAAGGAACATAAACAACCCAATCAAAAAATGGGCATACAAATATATTTTGAACTCTTGGGAAAAAATGGAATATTTCTTGGAAAACATAACTTACTAAAGCTGTAAGAATAAAGACACAAATCTGTAAAATTCTAAGCATAAATAGGAAATCTGAACAGAGCTATATAGTAAATGAAATGACGCCCTCCTCCCAAAAGATATGTCCACAAGTAACCTGTGACTATGACCTTATTTGGAAAAAAAAAGAGGTATTTAGAGATGCAATTCAGTATAGGACCTTGAGATGAGGTCACCCTGGATTATCTGAGAGAACTCTAAATAAATGACAAAGGCAAGGAAGGACTGGCCATTAGAGTCTCTGGAGAAATTGTGGGCATTATGACACATTGATTTTGGACTTTCTGGTCTCCAGAATTGTGAGACAATAAATTTCTGTTATTTTAAGACATCAAGTTTATGATAATTTGTTATGCAGCCACAGAAAACTAATACAATTTACATCTTTTAAATTATTTGAATCTATTAATAAAAATCTAACCAAAAAAGCTCCAGGGTGCAATTGCTTCACTAATGAATTCTTCCAGATATTTTAGGAAAAAATAACACTAGCTGATTAAAATTCTTGTAGATATTAGAAAGAGAAGGTGAATATTTCCTAATTAATTTTATAAGTTCAGCATAACCTTGGTGCTAAAACTTCAGAAGTACAATAAAATACAGAAAAAATAGAAACCAGTCTTTCTCATGAACATAGATGCAAAAAATTATCAATGAAAATTAGCAATCCAAATAGGGTGTACTCTAAGAATATAAAGTGATTTTAAAATGTGCATACTCAATTTATATAGAGTTTAAAAATGGGTAAAACTAATCTATAAGTTTAAAAATCAGGGGGAGGGTATGGATGGGTGTGGAATGATTAACCAGGGAACTTATATGCATGTATGCATAACCCATGGACACAGACACTAGAGTAGTGAAGGCCTGAGAGGGGCAGGTGCAGTGTGGAGGGGGGCAATGGGAAACAAACAAACAAACAAAAACAAAGGGTACACCTTAATACTTTCAACAATAAAGATAAATTTAAAAAATAAAAAAAAAATTGCTTGGCCAGCGTGGCTCAGTGTTTGAGCGTGGACCTATGAACCAGTCAGGGTACATGCCCAAGTTGCAGGCTTGATCCCCAGAGTGAGGTGTATAAGAGACAGCCGATCAATAATTCTCTGATCATTGATGCTCCTATCTCTCTCTCCCTTTCCCTTCCTCTCTGAAATCAATAAAATATATAAAATAAATAAATAAGGTATACAGGGGAAAAAATCAGGATAGGTTTCATCTTTGGACT
This sequence comes from Myotis lucifugus, assembly GCF_000147115.1. Classification (NCBI taxonomy): domain Eukaryota; kingdom Metazoa; phylum Chordata; class Mammalia; order Chiroptera; family Vespertilionidae; genus Myotis; species Myotis lucifugus. The sequence goes on from NW_005871200.1 coordinate 355,987, forward strand.
GACTAAAACAGGGTATGTGGGCTTCCAGTATTTTGATAATGTCCTGTTTCTTGACATGGGTGTTGATGACAAAGGTATGTTTATTTTGTAAAAGTTCATCAAGATGGTCCTTTATGATTTGTATATTTTTTGAGTGTATGTTATAAAACTCTTACATTAAAAACATTTCACCATTAGTTGTCAGTGTCATTATTAAAGTTAAGAATTTGAGAAACTATGTAGCATTTTAATAGAATATTATGGATGAAATGAAATGTAGGACTGCGGAGTGGATTGGCTATTTATGTACTATAGAATATAAAATATAAAAATAAGTTTAGTTATTTAAATGTACAACTGAAAGCACAGTTAGGGACACTAGATAGCCTCTTTAATTGCTGTGAAAGAATACTTATTTCTTATAGCTGCATGGCTGAGATTTCTAATGATTAATGCCTTATACACTAATGTGACCAAATACCACACTGATGAATTTACAACCGTGCTATGCCTCTTCTGTTAAAGTTGGGGCACTGATCCAGAGATAGTGGAACTCTAAGAACTATTGGGAAGATATTGCTGAATCTGTATAACTTAACAACAAATCCCACCAACATTCTTTCTCATTAGGGGAGCTTTTCCTCTCCTGAGGGCATTAGCCTCCTTTTGTCTAAAGAATGTTAATGACATCCACTGGAGTAATTTTCTTGCAGTGGAAAGCTGATTTCACTGCTTTCGGACCTAGTCTCTAACAGATTACTTGGCTGGTTCGTTGAAACCTACAGTCAATGATGGCCTATGTCAAATATAGGGTGAGATGCTACAACTTCCTTAATAAACTACTGAGGAAGAAAATCGTAGGCATCATGAGGCAAGAATAATGGAAATTTTTTAAGTGCAACCTGGTCACCCACCCTTTAGCTCCGTGGCCCCTCTCCCTGGCCAGCCTGGCTCCCAATCAGCACCCCACCACCCCGATTGGGGGCAGGGCCAGCCAGCCAACCGCCCACAGCCCCTCCCCCTGGACAGCCTCACCCCCAATCGCCCCCCCACCCTGATCGGGGGTGGGGCCAGCCAGACCTCACCCATGCACAAATTTGTGCACCGGGCCTCAAGTCTATATATATAAAAGCCTAAGTGACCCTTACAACCAAACAATCACAATGACTGGAACAACTGGAACGACCAGTCGGCTATGACATGCACTGATCACCAGGAGGCAGACACTCAATGCAGGAGCTGCCCTCTGGTGGTTAGTGCACTCCCACAGTGGGAGCTCCGTTCAGCTGACAGACCCATCAAGGCCTAGCAGCCCTGCGGCAGCCACTCACTCCCTCAGTAGTCCTGCAGGTCCAATCTCCAGAGAATGGGCCAGGCACCAACAGACCTGTGCCACAGGCATGATCCCAACAGCACCACCAGCCTCCTGGAAGTCAGCCATGGGCACCACGGCCACTTCCCCTCCCTAGATGCTCCGCAAGGAAGAAAGGATATAAAAGCGGCCACCAGGTGACTCCCGACAACTGGCATGAACTTCAGTGGGATGGATCCAGATCCCGGGCCGGCAAGGGCGTCCCACCACCCACCCAGAGGGCCAATCATGTCCCACTCCCCCCACCCCCTCGGGATCCCACCTATGCACAAATTTGTGCACCAGGCCTCTAGTACACTAATCAAAGAAGAACTGGCATCCTTGATGGGCTCTGAAGTGACCCTTCTCTGCAGGCCATGGATGACAGTGGCAGATGCCAATATTGAAAAGTCTTCCTGAATTCTTTGAGGATAATTGTATTCTGTCTTCAGTGATGTAGGCAGAAATTAACCACCAGAAACAAGGTGTGCATGGTTATTCTAATGGATAGTATGGCTGGAGTAGCAATCAGAGTAGTTATATTCACATAGAGTTTTGGTAGTGGTTAATTGGTGACAGTGCTTCCATGACTGACATAAATGGACAGTCTATGCAAGTCTTACTTAATATTAATAAGTGATAAAGACTCTAAGTCTGGTGAATAGAAACCTATTCTGTATCACCACAATAGAAAACCATGATCTCACTTAATTCTCAGACCTGAGCCAGTTCACAGACCCAGAACCCTTTGAGTGAAGGGAAGATAGAGTCCTCTTGAAGGACTCAGCTATGTTCCCAGAAATTGATATGAATCTTTCTCCTCTTGTTTCCCAAAGTTAGCTGTAACTATTTACCAGTGTGACTGAGCATAGGAATAATGGATATTTTCAGACTTTCAGTAAATACTGGATATTGGCTCGGAACGGCTATTAATTCTTAGGGGTCCCAACCATCACAGTGGTCCAGCCATCACAGAAGTGAACTGACAAATGGATTTTTGACCTGTGTCTGCCAGAGGTTCCTGAACCTACCTTAAGGTTATTTCCTGGTGCCTGGATGCATAACTGGGTTAGACATACCCAGACACCAGCAGGATGTCCATATTAGTTCCTCCACCTGCAGAGAAATGGCTATTCTGTGCAGAGGGACAAGTAGAAGCCACTAAAATTGCATTTCCCTATCAAAAGAGTAAAATCAATACCACATTCCTAAATAAATTAGTGTACCATCAAAGACTTCAAAGATACAGAGTTCAAACATAAAAGTGAGTCTGCTTCTGTCCTCCTCTTACTTGGAGCAGATTAGGTCCCTTTAAGTCAACACTAAAAGGTTGACTAAAGTGGTCAATTCCTGGTTGTTATTTCTTGTTTTCAGGCTTGGAACCCAACAGACATTGTTAAGCATTGTTCCACTTCTGGTCCACAGTGATGCTGGTCTTATTTTTTAGCTTGCCTATGCATTTTTTAATTTTATTTTCCACAGTTTATCACTCATTGCTATGTGTTTAGAGCACAAAGAGACACATCAACTTTTGAATTTACTTTGATACCTTAACTGAAATCACCAACCATTAGGTTTCTACTAATTTGCCAATTGTGGTGAATAATTTTTCATAATAGTTTTTTCAGAGGACATTGTCATCTTATTCTATAGTATTTTTGTGTTTACCAGGATATAGTCATAAGTGCAGAATTATTTTCATTTTAAAAATGACACTGGAAAGGATACATTTTGAAGTATAAACCATATATAGCTTTTTAAATGAGTAAAATAGCCCAAGTGAATGGATTCTTGATAGTTGTAGGAGCTTTTTATTGCAAATGGATTCTGGCAATGTGGAAATTCTATGACAAAGTTGAAACTTTTTTTCCCTCCTGTTGGGAATTTTTAAGTTTTCTTCTGCTGCTTATTTTGAATGTTCCCTAGACGTAATTTGGTAGATTAAATTGCTTAAGACCATGTTTCCAAAGTTAATGCACCTAAATTATCCCAAATTTGGAGTAGGAATCAAGTATTTTTACTATCTTGTGCCAACCAACATTCTAGAATAATGAGTAATTTGGGACAGAAATTTGGGCTCTTTAGTTTTGAGCACTTGGTTCTGAGATTTTTGGAAATGAAGACTCTCAAGAATAGGGGCTATGTTTCTTTTCTCACAGTGTATTTCACTGGAGGTGATACTCAGCAATCACCCACAAAATGCTTAGTCAATGACTGAATAAATCAAGATCTAACAAATGTTTGGGTATACGTCAGACAAAAAGAAGAATTAATTTCATTCAGAAATAATAAAAATGCATGACCCACAATATGTGCTTAGTAATATGGCACAGAGTAAATGTTTAGTGAATGTTTATTATTAAAAATATGGAAAAGTCAAACAAATTTTTCCTTGGCTTAAAATAACCAATCAATGGGTAAATCATTCATGGTATAGTTACTATTATTAAAAGATATAATATGTTTATACATGTAACGAAATTATTCCTTTTTTTGCTTTTCCAAGTTTCTTTTTCCAAAGCAATATCTTTTGGAGTGAAAATGATTGAATCAATGCTAAATTATTTTTTTTTAAATAATTCCAAAACATATACTGGCATTTAGGGCAGTGGTCGGCAAACTCATTAGTCAACAGAGCCAAATATCAACAGTACAACGATTGAAATTTCTTTTGAGAGCCAAATTTTTAAAACTTAAACTATATAGCTAGGTACATTGTTATTAACTTAATTAGGGTACTCCTAAGGCTTAGGAAGAGCCACACTCAAGGGGCCAAAGAGCCGCATGTAGCTCACGAGCCGTAGGGGAAATCTTTATTTTCTATCTTCTGTGATTAAGTCTGGACTTACTAGACATAAAGTAAAGAGATAACATAGCAATTATCTGTTTAATTTAGGGTACACAGACTCACAGAAAATGGCACTTTATGGACGTCAGGACCCAAAGTGCCCAGTTTGGCCTCGTGTCCTTTAAGAATACCTGATTAACCACCTAACTGCCAAGTCTCCCTGCACTTGTTGCTGTGTTAACAGGACCAACACATTTAAAAGCTGACAGCCTCGGGGTAAGGGCGCAAAAGTCACTGCTAACTCCTCTGTTCATTTACTAGTACATACATTGTTCTGGAAATACCTCCTTCCACCCAAGTCACAAGCAGTATTTTCTATGACAGTGATAACACTTATAGCACGGCTTTGTCGAGGGGCAGGGAACAAATTAATTTGTGAAATGTGTCAGAGACAATGCTCCACGTATACCAAACTAGTTCTTTTTCCTCCTGGACATAAAGGGTGGCCCATTTCCCACCATGGAACTAGCTCTGGCCAATGGAGAGGGAGTGGAAGTGGGTTTTTTCCCCTTCCAGGCAAGTCTTTCAAAACCTAAGGCCATTCTCTATAGCCTCTCTTCTCCAGTGACCTTGGCCCTGCAGGACCCAGAGGACTTAGCCTCAAGGCAAAGGCACGTGGGTTCCTGACTTATTGCTTGGAAACCCCCACCCTCCAGTGCCAGAGAACGGCTCATTATACTATCGGTGAGATACAGAGTTTTTGTTTAAACCACAGAGACCTGGAGGGATGTTTTTCCACAGCAGCTACCTGGCTAATAGGCGGATCACAGTGACACAGCCTGTTCTACCTTGTGGGAGGAAAGAAGCCGGTGTCCTTGCGGTTTGCACGCACGACAGTCACTAAATACCGCAGCCCCCTCTTATTTCCAGGGGAGCCGTTCCAAGACTTCCCGTCGATGCCTGAAACTGCACATAGGATCCAATCTTACAGATAGTATGTTTTTACCTCTATATACGTACATGCCGGCGATAAAGTTCAATGTATAAAGTAGGCACAGTCAGAGATGAGTAATAACTAATCATGACCCATAACAATGATAAAACATACTGTAATAAAAGTTATGTGAATGTGGTCTCTCCCTGTCCTCTATTCTGTCTCAAAATATCTTTTTGTACTGCACTCACCGTTCCTGTGATCCTGTAAAACGAGGCCACGTGACGAGATGGAGTGAGGGGACCGACGCAGGCACCGCGACAGTCCGAGGCTGCCGTAAGGGTTAGGTGAACCCCGGCACCGAGGCCGATCACCCCACAGGCACTGAGACTGATCACCGACAGCCCACACGGTTACCGAGGGCACTACTGTCCGGACCGAGCGCGGGAGGCGTGGAGACGCTGAGCAGTTCACGGTTCACGTCCTGAGCCAGCCTCGCGGGTCTCGCGAGATTTCGGTATGCTACTCAGAACGGCATGCAATTGGAAACGTATGAATTGTTTATTTCTGGAATTTTTTTTATTTAACATTTTCGGGCCGTAGTTGGCCTCGGGTAACTGAAACCCCACAAAGTGAAATTCCAAAAACCTCGGGTAACTGAAACCCCACAAAGTGAAATTACAAAAAAAGGGGGACTGCTGAATGCATGTTGCTTTGAAGCAAGGCTAGTCTTGCCATTTGACTAAGTTTAACTGTATTAACTCCTCAATGTGAACTTACCTTTAGAATGTATTTTGTGCACTAAGAAAAAAAAAAATTTGTGAGGCTTTGTTTAGCTTTAAAATTATTATCTGAGTTACTGAAGTTATAAAACCTAGTTTTTCCTTAAAATTTTAAGTTTAACTTGCAATCGTATTATTTTACTTATAAGTCCAGTAAATGTTCAACAGTCACTTTTAAGAGACTTTGAATAATTTACAAACTTGTTTTAAAAATTCCTTTAAATATATTAAATAGCATATGCACATTTAATATATTTAATTTCTTTTTTTGTGGGGTAGCTCAATTATTTGACTCAACAAACAAAACTTTCCCAAGTACTGACATAACTCGTGTCCTAATGATTTAAACTTACAAAGATGATGATAATTAATTTCTCTTAAATCTTATAACACTCTATATAAACTTAGTAAGATTTCAATTTAAAAACACAGGTCTAAAGCAGTTAATCAGTCTAAATTGAGAATGTTTAAAACTGACCTGTTTACTCTAATAGGTCTTATATATCACAAGTATATCAATTATTAAATATGCACATATTCTTAAATAGGAAAATGTTAATACTGTGTATTTTATTCATTTCAACATTTTTATACTTTATTACAAACTATTGTGACCTTAAAAGATTCCACTGACTTAGAAAACAATTGTGTTTTACCAAAGTTTGAGGATCCCTTCTTATCCAATTAGCATTGTATGATGACCAGAAATGCTATTGGATTCTTGATGGTGACACCGATGGATTTATAGCAGGAACTGCTTCATAAATTGATTCCTGAAGTCGGTCTTGTAGCCTTTTTGAGAGTCTTCATTCCCCAGGAACTCAGAGAAGGCTGTTTTGATTCTTAAATTTAAATGGATTTTTAAGCTTTTATTGTTTCATTTCTTCCTAGCTATAGGACTACACCAGTGAGATTCAATTGAATTGTGGAAATCTCTCATGGCTTTGATGACTCAGAATTTTCAGTAGCGTTGTATGACAGTCGCATAAACCAGTGTTGCCCAGGTGCAGGTGCTCTCTGATGGGATAAATGGTGATTAAGCCTATTCATTACAAACTCGGACGAGAACCCTGCCCCACTGAGGTACATACATGAGATGAGTAGCATGAAGCATTGCATCTCCAGCAGTACGGTGACCTGTGACATGGCCCAGGCCACTACCACCCCTCCCCTTCCCAACACATATTTTCCTTTACTGGGAACCTGGCGACTTGTTCAAAGCTGTTTTGTAATCATCTAATCTAATTCAGTTGTTTTACAGAAGAAAAACAATGAAACTAACAGGAGTGTCCGGCATACATCACTAATTACAGGCAAAGCCATACTCTGTCAATAAACCCTGAGTCTAAGGTCATTGTGCTTGCCCAGCCAAGCTTGGACAAACTAAAACCTGCAGAGAGACAAGAACCACAAGACAGAGAGAGGCAGGCATATAATCTCTCTGCCTCAGAAAGAGGACACTGTCCCACCACTGCCAGATCAGCCAGCTCTCAAGCTCTGAGGCGGGAGGAGGTCCCCTACCCCATCCACATCTCTGCTGAGCTCTCCTGCGGGTGAACTTTCTCTGAATTGAAACCCTTGCAGCTGCTCAATAACAGTAAGTTCAACTACAAAAATTTCTGATGTTTAAGTTCATTATTGCTGAACAGATATCCTTGCACTGAATGCACAAAAGTTCAATTTCAGAGCAGCTATTTCTAGAATGTTAGTTAAGGGTTAAAAGAAAGAAAGGGAAAGGAACAAAGCTGTTTCTCTTTCCCAGATGACTGACACCCCTGGAGACTACTTCAGAGAAAAACATATTCTTAAACCGTAATGACTTGAGTTCTCAAACCCAAAGTTGAGAGAGATCCCACAGTTATTAAAGTTAATAAATCAGAGAGAAAGAGAGAGATCCTACATGCAAATCTGGGCAGCTTTTGCATTTTTCTGCACACAGAACTCAAAGGGTTTCTCTCCCCATCCCCTCCCCCCTTCCTTTACCTCATTCACCATGGGTATCTTAAAAACAGCAAAGAGACTCGTGGGACGCACAGTTCTATAAGATGTAATTATGGTACCTTATTTTTAAGAGTTTAAAAGTGCATCTTTATGGCCTTATGCAGCCACAGTAACTTTTATATGTTTGATTGACATAAAACATGCATCGGCATAAAACATTTCCTCAAACTGTAGAAATGTGGAGATTTCGGTCGCTCTGCTCTCTCCTCCTCCCTGTGACGCCCCCACCATTCTTCCTGTCCCTCCTCATTTGTTTAGTAATATTGATCAGCTGTAGTTAGCAGAATGCAGTTGGTGACCCCAGAACAGCTCTTCTGGTTGTTGTAAAAGCTGAAATGAACTGAAATAAAGTGCGTATGATTCATGAGCTACACATGCATGTGGAAATCAGAAGGCCCAGCATTTACAGATCATTTTAAAGGTGATCTTTCATATGTGGAGGTTTACATCGTCCCAGTTTGGCTTTTGATTGTTTTGTTTTTTTAAAGTTAAGTGAAAAAGGTTGCCTTGCCCTCTCAGATAGAAGAGGTGTTTTTGTATAGGCGATATAAATACTTCTAAAGTTTTATAGGGTGACTAATACCCTACAGGGATAAACCAGGCTGTCAACTTTCCTGAGACTTTTGGCTAGAACCCCAAACATTGGCTAAAGGCATCAAGGCAAGATCCTCATTTTAGAAAAAGGCTTTCCATCCAGAGACCATAAATACGTGAGTATGTAGTGGAACAGATGTTCGCCTATTCTTCCAAAATAATGGGAAGTCTAGACTCAAAGAGAAATTCAAAATAAGCTGATATTTAGCTATAGGTTAATTCTTACTAGAGTATCACTTCAGTGATGTTGAGAAACAAACAAATACGCATTGACTCTTGTCCCTGGACTTCGGCTTCAGATTCCCTGAAACAAGTTCAGCTACTCGCAGCCTCCCGTTTGTTAGAGCAGAAAGAGTTCTGAGTTTGAAAAGAGAAAGCCCTCTGACATCATATTTTAAACTCGTAATTCAAATTTCAATGAGCGCTCTGTTGGTAATAAGGACTTTTTTTGATGATTTCCAAAAAAAACTTACCTCAAACACCACCTTCACATATTACTGAAATATCTTGTGTAAGTGTTTCCTGAAAGTGGCCCCAGTAGTGCCTCTTTCTTCAGGTTTTCCTGACCAGATGTCTATTTTCAGTGACTGTGTGTAGCCACTAATAACTCTTCCCTCGGGTAACTGAGGAAGCACGGTGGCCTGGCTAATTTATTTTGCCTCCCCATTTTCCCACAAGTAGATCAGGAATTGTTGCCAATTAGTCAACAAGGATTTGCCAAGTGCCCACAGAATAAAAGTGGTGTACTACATTGAATCTTTTAGTCGATTCATCCTGAGAAAACATGTAAAGTTTAACACAGAAAACCCCAGCTTCCCAATGTTTAGATTCCTGGGACCTTCAGGCTCCTAGAACGATCCCAGGCCCAGAAATAGCCAGAAAAATGAACAAATACTTTCTGAGAAGCAGTCCTGAATTTTCAGTAACTAAGGAGTGACAACAGAGAGGAGTCAAAATCCAGACACACTGATTGATCAGTTAATTATTCATAAGGGAAACAAGCATTTCGATTGGCTTGTGAAGATTGCAGAAGACTGTTCTGCACCTCCTACCACCAGCTTTTTGCTAGTGAACAGAAGAAGGGAAAAGAGAAGAAAATACAGAGAGAAGAAAGGAGAGGAGGAAGAATCTCATTAAATCCCCATTCAGCTAGCTGATATTTTGAGATGATTAATAACTGGATTTTTCTCCCTGTCCATTTCACTCACTCATGAAGTTAGCGAGCTCTAGGGGTCATTTCTTCATGAAAGAGCAGAAAATAGAGGCAGCCAGCTGGACTCTCAGATTTGTTTTTAAAAAGCTAACCCATTTTTCTTAATATTCTTTTAGCTATGGTTTCACAAATATTCCAGAATGAAATTCTTGGCCCAGACAAAACAGCAATTGAACAATGGAACATTTTACACACACACACACACACACACACACCAGACTGGGCAGGAGGGTGAGGTCTGTGGTCCTCAAGCAAGGAGAACCGAGGGCTCTTCTCCAGGGCAAAAAGCCCATGAGGAAGAGGAATAGTCTGGGTGCATCTAGGAGGAGCACAGGAACGGGGTCCCTCACTTGTCAAAAATGACCACATCCTAAGCTTGACAGAAAAGTGGGGTGTCGGTGTGCTCCAGGAGCCGCTGCTGACTTAGACAAAGAGGGTGTCAGTGACACTCATGAGACCCCAGAGACTCATGGCCCACATCGTCTTCTCCATTTTCCAGGCAACAAGCAAGGCTTCCCAGTTCTGATGTGAGTGCATCCAATGACAACTGGGTTGCAGTTCATTACAGGCCAGGCAGTGAGGCTTGGAGTCCAAAATTAATGTGTTTTGTGGCAAATAAAGCTAGATTTCTTGCAAACATGAGTTTAGAGAACGGTATTTATACCTTCTGCACCCACAACCACCCTATGTGATAAGTAATATTATTTCTACTTTATAGATTGGGAAACCTAAGACTGAAGTTAAGTAACTTGCATAAGGTTATGCCATTAGTAAGTGATAGGACTGGGATTTGAACACAGAGGAGAGGATGGGAGAAGCCAGAAGCCTGTTGATTTAAAAGAAGGAGAATGAGAAGGAGAGGGAGAGGTAGAGGGAGAGGGAGAGGGAGAGGGAGAGGGAGAGGGAGAGGGAGAGGGAGAGGGAGAGGGAGAGAAGAAGGAGGAAGAAGGAAGAAGGAAGAAGGAGGAGGAGGGGGAAGAAGAAGGAGCATTTCTTTAGGAAAGGATGCAAAGTAAAGAAATCCAGTGTTTGTAACTCTGAAGATTAGGAGGAAAACTCTCATTTAGTGCTAAGAAGTCCCTAAGGGCATGTATTAGTCCTACTAAAGTCAAGAAGCATGTAGCAATAGTTCTGTTATGACACAATGACAGCATCTCACTAAGAAATGCAGTTAGAATCTGGTTCCGTCAACAAGCCAAAGTGAATCATTAGAATGCTGGTGCAATCTGTGAGGGAGCTGCCTACAGTCCAATAGTTGCTTAGTAAACAAATTATATTTTTAGAGGTGCTGCAACTTGAAGCACATTGATAACAACAATGAATAAAATAATTTTATTTTCTAGCCCCAGCCGGGTGGCTCAGTTGGTTGGAGCTTCATCCCATGCACTAAAAATGTTCAGGTTCGATTCCCAATTAGGGCATATACCTAAATGTGGATTCAATCCCTAGTCAGAGCATGTACGGGAGGCAACTGATCCATGTTTCTCTCTCCCCCTTCCCCTCTCTCTAAAAACCAATAAAAACATACCCTCTATCCTTGTGTGAGGATTAAAACAAACAAACCCAAAAACTTACTTATAAATTTTATTTTCTAGAGGGTATGAAGATGAAAAATAAAACCAAAAAGGAGGTTGCTTCAGCTTTGAATTTCTACCCCTCCTCCCCAAGGAAAGAAATAAACAAAAAGAAGGAAGGAAGGAAGGAAGAAAGGAAGGGAGGGAGGGAGGGAGGCAGGGAGAAGATAAAACGTTTTTCATCTTCAAGTGCTTTACCAAGTTCCTGAACTTCAGAGGCTCATGACTAACTCTTTGTGCTGACATTCTATCACTGATAATCATAATAGTGATAAAAAAAATACATTAAACTATCACCCAGCTGGTGTGGCTCAGTGTTTGAGTGTTCGACCTATGAACCAATTCCTGGTCAGGGCACATGCCTGGATTGCGGGCTCAATCCCCAGTAGGGGGCATGCAGGAGGCAGCCAATCAATGATGCTCTCTCATCATTGCTATTTCTATCACTCTCTCCCTCTCCTTTCCTCTCTGAAATTAATTTTAAAATATTACATATGTAGTGAACTCTGTTGGGTAGTGGTAATTCTCATGCATTACTACTGCACCTGTGTAAATTGGTTAAAATAAACTTTTATAAAGCAAACTAACAATATGTACAAGGGTTTTTTAAAATGCTCTCATTCTCTGAGAATTTTATTTTTAGAATATATCTTAGATTTGTAAAAAGAGCTACATTAATGAAGATATTAACCACAGCACCACTTATAAATAAAAAATTGGCATTTAAGTACTCTATATTCAACCACAGGGGAATTAAGTAATTCCTTGTAATATTTTGTTGTTAAGTAAAAATACAGATACAATGCCTATATAAAACATGAAAAATTGTTCCTCTTAGAAAGTTCAGTGAAAAATCAGTGTGAAATTTTTATTTATACTTTGATTAAAACTATGATAAAAATACATGTGTATGTGAGAAATGATATTGTAGAATTATGCACCTGAAACCTGTGTAATTTATTAATAAAATAATTCAGATAAATGTTTATTATATTTTACAATGATTTTTATTTTAAACATGTTACATTTTCAGAATTTAAGCCTAATAGTCTTGAACTATTTGGAAAAATAAGACTATTTAGAATGACTCTCACAATAAAAATAAAATGTTTGCTCAAAGGCAAAAAAAAAATCACATTTCTCTACTAACTATAATTGGTATGAACTTTAATTGCTATAAATGCATATTCTATGTGTGTGCCAACCTGGCATAACCACATTGATGTATGTTTTTACTTCTTTTTTAGTATCTCCAATTTTTGCCTCACAAAAAGATATCTAAAAGAATATGGATTCAAATGTAAATATTACCTAAGATCTGGATAAGTACATAAACTAAAAACCTAACACAAATTCTTCAGCCAGATTGCTTTTAAATAATTAATTATTGAATACATATAATACCTGAGTTTTGAAGACCTTAAAATTGATCCCTTGTAAAAGTGGACACAGAGCTAGTTTTGCATTTCCATTCCTATTAAGATTTAAATGACTGGTGATACTTACTGCATTCATTTCCTAGAGAATTTTTATATTTTGGCAGTGAAGGAACTCCTACACCATAGAAATGAATTTTTAAAAATATATTTTTATTGATTTCATAGAGGAAGGGAAAGGGAGAAAGAGATAGAAACATCAATGATGAGAGAAAATCATTGATCCGCTGCTTCCTGCATGCCCCTACTGGGGACCGAGCCCACACCGGGGCATGTGCCCTAACTGGGAATCGAACCTCAACCTTCTGGTTCATAGGTCGATGCTCAACCACTGAGCCACACCAACCAGGGTAGAAATGAATTTTGAATAGTACAAACTCAGCATTCAGCCAGCTAGGTGATGAGAGAATTTGGACCTGATTAGAAGTTCTTTGGAGTCTTAAAATTATGTGCTGAAGATAACCATTGATTGAACCTCTGCATAATGCTGTTGGTGGCTACTGGCAGGTACACACCTACAGTTCACAGATTCACTACATGTTAGCAAAAATATGTCAAATGTTTCAGTTTGGGAAACTTTTCCAATCCAATGTTACCAAGAATATAAACCCATCAGCATAACATTTGGAAAGGACTATTTGTTTCGTAGGTTAGTAACTAATAGACATGACCTCATAATCATCTGTCAGCATGTCCACCTTCGGTCTCCGTTTGGTAGTATTATTAATAAAGAGCTCAGTTATTCACTTAGAAGATCTGCAAGGGGAAGGAACCCAATAGGTAATATGTAGCAAAGGAGAAAGTTGAGATAGTTTTTTTGTTTGTTTGTTTTACTAGAGAATTGGGAACCTCACTGTAGAATGGCCAAGTAATTAGGCAAAGAAAACTGAGGACCTTAAATTCTTGAGCTATTTATTTGCTGGTTTTTCCAGTCTTACACCTCAGACTGGCTAGGGTTATGTCCTCAATAGGGCTTCCAATAAATAAAAGGTTCACAAAATCCAACAGGCAAGAAGGTTGAAATTATTGGCTAAAATAAGGTCTGGATTTCATAATAATCACCCTCTCCAGGATGGTATCAGGTCTGTATTCCATTACCATTGATAATTAGGAGTTCACTACATAAACAGTTTATGAGTTTGTCAAATGTTTTTATAGGTCGGTGTGTGTGTGTGTGTGTGTGTGTGTTTGTGTGTGTGTGTGTGTATGTAAAGGCTCTATTTGTCTCATTTACTGTACTCAGTGCTAGGAGAACCTCTGCAAATAAAATATAGATTTGTAATGGCAATCATGACGATGAAGATGGTAATCTTCTATGTTAATATTCCTCAGGAATCCCTAAGAACAGTCACAGTAGTGGAGATGTACAGTTTAAATGGCTTGAATGTCTCTCCTTGTGCAATAGGCAGTTGTACAGGAAATAAATCTGGGAGAAAAATGATGATTGTAGGATGTGTTTAAATATTTTTTATTGGCATCAACGAATTATTCTTCATAATTATTGTGCCAATGTAAACATCACCTAGAGAGTTCAAAAGTTCCTGTCTCCTTGTCAAACTTCTAAATTTGTGCCAATCTGATAAGAATGAAGTAGTGTCTTATTTTATTTGCATTTTCCTGATTACTTCTGAAGTTGACCATCTATCCTCATATTATTTGCATTTTTCATTTCTTCTTTTGTAGATTGTCCATAAATATAGATTTGCCCATTTTTCCATTGGTTTGTTTGGCTGTTTTTTAAATTTGATTTTAGGAAAATCTTTATATATTCTTGACATTATTTTTGCTTTTATGTTGTCACAAATATATTTCCTCAGTCTATTGCTTATCTTTTCATTTATTATGTTTTTTGTGATACATAATTTTATTGTAATATAGTCATTTTAATAAATATATTCTTTCTTCTATTTTTGTGTGTCATTTAAGTGATTTGTTCCTATTTATGGTCATAAAAATATTATCTTTTCTCTAAAGATGTTCAAGTTTTGCTTTTCACGTTTAAGTCTCTTACCTATCTAAATTATGCTTTGTGTATTCTGTGGAATAAAGATCTAATTTACATTTTCCTATATCAATGGCCGATTTTCCTAGCATAATTTATTAAATAGTCCATCCTTCAATAATCTACACTAATAAAAGAGAAACATGGTAATTGGCATACGACCGCTACCCTTCCCATTGGCTAATCAGCATATCCTTATGCAAATTAACTGTCAGCCAAGATGGCGGCTGGCAGCCAGGCAGTTGGAAGCGAACATGAGGCTTGCTTGCTCCAGGGACTGCAGACTGCAACGTTCCCCGCCTGCCTCGCCGGCCTCTGAGCTGGCAGTTTGAAACATTCTAACAAATATAGGCCGGGATCTCAGAGCTGGAGTTATACATTGTTTCGATTATAGAACCGAAACAAACCAGATACCTGCTCTCAGAGCTAGAGCCAGAGCTAAAGCTGGCCCAGAATAAAATAAAAAAAAGGAACGGTTGGGAGCTTCAGTCAACAACCACCAGCCTGAAAGCAGCCCTCAGCCCCTCACCCAGACTGGCCAAGCACCCCAGTGGGGACTCCCACCCTGAAGGGTGTGTGACCAGCTGCAAACAGCCATCATCCCCTCATCCAGGCTGGCCAGGCACCCCAGTGGGGACCCCCACCCTGATCCAGGACACCCTTCAGGGCAAACCAGCCGGCCCCCAGGCCTCTATCCTATATAGTAAAAGGGTAATATGCCTCCCAGCACCGGGATCAGCGGAGCCGCGAGGCCTCCTGGCACCAGATCAGCATGACAGGGGGCAGCGCCCAAACCCCAGCCCTGCTCTGTGTGTGACAGGGTGGGGCGCCGCAACCTCCCCACCACAGGCCCTGCTCTGTGTGTGACAGGGTAGAGCCATAACCTCCCCATCGGCTCTGCCCTGAGTGTGACAGTGGCTGTGCCCCAAACCCCTGATTGGCCCTGCTCTGTGGGTGATAGAGGGCGGCGCCCCAACCCCCCCTCCCCCACGGGCCCTGCTCTGTGTGTGACGGGGTAGAGCCATAACCTCCCCATCGGCCCTGCCCTGAGTGTGACAGTGGCGGCGCCCCAACCCCCTGATCGGCCCTGCTCTGTGGGTGATAGAGGGCGGTGCCCTAACTCCCCTATCGGCCCTACTCTGTGCATGACAGGGGGGAGCTCCCCAACCCCCTGATGGGCCCTGTTCTGTGCGAGACAGGGGGGAGCTCCTCAACCCCCTGATCGGCCCTGCTCTGTGCATGACAGGGGGGAGCTCCCCAACCCCCTGATGGGCCCTGCTCTGTGCATGACAGGGGGCAGCACCCAACCCCCTGATTGGCCCTGCTCTGTGCGTGACAGGGGGTGGCGCCGCAACCTCCCCATTGACCCTGCCTTGAGTGTGATAGGGGGCAGTGCCCCAACCCCCGAATCAGCCCTACCCTGAGTGTGACTGAGGGTGGCATCGCAACCTCCCAATCCGCCCTGCTCTGTGTATGACAGGGGGTGGCGCCCCAACTCCCCAATCAGCCCTGCTCTGAGCCCAACCAGGGGCTGCACCTAGGGATTGGGCCTGCCCTCTGCCACCCAGGAGCAGGCCTAAGCCAGCAGGTCGTTATCTCCCGAGGGGTCCCAGACTGCGAGAGGGCACAGGCCGGGCTGAGGGCCCCCCTTCCCCCCGAGTGCACAAATTTTTGTGCACTGGGCCTCTAGTATCGTAATAATCATGTATGGTACCAGGTGGAAACTGGAAATATCAGGAGGAACACTTTGGAAAGTATATGATTGTCTAAATTATTCTGCACACCTGAAACCAATACAAAATAGTATTGACTATAAACTGCAATTGAAAATAAAATTTTAAAAAATGTTTAAGAATAAAAAAATAAGTAGTCCGTCTTTTCCCCACTCCTTTTGTAATTCACAAAATGAGTTTCCATAAATGCATGAGTCTACTGCTCAGTTCTGTCTCAGTCCCATTGGCCTATTTGTCTTCTTATGCACCTCTACCACACTGTTTCAATTATTATCTTGTACTGTAATTCTTGACTCCTTTTTCTTTTTTTCTCAATTTTTATTGGTTATTCTGTACCTTTTATTCTTCCATATAAATTTTAAAATGAACTTTTTAAGTTTCACAAAAGTCTCTTCTGGAATTTTGATAGGAATTACATTAACTTATAGATAAAATGGGGAAAGGTTGATGTACTTGTAATATAGATTCTTCCTGGAATACTGCTCTATTTATTTAAGTCTTTTATGTCTTACAATAATGTTTTATTATTTTCTCGATAAAGGTCTTGCACATTCTTTGTTAGGTATGTTATGAGAGACTTTATAGTTTTGTTGCTTAGACTACCCAATTACTCTGATGTAATCAATATTGGTGACCAGTGCAAGCTTCTATGGAATGCCAAGATGATCAAGGTCCCTGTGGGTTATACTGTGACTTACAGCAGTTAACAAGGCTCCGGGGCCAGCCAGCGAATGAGTACTACTCTCCATGTCTTTGCTACGGAACCCTTCAGGCCCCACTGTGCCACAATTTATCAAAGCTGCTAGGTTATTTTTGGTAGTTTCCTATTCTCTTATTTAAATATAAGTTTGTCATCTGTGGCTGAAAATACCAATATTTAAAGTGTTTGCAGCTCTGTTTCTACTGTCTATCTTTTCTCCTTATTTGTACTCATGATGCCTTGTCTAATAATTATCTGCTCAATTATTTTTTATCATGAGCTACTTATTTTCTTTGGAGAATTATTACTGGCAATCTTTGAAACCTAGCATTTAAGTTCAGTCTTTCAGGCAAGATTTAGTTTTGCTTCTACATGGTTTTAATAGTCATTACTACTTGAAAGTGTGGGACCATTTAAACTTATAGTAAAATTTTTTACATCGCCAAAGTGATGTGAATTTGGGCTGAAAATCCATGTGAGGAGGAATTATTAATACAATTTCTTAATGACTTTTTATTTCCATACATTGCTTTGTATAGGGATGAAACAACTTTTCCTGAGTGCCAGGGTCCAGCCCAGGGGGTCCAGGGGGTCCCAAAGGTGTGGATAGAGTCGGCGAAGAATGTTTTACACGGAGACAGCATTCAGAACTCTCTAGCTCTCTTTAGTCTCCATGGATCTTCCTGTGCCTGGCTGAGGACACAGAGAAAGATCCCGAGGCAAACTGAGCCTTTATTTTTATAGTCAGAGGTAAACAAGGTAGTGGTTACCAAAGTTACACTGTTCTTATGAGTTTCACTTGTTTTTGTTCTTGTTGCGAGTTTCACTTGTTTTTGTTCTTGTTGCACTTCCCTCAGCCCATTAGCTTCCCAGGTAAGATCTAGGGAGCGTCATGAGGTCAAGCCTAATTATGCTAAGAGGACTGTGCCCTCTAAACTGGGACTTGTTTGTGACTTTGTCAACAGGTCAGTCCGAGGCTTAATCCTATATTGGCTCCCCACACCTGAGTGTGACAAAGTGGAGAGATTTATTTCTTGTTCACCATGATACCATGAAGGTAGCATTTTAAAGTCCAAGTTTTAAAAGCAGAGGATCTCCTATTAGCCTCCCACCTTGAGAAGGCCTGGCCTATATCTTCTGAACCTTATCCCCAAAATTAATAAAAATAAAAGTGCAAGTCACCTAGGTTTGAGAAATAGCCTCAAATCAAAACTGCTTCAATACTCCACTTATCTGTGGGATTAGATTTGGGGCTCATAAATATTGTTTATATTTTCAGCTTAAAAATAAAACAACAGAATTTAAACACTAAATATAGAAGTTTTAGGTTTTCCCCCAATGGGAAAACCAATCTAAGTATCTAATCAAGTATGCTATAAGATACACAAGTGTACACTTAATTTTTTTTTTACTTGCCTACTTTACTCAATGAAATCTAACATCACACAATATCTTTATAATCTTCACAAACATTGTATGGGACTTAGAATGTTTGAATTCTTGAATTCCCCTTATGTTTCTTCTTGTGTTGCCTTTAGTTCTATCTCTTTACCCCTGTGTTAGTTACAACTTCATGGCTTCAAACAATACAAATTTATTATTGTACTAGAGGCCCAGTGCATGAATTTGTGCATGGATGGGGTCTGGCTGGCCCACCCCAATGGGGGCCAATCAGGGCAGGCCAGCAGGGGTGAGTGGACATGGGTGCTTGGCCAGCTGGCCCCACCCCCAATTGGGGGGAGGTGGCGATCAGGGCCGGGCCGGTTGGGGGGAGGGGCTGTGGGAGTTTGGGGGGCGGTGATCAGGGCTCCCATCGGCCGGTTGGCAACCACAATACGCATCATAGCAACTGGTCGTTCCAGTATTCCAGTAGTTTTAGTTGTTCCAGTTGCTCCGCTGTTCCGGTCACTTGGCTTTTATATATATAGATAGTTCTATAAATCTAAAACTCTATACAGGTCTCGCCAGGCTAAAATAATAACACAGGGCCACACTCTTTTTTGGAGTTTCTAGAAGAGAGTCTGTTTCCTTACCTTTTCCCGCTTCTAGAGGCCACCCTTATTCCTTGGCTCCTGTCTCCCTCCCTCTATCTTCAAAGCTCTATATGTGTATAGTCAATGCTAAATATTATAGCAATTGATACAAGTCAATCTAAAGAATAAACTGCTATATGTATTTTACTCCTTCCTATATGCCACTTGTCACTTTATAAATGACACCATTTCATAGAGCCAGCTTCATCAGATGTATCTGATATAGGGGATAAGAATTTATAACTGGCTTCTGCAATAATCCAATGTCATTCTTTATTTAAAATTTTCTCTTTAATTTTTTTTTACCAGAGTTGCTAAGATAGTGAATTTAATCATTTTAAATTCTTCCTTCTTTCTTTTCTCCTACAAAATCTGTGATGGGGATACTAATGACAATGTAACACTGTATTTCCAGTGGAATAAAAACAGAGCAGAAAGGGAATACCCCTGGGCTTTTGAATTATGAGGCGCTGACTGTAAACACACACCCAGGCCCACTAAGCTGCTCTGGGTTCAACCCTTTACAGAAGCTTCAAGACTGGTTGCTGAGGGTTGAAGAACTTAAGATTTAAATATTGTGCTTTCAAGAGTTCTGGGACAAAAATTTAAATGTCTACATATTCATATGCCCAAGAAAAACAATACTGACAAATGAATATCCAATGATATCTTGGCCATTCAAAATATTTCATCCTTTAAAAATGGAAATATTTGATAAAAGAAGCAACTATGATGATGTGTTGGTCACAAGGAAAAGTATGGTTATTCTTGGATGCCTCCCTAAATAATAGAATAATGAAAACACCTAACCTTTGACTCACTGCAGCAGAGACTATTCCCAATGGGAAAGCACATTTTAGAGCAATGAGATACCAAACTGGAGAAGGCAATTCACTCTCTGTTCTTCTGCCATCTAGAAATAGCTGGTTGAGCAGTCACATGAATTAGAATCTTGGGCAAATAAAAAAGAAGAGGACTAATAGGAGAGCAATGCTATTTTTCAGCCTGGTGTCTAAACCACAAAGTGATGTAAATATTGCTCATGTAATCATATAATTATACTAGTAGATGGGTGATCTGAATTCATCAGAGCCCAAGTAGAGCATTTGCATATCTGTGGTCCTGGATTCTCTGACTCGCTACCTGAGCCTGTACCAATATACCTGGAGAGTGGCCAGATACACATTTTACTCTGAAGCATGTTGATGTGGCCATGGATGGATGATATCTTCATTCCCACAAGTCAGAATTGGCAATGCCTACAGGAATGATATCAGCAGGTCTTAAAACTCCTATACCTAAGCAGTCAGTCAACTTGATTGAATTTCATTAAGGTGTTGTTTTTAAATTCTTTTAGAATTCAGATATCATGGAGAAGACAAGTGATGTAGAGCCCGTGTTAAAACCTAATACTATGTGCTGCCTTGGCATCTGGTGCAATCAGGAGGGCCTCCACTGGCCTAATTACAACTTCTCTGTTCTGTTCCTGTGAGTGAGGTCTCCTCGCCAAATTCTCCTAATCAAGGGGACCTGGCACAGTGCTTGCTTATTCCTGAGTAGTAGGCTTCTGTTCTCTGCCAGTCTAAGGAATTACTCAAATAAGACAATCACATCCTCCTGTGGAAACCAAGGGCACCCCACCCTCTTGATGCTCCTGTGGCCTTGGGTTTGTCACTCTGTTCGCTGAGTGCAACCCTCATGTGGCCCTGCCTGGTATGTGGTGTCCTTCCTCCTTCCCTGGGCTGTGAGTACGTGTGACTAACAAACCGCTGTTGATCTCACCTGTCCAATATTGGGTGCTGTGTGTTCAGGCACCCCCACAACCTTAGGATAGGAATCCCCATCACCAACAGAGTGTACAGCAAGTGATTAAAACAAGAGAGTCAAAGTTAAAAGTTCTTCCAAGCTGAGGAAAGCATTTCAGTGTTGAGATTATATTATAGATATGAGACTAAGTTTTTAAATGATTTAATAAGAAATGTGCTTTCATAGCTCTCTGAAGATCTGTCTTCATAGTTTATGATAATTGCTGCTACTATAATAGATAATAATAATATCAGTCATTTTATTGTTTTTATATGTCAGACAAATGCATCATTCTAGTTAACCCTTACCTACATTTTACAGCTAAGGAAACTGAGACAAGTTAAAATTTCATGTGATCATATTATTAGTAAGTGGGAAGTTAGGAGTAAACCTAGCTCAGTGTGGTTTTTTGTTTGTTTGTTTTCAGAGCCTCTGTCCTTAACCACAAGATTATACCATCATCATCATTTGCTCTAATCATTAAAATTGTGAGTGAAGTTCCTTAGAGCCTCCAAATCATAATTAGAGCTCACAAAGGGTTGCATACAAACCTCTGGTAAATGGCTAACCACTTTAATTCCATTGAATTAAAACTTAGAATGTGACAAAATGCTGGGCACAATGTATGGTTGTTGAATTTAATTATTGATCTCTTATTAAATGCACTTATGTCTAGAGTTGGAAAGATATCTTACAAAATCAAATAAAACTCCCAATTATAATCAATAAATATATGTAGAATGGAAGTGAGTGAAAAAAGTATTGTTTAATAATGTACAAACTGCTACTTAAATGGCCAAAAATGCTTTAAATTTTATATTGAAAATACTGGCAAAGGAGAATATAAAAATACAAAATTTAAAGATAAAAAAAAACAATTAGTGTCATATTTGGTCTCTAACATATTTCTAAGATGATTCTAATTTTAAAACATTTTCTCTAGAGACTCTCTTTGAATTCCCCATCCCAGGGCTTAATTTGGAATTTGAACTTTGCAACAAAGAGATTTTTTTTTCATGGAGTCAGCATTTTAGAAAACAAAGTAAATGTTATTGCTTAGATGGCCTGGCTTATTTCACATGGAATCAGGCAAATGAAGAATGAAAACTTTTGTTTCTTTGCTTTTATAGATGGAATATGCACCATGGAAAAGTTGTCCAGCTATATTTTTGGTCCCACATACACTTCATGACCATAGCCACTTTTCTAACAGCTTCTGAACTGGAACCTATTTGCCACTCTTTAATTCAGTCTATAATATTTTATTTAAGTTTTAGAAGGAAAATATGCTGGCATTTCATTGTATATTCATTGATTACTCAAATAATGTGGGTGTATGTTTGGCCACTTGCTGTTGGTTGGCTGGGTCTTGACCATGTAGCTTCCACATCACAGACTTTGTTGCTATTCAGATTAGAGGGTCTCTTCACTTTGTGTGTGAACAGGTCATACACATGAGGCAAGACTAGTGTGCAGAAGTGATTTCCAAGATGTATAGCAACCAGTACAACACAGGCATTCACTGAACTGAAAGGACAATGGAGCAGAGGCCTGAGCCATTAACTCTTCATTTGCTACATTATCGGGAGGTCTAATGAATAGGTACCAAAGGAAAAGATAGAATTACACATGGGAGGCTTGGTGCAGTGGAAATTTTCCATTAGCTCAGAATTATTCCAGTATGTTAACAAGAAGTGTAGCTACACTTGTGTATTCTTAATGCTTATCATCACTTTTAATATACATTAAGTGTACATAACATATACATATGTATGTTAAAAAAAAACAAGTTTAAGTGGCTTTTTAAATCTCTGGAATTTTTTTTTACAACATTTATAAGGGCAAAGTCTGCTATGACTATAGGATCTTATCTTAATTTGTTATACACCAGAACTCTTCAGTGAACCACACAGACAAATGAGTACTGATGAGGGAGCTTATCCAAGATGGTTTAAAAAGTTAACATAAAGAAATTTAAAATGTTTTGATGTGGCTCGTTTGGAAGAGACCTCTTTGGGATAACAAAAGTAAATTAGAAAAAAATTGTGGATGTTCTTTTCATCTTCATCATAATGGATTCTACCTGTGCATCATTTTGGGTCCAGTTTCCTATACATATTTGTAATGTGGGTTTCATTTCCATAAAATGGGAACATAATAAATATAGGGTTTACCAACGATTGTTTTATGTGGCTGCCAATCTGCCAAGTAGCATTCTTAATTATTGCCAGGAAACTAGGCATTTTCCAAACACATGTTTTAGATTTAAGACTAATATGTCATGTCAGCCCTCTCTACTGGACTGATGGGAGCCCAGTGGGACTTCACAGTGTCTGCTTTGGTGGGTGACTTTTGGGGGTTAGATAAAAGCACTAATAGAAGTATATAGAGGAAAGCATCAAAAGTTTCTAAAAGCAAATCCTACAAAGAAATACATCAAAGAGTTATGTTTTCATTATAAACTGATATTTTTACTAGACGAGGATAGAGATCGATCTTCCTCTAGAAGCTATGGAATAAAGAAAACCAGACCCTAACCTACACTAATGAATCTAATTGCAAGGCTCTTGTCTTCTTTGAACAAAATAACCAGGAGTTTTGCCTCAGACTTTTTTTTTAAGTATATGTGGCTTTTTCATTAGCCTGTGCAAACCTGGTATGTTCCATCAAAGAATTTATTCCAGGACTTGAGGGGAAAAAAACTGGAAATCAAAAAGATCTGGTCCAAATGAGCTATATTACTGAATGTTCCCCTCAAAAATGTTTTTCAAGTCCATGGAAATACCTTTTGGTGGTTTTAGCTTGCTCATCCAACACATACTTTGCTTATGACCCACAGTTCTCTGATCGTGGCCAAAAAGCTAAGATACCTGTAAAGTACACATGTAAAGCATGAAACAATTTATTATTGACATGAAAGTGTACCTTATTCTGAATTGTTTTTCTTTTTTTTAGAAAAATATATTTAGCCTGGAATACCTCCTTTCTGTCTTTGGATGTTCACATGCTATTTATATAGGGCTTAGAAGAGGTGGTACTTTTTCCCCAATTCTCAGCTACTTGGGTAATTTTCTATTAGATTTAGCAATGATTTATGATTTACCAGTCTTTACCAGTTTTTTTAAAACAAGCATGACTACTGTTATTAAGTCAGAAATCTCTGAATGCAGATATGTTTTATTTGAATAGTTTGTTAAAACAAAAAGTATTTGAGTGCTATCTTACCAGGGTTATGTGGCAGAGTGTTATAATGACAAGGTCAAATACAAAATTGAATGCAGGGCATTTTCTGGGCCTTGGTTTCTGTTCCACACTTCATGCTGTCTTCCTGAGAAATGGAAAAAGATACATACAGTGCTTACTTTTCCCCTTAAATGGATCAAGTGTATTGTACCATTTCTCAAGTACTGCAGCCAGTACTTGAGAAATGGTATTTGCATATAACAATGACATAAAGATCACTTTAATATTTTAAATGAAAGACAACATCAACAGCTGTAGATATCTATGCCTATTTTGAAGGGAAGAGAGAAACTATGTAATTGTAGAAGACTTTTAAAGCTCAAAACCAAGTAAAAGCCTTGGAATTTAACCTTATCTTGGTCTCTTTTTACTATTGTCAACATATTGAGCTGGAAAACTAGGATTCATCAGTCTGCTCAATCACATTTATATCTAATGCTTAAATGTACAAAATTACCAATGATCATTTAATAAAAAGTATGTGAGATGATTGAAAATGATATAAGTAAGGCATTGTGCTTTATACCCCTGGAGACAATAATTGAGTTGAGAAATGTCCAGGGAAAAGTTACTTCAAATTTATTTCTTAACAATTGAGACATTATAAGAGAAAAAGAATTTCATGAAAAACATTTATTGACAAAAGCAAGGAATTTCAAAAATTCTAAGATAACACTAAACAATATGATTTTGTTCCCTTCATTTCAACTTCCTCTCCCTCTTTCTCTTTCTACTCCTTCATTTGAAAATTCTAGAACAGCTAATAGAAAAGGTTTAGAAAATAAAGCTCCTCAAATTAAGATACTTATGAATAAAACCTAGCCTATCTTCCAACCCACTGAGGAATTTGGCAAAGCTCTGGGGGTAGGTATGAGTAGAGTTCTCCTGTGTTACTACTGCAAACAACACCAACAGAAAAGGAAAACAAACTCCTTCCCTAAGGCATTGTTTCAGGTCTTGCCTTGTGACAGCATTTCCTAAGTAAATTTTTGTTCATAGGGTCAGTTTATTTATTGGTTGACTTGTTTGTTTGCTGAACATTAACACTGCTTTAGCAAATGTGAATAACACTCTTAAATAATACACTATTTAGAATTGTCACAATTCCAAATGAAAAGAGCACAGGCTTGTAGGTTTGAATCAGAGTTTGAATCTCTTAAGTTCTGGACAGGTTTCCTAACCCTTTGTTCTCACCCTTTATGTGTGTGTGTGTGTGCGCGCACACGCGCGCGCTTTTCCAATGTATTGGGGTGACATTGGTTAATAAAATTATACAGGTTTCAAGTGTACAACTCTATAATACATCATCTGTATATTATACCATGCATTTACCAACCAAAGTCAAGTCTCCTTCCATCTCCATTCATCCCCCTTGTTCTACCTCCTCCCATCCCCCTTTCCCTCTGGCTATCACCATACTGTTGACTGGTGTCTGTTCTTTGTTGTTGTTGCTGCTGTTTTCTCTCAATCCCTTCACCTTTTTCACTCAGCTCCCCAAACAGTTGTCAGTTTGTTCTCTGTATCTATGAGTCATTTCCATTTTGTTTGTTAGTTTATTTTGTTCATTATATTCCACATATAAGTGAAATTATATGGTATTTGTCTTTCTCTGACTGGCTTATATCACTTAGCATAACACTCTCCAGGTCCATCCATGCTTACAGCCAAGTAGCATTCCACTGTGTAAATGTACCACAGCTCTTTTACCCACTCATCTACTGATCGGCACCTGGGCTGCTTCCAAATCTTGACTATTGTAAACAATGCACAATGAACATAGGGGTGCATAAATTCCTTCAAATTAGTGTCTGAGGATTTTTTGGATATATTCCCCAAAAATGGAATGGCTAGGTCAGAAGGCAGTTCCATTTTTCATTTTTTGAGCTAACTCCATACTGCTTTTTACAGTGGCTGCACCAATCTACATTCCCACCAACAGTGCACAAGGGTTCCCTTTCGCCACATCCTCACCAACACTTGTTGTTTGTTGATTTATTGATGAAAGCCGTTCTGACAAGTGTGAGGTGATATTTCATTGTGGTTTTAATTTGCATTTCTCTGATGATAGTGATGTTGAGCATCTTTTCATATGTCTATTAGCCATCTTTATGTCCTCTTTGGAGAAGAGTTTATTCAGGTCCTTTGCCCACTTTTTAATTGGATTGTTAGTTTTCTTGGTGTTGAGTTGTATAAGTTCTTTATAAATTTTGGATATTAAACCCTTATCAGATGTATCATTGGCAAATAAGTTATCCCATTCAGTGGGTTATGTTTTCATTTTGTTGATGGTTTCTTTTGCTGTGCAAAACCTTTTTAGTTGATATAGTCCCATTTGTTTATTTTCTTCTTTTGTTTCCCTTGCCCAAGGAGATTTATCAAAAAAAATATTGCTATAAGAAACATCTGAGATTTTACTGCTTATGTTTTCTCCTAGGATTTTTATGGTTTTGAGTCTCACATTTAAGTCTTATTCCATTTTGAATTTATCATTGTGAATGGTGTAAGGAGGTGTCTAGTTTCATTTTTTTATATATCTGTTCAGTTTTTCCAACACCATTGATTGAATAGACTGTTTTTACCCCATTGTATGTTCTTGACTCCTTTATGAAATATTAATTGACCATAAAGGTATGGGTTTATTTCTGAGCTCTCAATTCTGTTCCACTCCTCTATATGGCTATTTTTAAGCCAGTATCATACTGCTTTTATTACTATGGCCTTGTAGGATAGTTTGATATCAGGTAGTGTGATACCTCCAGCTTTGTTCTTCTTTCTCAAGATTGCTTTGGCTATTCGGGGGTTTTTTGGTTCCATATAAATTTTTGGAATATTTGTTGTAGTTCTGTGAAATACACCATTTGTAGTTGGATAGGAATTGCAGCTGAGCCTGCAGTGGGTCCAAAAGTCCTAGCTTTGGGCAGCACTCCCTTTGCCCCTACTCTCCCCTCCCCCATCATCCCCATGGAACTGAACTCAGCTAGACAGGGCCACCAAGAGTGTCAAAGGACAGGCTGACAGAATCACCAGGTCGGGGAGTACAGGTGCATGAAAGAGTGGGATAAGAATGGCCCCTGTTCTAAAGCTACACAGCTCAATTACTATCTGAGTGTCTGCTAAGACCTTCTCCAGAAAAGATGTGCACCAAAGGTCCCTGTGGGGTACAGCCAACAGACCTTTCTGTAGGATTCAAACAGGGACCTCCAAATCTCTTCTCAGGGCCACACCACCAATATCTTCTCTTTATGACTCCCATATGCTCTGAATCACCTTCCCTCTACTGGAGCCCCCAGTGAGTGTCTGAGAGTAGGATCTTGTGGGTTTACCCTTTAAGAGTGTACCTGGGTTTCTAGCAGACTCCCTCTTCTGGGCAAACAGAGTCCCGCTGATTTTTACTGCTAGATGTTATGCAGACTCCTCTCCCAGGTTCTGGTACTCTGGATTGGAGATCCTGGCATGGGGTTGAGAAGCCATGCTCCTCAGGGTTGACTTTTTCAGCTGAGATATCCCTCTGGCTTCTAACCACTGCACATGGGTGCAGGAGCCAGCCCTTCTCTATGTCACTACCCTTCTTACCAGTCTCTATGTGGCTTCTGTAAAGCCTTGGTTATAATACTTCAGTTCAGGTGCGTCCCTCAGGTGCTTGCTCTATAATTTAGCTGTAAATCAGTTTGGCACTGGGAGGAAGTGAATGTAGCTTCCACCTACTCCACAGCCATCTTGAACCTCCTCATCCTTTGATTTTCAATATGTAAGATGGGAATGGCATTAGGTTCCTAGCACTGCCATGAGGAGAAAAGCATGATAGTGTGTGTGAAATGCTAGCATAGTGCCTGGCACTTGGGCAGCTTTCAATGAGTGGCAGTTAGGATTCTGAAATACACTAATCTTTGCAATGCCAATTAATCCTACGCACAAGGCACTGCTCCATGGGACTGGTGCCTGGCAACCTTAACAGAGGAGTATTCTACAGTCAAAAGAAAATTCTCAGGGAAGATACAAATCTTCTCAACCAGATATATCTCCCTCAGGGATTGTGAACTCTTACCCAGTATGAGCCTAGGGATATGAACTAAATTATCTGTGATAAAATGTCCAGAATCAAAAATCCCTACAACCCCCAAATAACCTAGAACAGTGATGGTGAACCTATGACACGCGTGTCAGAGGTGACACGCGAACTCATTTTTTTGGTTGATTTTTCTTTGTTAAATGGCTTTTAAATATATAAAATAAATATCAAAAATATAAATCTTTGTTTTACTATGGTTTCAAATATCAAAAAATTTCTATATGTGACACGGCACCAGAGTTAAGTTAGGGTTTTCCAAAATGCTGACACGCCGAGCTCAAAAGGTTCGCCATCACTGACCTAGAACTAGCAAGCATTTTAAGGGGAATTTGGCTGAATTTCAGAGGTGGGGTTTCTTTTGCATTGATTTTTGAACTCTTCTTGTTGTCCAAAGTCCACAGCATTGGAGGCCTGGATTGATCATCTGGATTGTATCATCTGACATTTGTTTGTATTTGTGCATCTTGGAGTATGCACTCTTTTCATCATGACTAAGTATGAATTCCATTGAAATTTAAAAATTCAAATTATAGCAGCAACATTAAATTCTCTCCTAGCATTTACATTAAATTTACTTTTTAGCTATTCAAAAGTTATTTATTTGTTATTTATTCAGCATTAATTACTACCCAGATAATTCTGTTATTTTTACCTGGAATTTCTATTTACTTCACCCCACCAAACTTTTATTCATCCTCAGGTCTCTTTCCTCCAAGAAGTCTATAAAAACATCTCCTGCCAGGAGCAGTATATCCCCTCCATAGCAACCTTCAGAGAATTCAGATGTCACGCATTACCCATTGCCTTGGATGGGAGTTTATTTATTGTGTTTCACATCTTCCCAAGAAGATCATAAGTTGCTTGAAGACAGGGCCCCATTGTCTTTGTATTCCCCATAGTGCAATGCCTTGTACCTATTGGTTCTCAATAAATGTTCATGAGCTTCTGTGATTACCAAAAAGTTAGATAATTATTATCAGAAAGATTTTTTTTACTTTATCATTTCTGCCATGTTATGAAAATGAAGATAATAAAGATAAAGAAGAATTCTTTGACTAATGCAGAAATTATAGGTAGGTTCTTTTAGAGAGAAGGGGAACAGAGGTGAAAACATATAGTTTAGTCTTCCTACTCTTTTGCCATGAATGGTGTTTGAACTCATCTGTACTATGTTCTTAACATGTCACCATACACATCAGAGAATTCCTGGATGTAAATGTGCCATGAAATAAAGGCAGAAAGGTTATTTCTTACTTTTCTCTACTTTTGAAAAACATCCCGAACTTTTAAATAGTCACTGTTTTGTATTCATTTTTCACATCTTCTTGCATAGTCAAAAGGTTATATAGAATTGTGATCCATGGGTAAATGGTTACAAGAGTTTTTAAAATAACAAAAATAAAAGTAGAAGGTGCTGTTTGAGAGGAGATTTTAAAGTTTAAGAAACAAACAAAGAAAAAAAAAACCCCATAAGCAACTCTAAAGCTCACAGTTGTCACTTTGGTATCTGATTTCTGACCTCAACACCAGCAAAATGACTCTTGAAGAGTGATGACAAGAAGCAGCGAAGTGTACCCTGTACTGTCACCACCTGAGATGGGTAATAAAGGGCACCCTTCTCTATGTCCCCACTCAGATGGGGGCATGGGAACAGAGAAGAAAACAGGGCCACTTTCAATCAGAGCATGAAACACAAAGTAATAATTCAATTGAAGCAGAACATATCTGTAGGCAAATGAGTCTAGGAAGCCTATGTATCTAAAATTCAACTAAACGCGATCCAAACAATTAACAGGAGTTAAACACTCAGTAACCAGGATAAGCTTGGGACAACCATCTAAGATACAAAGGAAACCTGTCTATCAGGAAATTGAAACATTGGCATCACTCTTGAAGAAGAGTATGGCACCAGCATTCCTGAAAATCTTTCAAAGAGAATAACCCAGACTCAGTGAAGATGGCTTGGGCACTTTCCTACCTTCCCAGGTCCAGGAATGGTGGCACAGCTCATTATTAAGACAGTTCTGGTCAGAGGAGTAGGAAGACCCTCTAAAACAGTGGTTCTCAACCTTGGCTTTACATTAGAATCACCTGGGAATCTTTTTAAAATCCTGATTTTTGGGCCTCATCCTCCGGAAATTGTTTCTTTGTTACTAATGTTGTGGCCCCACCCCATAACAAAGAAACAGAATTTCCGGAGGATGAGGCCCAGAAATCAGGATTTTAAAAAGATTCCCAGGTGATTCTAATGTGCAGCCAAGGTTGAGAACCACTGCTCTAAAAGGTGCACTGAGCAATGACTTCCCTGAAAATGAAAGTATATCCAGGAGATACAAAACTAATTTGATATTTATCAGTAGTTTTAAGATTAAAAAATAAAATAAACACTTAGAGCAAATGGAAGGAAGACAAGAGCATGGAACATCATGAAGGGAGGATAATTCTTAAGGAAGGAGCCTTCTTACAATAACGATGGAAATCTATCCCTATGGAAAGGAATTGAAGTGCAGTAAATAATCTTGTCTTTTTCTAATTTATGTTACTCATTAAGGTCAAATATTTCCTGCTTATGCTTAGAAATACTGTTTGTTTGGCATATAAATGAATAAATTAATGAATATGCATTTATTGAACACATACTTCTCCCCCAATCCCTGAACTAGGCACTTTCGTAATTTTTGCCTCATTTAATTCTCACAACAATCCTGTCAGGAATTACTATGCCAACTTACACATACAGCATATATATAAACAGACTCCTAAAGGTTAGATAGGGAGTCCAAGGACATATAGCTAATAAGGATTTCATTTCCAGATTTCCAACTCAGTTCTCTTAATTCTAAGCTGAGTTTTTTGTGTTGTTGTTGTTGTTCAATAGAAAAATCATTGCTTCCCTTTTGAAAAATAAGTCTTTGCTGTTGGTAAATTGTGCTTTGGGTGAACAGAGGATTCAAACACTTGTCCAAAGAAGTTCTGAATCCACCTTGAGACCTTTAGAATCAACCATGAAAATAGAAACAGTCTGATGACCATCCCAGTGGTCGGCAAACTGCGGCTCTCGAGCCACATGCGGCTCTTTGGCCCCTTGAGTGTGGCTCTTCCACAAAATACCAACTTCTGCGCATGGGCCACGAAGTTTCAATTGCACTGTACATGCGCGCCGGCACGTGCCGCAGTTTGCCGACCACTGATCTAGGCTATTACCCCATTATGCCCAACAAACTGGGGAGAATGAGCCTTCAGCTTGACTCATGTATTTTACTGTTGTTTCAGGAGAGGCCTGAAAGGAAAGAGGTTTTGTCCATTGTGTTTTAAAAGAGTGACTAAGTTGTGAACCTTTCCAAATCAACCTTTTAGTCTTCAGTGTTGACTCAGGCATCTCTTTGTTGCTCTGCTCTCTAATTACCAAGTCCTAAAGACATCATCTTCTGAAAGGGAGGAAAATAGCCTCGATTTTGTTCAAAACCTGACTCATATGGTTCGCCTAAATGAACTTCTAGAAATGCTATCACGTCATTAAAGTAAGTTGATGAAAGGAGAAAGTACATGGCCTGTTGCAACAAGCTTCCCTAGAAGCACAAGCCCAGCCCTCTGACACTATCTTTCAAAGGCTTCCAGTGTTTTCAGACACACATTTAATCAAACACCTATTTACTCCGTGACCCTCTGGAGGACCAGTCAAGTGCTGGTGGGTTGTAAGATACACAGTGTTATCACCACTTTCCTAAAGTGAAGAGAACCATAACCAGAACACGTGTGGGGGAGAGAGGGCCAGAAGGGGGAAAAGGTGAAAGTAATTTTTCCAAGTTGGCCTAAGACAAGACTTGGGCTATGCAATTTCTTTTTTAGTCTGAGAACACTATAAAAAAAAATCATTTGTTTTATGGGTTTTCGGAAGAAACTGTCTCAACACTCTGCGTCCCCAGGAACAGGAAAGTGTCCCCTGCTCCTGGTGACTCCTGGAAGGGCAGCTGAGTGTGGCTGAGCTGGGGCAGTGGGGAGGGGGGGACGCATTTTGATAGTCAGTCCCCAGGGAGATGGACTGTAAGAGCATTTAGGTTTCATCATCACCAAGGCGTTTTTCAACAGAGTAAAATTCCTGATTACAGAGGAATGTGACAAGGTTTGTTTTACACGGTTATCAAAAACTTCGAACGTTTTAAGAGACTGAGCACTGACTGTTACCCACTGGCAGAGTGTGGGGTGATTGTACCGATGAGTAAGCTCTCTTTAGAGCTGTAAATGAGATGCTGTATGGAAATACTAAACATGGGTGAGCAAACTGACAGCCCATCAGCCAAATCACTCCAGCAGACATGTCTTATTTTGTTGTTTGTTTGTTTTTTTCTTTTTGGCTGTAAGGGTTTAACAGAATATTTAGTTGCAAGATTTTTAAAAGTCTGTCCATATGAAAATAGAGATATCTGGCTCCTCTTAAAATTAAGAGTCTGGCAACACGGGGGAGGCCCAGATTTCAGCATGATGTCAGCAAACAGCTGATGCCGAGAACCCACTGGCCCTTTATATGGGCATGCAAGCCCTAGCTGGCAGCAAAGTTCCCACGACTTCTCTACGTGGGCTTTCTTAAACCATTGAGCACATACCTGGCCCTGACTTTGAGTTTGAAACCCCCATAAATAAAAGGAAACCATTAACCTGGCCATCAAATCTGGAAGGTCTAACTTCAGCATAAGAAACAACAAAGCCCCAATTAAATAACAATGGGGATAAAATAAAACATTAGAGTAGAGTTTAAATGGTTCAAGACCCACACCTTCAAAGTTTAGAATTACCTGCACACTAAATTGGATGGAATACAAACAAACTCACAGACACAGACAACAGTATGAAGATTACCAGAAGGGAAGAAGGGTTGGGAGGAGGATAAAGAGGGTAAACAAAGGCGGTCAAATATATGGTGATGGAAAGAGATTAGACTATGGGTGATGAGCACACAATGCAATGTAAAGAAGATGTATTTTAAATTGTACACTTGAAATTTATATAATCTTATTAATCAATGTCACTCCAATAAATTCAATTTTTAAAATGGTATAAAAAGAGATAAGAAATATGAGCATTTGCCCAGACTTTTAAAATGGGCAACAAACTCTAGAAAGGAGAATTTAGTTTTTCTTTCTTACTCTAAAGATTGTGTCTCATCCTGAATCTTGTCACAAATAATAAAATTATGATTAACTTAAATTATCATACCTTGCCAATTTTGTCAAACCACCATTTCCAGTAAAACTTCTCTCATTGGGGCCTTTAGTACTTTCTAAGTAACTACTTCCAGTGAACATTTCAGACCTTATTCCATCTGGCTATTTACCAACCTAGAGATCTAGACCTATATTCAGCTGTCTATTTTTCAGATCCACTTGGGCATCTCACCATCATGTTGACATGGAACCCATGATCATCCCTCCAAACCTCCTTCTGCACAAACACTCTTCATCTCAGTAAATAACAGAACCACGCCTCAGCCTCTCGCGAAGAAAACTAAGTCAACCTGATCCCCCCTTTCTCTTTATTTTCACATCCAGTCAATCCCCCAAGTCTTGTCCTTGGTTGGCAAAACTAGCCTCTTCACTTCTCTCCCTACTTTATCTCTTACCATGGCCTCTAAACTGTCTTTCAAAGGCCAAAGTGACCCCTGTAAACCATTGGCCTGATAATGGCCAGCCCCACTTAGAACATCATACCTCCCATTGCTTCTAGAACCATTTAAAATTCCTAACATGGCCCTCAAGGCCGCACCTTGAACCACTTTCCCACAACTCACTACATGCAGCCATACGGCTTTGTGGTTCCTCTCAGTTCAGCGCCTTCACACGTGTTCCTTTTCCTGAAATGCTTTTCTCTCCTCCTCCTCCTCCCTGCTCTGCACCCTTCACCTCACTAACTCCTCATTCTTCTGTAGGGCTTAATTTAATGTCACTTATTCAGTGAAGTCTTTCCCAAACTCAATGAAAATAAACTTCATAACACTTGGACTTTTCCTTCATAGTATTATAATTATCTGATTATTTATAAAATTTTGATATGTTAATCTTCCCCTTTAACTGTAAGACCCATTAAGGTAGGGAATATCTGTCATATTGACATACCTATTATATTCCCATGATGTGCCTGGCACATAGTGGATAGTCATATATTGGATGGATAGATGGATGGGTGGATGGATGAATGAATATTACTGTGTGTCAGATATAAACCCTAAGTAGAGAGGATCCATGATTAGAGATATATTGGATATATTTTTTTAGGGGTCCAAAAGAGCAATAGAAACATTGTAATTCCAGAAACAGAAAAACAAATTATAATTCCAGGCACTAGACCATAGTAGCCAGTAATTTCATTTGCATGAATAACTAGTAAGATGATTATTAATACATATAGTGTCCTTTTAATTAAAATGGGCATATTTACAGACTACAAAATTTTTGTAGAGAAATTTTATCTGTACATGAAAACCTTGATATCTATATATTTTCTTAGCTTGTTTATTTTTGGCTCAGTAACCAGGTTTTCATTTTACTGTATTGGCATTTTGTACATATCTATCATGTTGGTATTTCATATGTTGCTTGTGGCAGGAAACAGCTAACTGATTCTAAACAAATTCAATTCAATATTAAAATCTCTATATATATTTTGACAAATGTGTTGGTTAATATAACAAAATATTGGTTGTTCAACATTTTCAAGTGGTTTTTAAATATGATTGCTTGAGAGAGGCTAGTGTTGCCCACAGAAACAGGTCATTTGACTTCAATTATTCCTAAAAACTTTTATTTCATCAGTGGATCTTTGGTAGTTTCTCTGATTGTTCAAAGATTTGCATAGTCAACACAGCTCTATTTATTTTTTAATATATTTTATTGATTCTTTTACAGAGAGGAGGGGAGAGGGATAGAGAGTTAGAAACATAGATGAGAGAGAAACATCGATCAGCTGCCTCCTGCACACCCTCTACTGGGGATATGCCCACAACCAAGGTACATGCCCTTGACCGGAATCGAACCTGGGACCCTTCAGTACGCAGGGTGACACTCTATCCACTGAGCCAAACCGGTTAGGGCAACACAGCTCTATTTATAGAGTAGATACTCTGTGCCAGATATTAAGTGCTTTATATGTATTTATCATTTAATTTAACAAATCTATAAAGTTGGCACTATTGCTAATATATTCCCCATTTTACCATGTGAGAAAACTGAGCCACAGAATAATAGGCAACTTGTTCAAATTCATATACTCATCAGTCGTGAAGCTGGGATTCGTACTCAGGTACTCTCTTTATAGGGCCTTACTTACTCTTTTTTTTAAAAAAAATATGTTTTTATTGATTTCAGATAGGAAGGGAGAGGGAGAGAGAGATAGAAGCATCAATGATGAGAGAGAATCATTGATCAGCTGCCTCCTGCATGCCCCCTATTGGGGATCAAGCCAGAAACCTGGGCATATGCCCTTGACAGGAATTGAAACCAGGACCCTTCAATCTGCAGGCCAATGCTCTATCACTGAGCCAAACCAGCTAGGGCAGGCCTTCCTTACTCTTAACCTCTGTATTATGGTAATAGATATTTAAATGAATATCTTCCTTTTCACCTTTAACTTTTGGTGCTATTCATTATGACATTTCCTTATACTTCCTTTAGTTTTCAGAAAAATGTTTGAAAATTATGTCATAGAACATTCTATCATTTTCATGTTAATATAAAGTCTTTCTATCTCTATATATAAAAGGCTAATGTGCAAAGTGTCCCCTTGGGAGTTTGACCGGAAAACCGGAGTTCAGTTGCTCACTATGATGTGCGCTGACCACCAGGGGGAAGCGCAGAATGAAGAAAGGCCCTGGCCAGCAGCCGGCAGCCAGTGAAGGGAGGCCCCAGCCAGCAGCCAGAAGGCCCTGATTGTCCCTGATCACTGGCCAGGTCTAGGGACCCTACCCATGCACAAATTTTGTGCACAGGGCTTCTAGTATTATATAATTATCATGTAGACTCTTGGCTTTATGTTGCAAATATGTATATGCTATATGTATGTCACCAGTTCAATGTTATCTGATCATTTTAGTTTTCTAAAAATTAAAAAATGAAAAACATCATCATTTTGCTCTGCCTTCTTTTTTTACTCCAAGATGAAGTTTCATAAGGCCATTAATAAGATCTATGGCACCTTGTTCTCAAGAGGAGTCAAAAGTTTTTGCCCAACAATTTTAAGATTTCCTGAGAAACCATATGGCATTGAATTCCAGGCTATAGCTCATATCAGACTCTGTGGTTGCCTTGTAACTTTTCAGAGTCTTGTCATCCCAATCAACAGAACCTGCAGTGAAAAAACTTTCTCCCTGAGTTGTTTTCCTGGTAGCTTGAAAACTGAAAGAAAAGACAAGGTCAAAATGTGCTTGAAGCAACATTTTCTTTACATTTAACTCTAGAGTATTCAATAAATTCCCAAGGATTGTACTAGCCTGTGTGAGGTCAAGCCTGTTGTGAAAGGAAAGGATGACAATTGACCCTTTCTTAAAAAAAAACCTTCTGCCTACCATCCCACCACTCAACCTCAGTGTCAAGATCCTGAGAGCTGACAGCTTCCTCCATAGATAAATTCCAGCCTGCCCCAAATGAGCCATGTACTCACAAAACCAAATAACCAGCAGAGACTTCTGGGACCATCTAGCCCAGTAGTTCCCTACTATTCCTGCAGCCAATATTCCATTTATTTCCTTGCCTCATCTCAGCCATGGACCATGGGTTTGGAAAAAAAATTTCAACTGAAATATATATGTGAAATATAATTACCTATATTTGCCAATGTTTTTCATCTAAGATACATGTAAATATATATAGTCTAAGCTTCTGATCCAAAGTCTCCACCCTATAATGACTTGAAATTATTTCTAACCTAAAGAAAGGAAAGTTAAGATTGTCTATGAAATCTTATAAATAAAATTCAGAATTTCTCTTAGACCCCATCTGTTGTTTTAAAGAATGTTTAGGTGTCTAGATCTGGAAAATAATGATATATCCAATCTTGTATTTTACTGAGGATCATAGAGCTATGGTGACCTGCCCAAGACGAGAGTGCAAGGTAGACCAGAATGTAGACATAAAATGGATCTCAATTCTAGCTCAATAGTGTACATGCCAAGTCACTGGGGAGAATATTTACTCAAAATTGAGATAAACTTCTCAGCCCAAACCTGATACCAGACCAATTCTATATAAGAAAATGAGAAACAGCATCTAAAACATATTAACAGGAGTTAGGTTTGTTTAGTATTACACTCTGCAAAGAGAAATGAAAGTCCACAACTCTGAGAAAAGCCTGAACTTGACTATGAATGTTCATGAAAAGTGCGTTAGACTGGGATTCAGCTGACAAAGACGAATGTGAGAGGTGAGAAATATTCAGAGTGAATGTCTTTACAGAGGAGGAGGAAACCCAAGGAAAACAAATTACATCAGTTAAGGCTAACTGGATAAAGATAAGAGAAGCAAAGGAGCCAAGGAAGATAAGTTAAGCCCAAAGGGTTAAAGAGTATTAGGAGGGCAAATCTATCAGGAGGGAAAGGATGGTGAGAAA
Organism: Myotis lucifugus; assembly: GCF_000147115.1. Lineage (NCBI taxonomy): Eukaryota > Metazoa > Chordata > Mammalia > Chiroptera > Vespertilionidae > Myotis > Myotis lucifugus. Next base: position 393,819 of record NW_005871200.1, read on the forward strand.
GAAATGAGGGCTTCTAGTCAACGAGCAAGGGCACAGAATTAATTGCAACTCCAAATGGCAGCTTGCTAAGATGCCAAACTCATTTTTTAAGTCAGCCTTCTTGGGGGAAAAAAAGGTAAGAAACAGAGAAAGAAATATGATTGATTTTAAAGGAATAAAGGTCTTAGGAAAAATGCCTCTGACAAAAAAACACAAGAGGATCATCCATGAATATGAGTATGCATGAAATTGGATATAAACGGATTAAAAAACAAGTACTAGATTTAGTCAAGCAGCTGATTATTACTAAATTAAACTATTTAATTGAATTAAACCTTTTTTTGGTACAGATGCTAAATTTAAACCTAGAACAGACCTCTAAAGATATTTGGTCCAGTCCTTTAAATTATAGTCAAGTTCATGGTCACTCCCATTTTAAAGATGAAGTAACAGAAGTCTCCACTTAGTTAGTTGGAGAGAGAGTTAGTTGGAGCTGGAATGGAGACCAAAATTGCAGAGATTTCTGTATTCCAAGCTGATTACCGTGAAGAACAATCACATATTGGGTCCCCCACATGGACCCAGTCCTGACCACATTATAGTTTATCTAATCCTCTCAACAATCTTGTGACTTCTGTAGCCTACTTTTTTATAGCAGAGGAAACTAAGAACTAAGGAGAATGAATAAGTGTCTAACTTTACAGTTGGTATGTGAATGTGTTAGTCATTATGTTGTCTGGAATTCTAATATCGATGCATTCTGTTTTAAGATATCTTTCTAGGTGAAAAAATGAGCTTTAAAAAATTAAAAGTTATTCACCTTACATAAGGCTCACATAAAGGCAATTACCATAGCATTCCTTGACTCTGTCTTGAATTAATTTAAGTATCTTAGTATCCATAGATACTAACTTCCTTGCAATTTTATTATTTAAAATGCTAAGAAGACAAATGAAAACTAAATCATCAAACTAAATTTCAAATATGAATCAATACTAGTAAGCCCAAATGTGATTAAACTCAACTTTTCAGAAATTTATCTATTTCAAACAAAGTAAGGCCCTCCTATAGAAATTAGAATCAAAGAGAATGTAATATTCCGGTTCCGTACTTACTGGGGAGGGTCTCACCTATGCTCCAGGTGGTGGACCCAGCTGGGGAAGGAAACAGAGAGATCACCTTCACTAAGTATGGAGCAGGAAGTTCACCAGCAGATTCTCTGCACTGTAACAGCCTTGCAGGAGTCACCTGCAGCCTAGCAGCCACTATATCCCACTGATTAATTCAGGCACCTAGCTGCAAACCTGCCAACCACCATTCCCTTCTCTTGCTCAAAGAAACAAGACATTATACTTCTTGAAACCATAAGGAAAGAATCCCAGTGTGGGATGAAAAGAAATGTTTATTTCTCAAATACCTTCCTAGTTGCAAAAGAAAGAAATGGTCTGACAATTTCTTTAATAATAAGATACCCTGCTCACCAATAAGTTTCTAAACTCATTTTGGCCAAAAAGGATGTACATTGAATTATTCATACACATAGCTTTGTATCTTTTAAGTCATTTGCTCCTAAAGCAGCCAATCTAGGGTGGAAGAGGCTCTGGGATGGATGGGTCTTCATTCAGACCAGCTCTGCCATTTACTCAGTCAAGTCTCCTCCAAAACTCCAGTGTCCTCATATGTAGAATGAAAATAATGCTACCTGGTTCATGATCACTCTACGAATTCAATGACATAGGATACATACAATCCTTAGATGATACGCACACTCAGTCCTTAAGCATGATACCTGGCAGAGGGTAAATAGTTAATACATAATAGAAATTGTTATTATAATTATTTTAAGATGAATTCAGCAATTCACACCAATCTACAATCAAAACATGCTTTCTGCTCTAAAGAATAATTTAAAATTCTCTATATTTTCCTTCTCATGTATATAAGATTCTCATTTTCTTTGGTAAAGCAGGCAAACGTATAAAATCTGTTTTGTGTATTTTTTAATATTAAAAATGTTTTTGATATAGGGCTATCACAAGTATAGACCAAACATCTCTAACATCCTTTCTTTTACTTGGGAAATCAACTGAACTAAGACTCTATCCTCAGTGCTTCCATGCAAAAGCATTTTAATCTAATCTAATCCTAGAAACAGAGTAATTGCCTAAGAAATGTCTCTCATGGTGTGTTATACTGGTGTGTTATACTGACACGAGAAGATCTAAAGAGCTAACAAGTTACTAAACCTGATTGGTGGATGAACCCTGTCTGGCCTTGGGTTTGAGTTTCATAGCAAACAGGGGAGTACTTACCAAACCTCTCTGAGAAATGGGTGCAGATTTCAGGAAAGGCAGCATTAACATTATCAACACAAGAAAATTAATGAGTCTAGTAAAAATGTAATTGCTATGCTATAAATAAGGAATTTAACTTTACTTCTTTGTCTTTTGTATAAATATTTCAGGGAAACAATATGGCCTCTAAACTTAAGTGGCTGGCATATTAAAAGCAAATGCCTTCTGCCTCTCTGAGAAATTTTGGAGAATGAAGCACCATGAAGCCATTCAATACTTAGGCAATCCATGGGTGTTTGACATGTGCCAAGCCCCATGCCAGTGAAATTCATACACTTTCAGCTACAAAGTTACTAGTAAAAGAAGGCAAGGAACTCCAGAAAGTGCTTTTTGCAAAGGTGCTGCGGGAATCAAGGAAGCCCCAGCCCTTCTCAAAGCCAAAGTCAAAGTGAGAGCTTTGAAGGCAAAGGAAGAAGTGCTGAATGGTGTCCACAGCCACAAAAAAGAAATAGTAAGTCACCCACCTCCCAACAGCCCAAGACACCGAGGCTCAGAAGGCAACCCAAATATCCTCGGAAGAGCACCCCAGGAGAAACAAGCTCGACCACTGTGCCCCCATCAAGTTCCCCAGACTCTGAGTCAGCCATGAAGCTGGAAGACAGCAATACACTTGTTCACTGTGGATGTCAAGGCCAACAAGCACCAGATCAAACCGGCTGTGAAGAAGCTCTATGACATTGACGGGGCCGAGGTCAACACCCCCATCAGGCCTGATGGCGAGAAGAAGGCATATGTTCGACTGGCTCCTGACTATGATGCTTTGGATTTGCCAACAAAACTGGAATCATCTACACTGAGTCCAGCTGGCTAATTCTAAATATTAAAAAAAATTTCACTGTAAAGAAAAACACACACAAAGAAACTCTGTAAAGTAATTAGGGAAAGTAATTGTGACTAAATTCCCAAGTCACTAGAATGGAGCAGGCTCACCCAGGGACTTTGAAAGGAAGGAGAGGGGGAAGGGGTGGGTGATGTGCAGCCTCTGGGGAATCCCAAGCCAGTTGTACAATTTGTCAATGAACACTGTGGTGTCATCAGAGAATAAGGTTGAGTATTACTCAGAAAGATAACAAATGAGCAACCCTGGAGTGTGTAACATTGTTAAAGATGTTCTATCACTACGGCATTTATGATGGCAGACAAAAATTTGTTCCATCTCTGAGGCATTTCTCAGTCTGTGGTGTGGTCCACTGAGCCGATTTGAACTCCTCTGAGCCCGTGTGCCATGTCTCACTCAGCCCCAGCCTGAGCGTCTCCCTCCTGTCACTGCTGTACAGAGAGCGCTGTTGTATCGCTTGCTGATGGCCTCATGGGTTTACAACAAGCATGTCAAACTCGCGGCCTTCGGGCCGCATGCCTTGTTTATTTGGCCCATGTTAGCCTTTGACTTTGATATGCTTGGTTTACAATGTCTTTAAAATTCTTCTAAAGGTCACAAATGAAGCTAGAATTTAGAAACACATTCACTAAATATTGGACTTGCTGTTTTTTGTTTTTATTTTAAGTACAACAACCTTTACTATCTTCTGTCTTGATGTTTCCTCCCCTACAGATTCAGGATTAATCTAACCCACGGGGAAAATGTAAGTAGCGTTTTAACTTAACTTTTTAATTTTTTTTTCTCTAGTGAAGGTTTGGTCACTGTGGATTGTTCTATAGTTTTTAGTTATTAGGGACAGAAACATAACTGCATGTGAAAAGTCAACACAGCATAGGGGTAGTGTTGTGAGAAAGCTTGGGGTAATATTTCATTTTTCCTTTTGGTGATCCTGTTGATTATTCATTTGATCTCATTTTTCAAGAGACAACAGTTTCCAAGCAGCATTTCTGTAGCCCGGGGTCTCTGTTCCAGCCGCCCATCAGTGACCTGAAAAATTCCTCTGTGAAATTTAGTGTGATTCTAGGCCAGAGCCCAAACATATTTCCTTCTGCTTCTCACCAGTCCTATTTAAAACATAAGCTCATGAGCGCTTGGTCTTCCTCCAAAAAATGTGCCTGCCATCCCCACATGGTGCCTTGCCCTCCTGCCCGCACACTGGCAGCTGGAGCGAGGTCCTGCACCTCTGTCCTCATGCAGGCCCAGGTCTTCCCAGCCTTTTGCTTTTCTGGAATGTCCTCCCTGACTCAGCCCCACCACTGAGATTGCTGTTATCAGTGCTCAAATACCAGTCACTCCCCTATGAAGTAAGAAGAGCTTCCCCGGTAGTCCCAGCTAGGCAGGGAAACGCTGGCATCTCATCAGCTTGGGGGGTTAGAATTTCACTGTCAAGCTCACTATCTGCTGGGCCCTCCCAGATAAACAGTAGATGGGGGCTCATAGCACATTCCTTTCACGCTCACTAATTTCAGAAGAGCAGTCTGCAGTCCAACGCCAGTGAATCTCAGGAAGCCTTATGGCTCAGGTGGTGCCTCCGGCCTCCTGGTAATAATTAGGAAAATGTTCTCTCAGATGTGATGCTGTGGTCAAATCCACAGCCTTGTCAGTTAATATTCAGGGCTGGGCATTTTACACTCATGTATAGTACAAATTATTTAAAAATAGAATATAAATTGGAGATTCACATACATATGATTCCTACAGCTAAAATTTCTAGTCTAAAACAAAACATGTTCTTATCCTTTTAGGAAGTCTAAAGGCCCTGTTTGAAAGGCCCTGACTTGGTAGTTCAGGTGGTTCTAGCATTGTCCTGATACACCAAGGATGCAGGTTCAGTCTCCAGGGAGGCCACATATAAGAATTAACCAATGAATGCAAAAATAAGTAGAACAATAATCGTTGTTCTTTTCCCTCTCCCTTCCTTTCTCTTTAAAACCAATATATATTTTTAAATCACTTTAAAATGAGTTTTTAAAGGATAAATAAAATTAAAGAGTTAAAATTTCCCATCTCACCCAAACTGACTTTAAACTACTTGCCATGACATTGTCAATAATCCACTAGTCCAGTGGTCGGCAAACTGCGGCTCGCGAGCCACATGCAGCTCTTTGGCCCCTTGAGTGTGGCTCTTAACACTTGGAGTGGGGGAAACGAGTTAAGTCGGCTCGCGTGAATTGCGCGTACTCCGCGGGAGCCGTCTTTAACTTGGTTCATATAGATTTGCGGTGGAGTGCGGGAAACGTGTAAACTCGGGCCGATTGTAACTGCGTATTACCAAATATTTGTTTGTAATCCACCCTTTTGGTGGATGGAACAAAACCAAAAGACAGAGCCATCTTATATTTTGGCGGGAAATTCACCCCACACCGGAGTGTTAAACAAAATACCATGTGCACGTACAGTGCGATTGAAACTTCGTGGCCCATGCGCAGAAGTTGGTTTTCGGCCTGGGCAAGTCTATTTTGAACAAGTGGCGTTAGAAGAAGTGGGGGATGTCGGTTGGTCGGGCAACGGGAGACGCAGGGCAGGTGGGCCGTGGGATACGCAGTGCGGGGGAGGCGTGAGTGATTCATGCATGAGTTGAGTGAGCCAGTCAGTCAGCAGTCTCATGTGCAGTGGTTAGTGCTAGTCGCGTCCGCAAATCGCACACGGGTGACAAAAGTACCTACTCGAAGCATAAAGTTACCTGTATTTTTCCAACCAGCTGCAAATCCTACAGGTATTTTTGTCATCAATTTAAGAATTGTAATTCTTTTGTGTTGGTGGCTTTATTATTATAAAATGAGGACGTTTTAGCAAAGGCCAGCTTAGGAGTACCCTAGTTAAGTTAACAACAATGTACCTACCTATATAGTTTAAGTTTAAAAAATTTGGCTCTCAAAAGAAATTTCAATCGTTGTACTGTTGATATTTGACTCTGTTGACTAATGAGTTTGCTGACCACTGCACTAGTCTATCTCCCTTAGTTAACTTCTACTCTTAGAATGCTTTCCCAATAGCAACAACAACAAAAAAGTATCCTTTAAATTTGTCTTATGCCTTGACTCTTTCCTCCCCAAAGGCTCCTGCCAACCACAAGGGGAGTTATAAATATAAGATGGAGGTAGATGTTAACATATAACCTCTGCTTTTCTCTTCCGTGCCTTCCTAGCATCTTAGATAAGATGCCCATGCCATTGTGCCCACAATGAATTGCCTTCATCTTCTTTGATCATCTGTTTGTTCTCACCCCATAACTGTGGATATTCTTCTCCTTGGCCCTCATCTCATCTCTTCTGAGGCTTTCCTCTTCATTGAAAATCTCCACTTGAATTTTCTACCAGCTTCTCAGACTTATCAGGTCAAAACCAATCTCACCATTTTGCACCTCCACCCAAACTTTACCTCCTCCTGACTTCCCTCTTTCTAATTCAGGGCATCTCAGTTCTACTAGGGCTTCCTGTCCAGGCTCCAAACCTTGAATATAATATTTCTCTCAGTCTGTTTCACCTCTCATCACTGCCACATTCCTTTTTATTCTATGTCCTCAGTGTCCCTCTCATTTTCTCTTTACTTAAGTTCACACCGCCTTCATTCTAGTTAGAAATTCAGCCATTATCTCTCTCCTGACCTATAAGAAATGCTTTCTGGCAGGTCTCTCCATTTCCAGGCTCTTCCTCCTCTCTATTTGACTTGTTATGGTCTCTGTGAACTTCCTGATGCCTGGCACTGACTGTGTTCTTTCTCTGTTCAAGTGCATTTGGTGTCTCCCAATTTTCGGGGGGGGGGGTGTCCAAGGTCTTATTCCTGACAAATGTGACCCTTTTAGGGGTTTTCCAAATTTGTATAACACTTCATTTTTTATCCCAATAACCTTTTTTACCTACCTTTTTTTTCAGTCTGAAGGAATTCCAAGTACTTGAAGATACACAATAATAATCTTCCAGCTCTGAACTTTATTTGGCCAATCTTACTCCAGCAAAATGCCTCTTTCCTCCTCTGTTGAAATCTTACCTATTCTTCAATACCCAAATGTCATCTGACTTCTCGGATGAAAGAAAACCTCTCCATTCTCTGTTCTCCACAGTACTTTGTAATTCCATTATGGCGGCACATAGGAAGAGCTTCTTTGGACTCTAGTAATTTATCTGCCCAATTAATCACATCTAGCAATTTGTCAACTTGAGAGTAAGGGCTCTTCTTTGTATATCTCCACAGTGGCTAGTACAAAGCAATGACTTTAGCAGAAAATATTTGAGATGAACAAAGGCATCACCTGAACATAAAAAATCTTCACACAAAGGACATTGTGCCTATTCCATAAAACCTCATATTGGCAATATGTGCTTTTGTGCTTCTGTGTGGTTTTTTTCTCCATCAAATATGATATAGCTTATGGATAGGAAAAAGACATGAAGTTAAGAAACATGCCTTCAGCAATCCTAAATGAAAGAAACATCTAACTCCTGATCTAAACCATTAAATTTTATGCTCATTCCACTGTGTAGAAGGCAGAATAATGGATTCCCATGGATGTTCCCACTCTAATCCCCAGAATCTGTGAGGATGTTGGGTGACAGCCAAAAGGACCTAAGCAGATGTGATTAAGTTTGCTAATCAAATGACTTTTAAATAGGCAGATTATCTTGGATTATCTTGGTGGGCCCGATGTACTCCTATGAATCCTAAAATGTGGAAAAATCAATCAGTCCAAGAGATGTGATGGAAGAAGAGGTAGAAGCAATTCAAAGTGTGAGAAGGACTCAACCCGCCAATGCTGGCTTTGAGGAGAATGAAAGGCACCAGGAGCCAAGGAATGCATAGCCTCTAGAAGCTGGGAACAGTCCTCAGTTGACAGCCAGATTGTAAATCTTCAATCCCGCAATCACAAGAAACTGAATTCTGCCAACAACTTAAATGAGCAAGGAAACAGACTCTTCCCTGGAGCCTCCAGAAAGGAATGCAGGCCTGGGAACACCTAGTCTTCAGACCCGTGAGTTCCATATCAGACTTCTGACCTGAGTCTGTGAGGTAATACTACATGGTTGTTGTTTTAAGTCACAAAGTTTGTAGTGATTTGTTACAACAGCAACAGAAAACTAATATACTCTCCAAGTAGATACACTTGACCTATGGTGGTTTGAATTGGCTAGAACTATGAACAGCATGTGCATACTTGATGTATTAGAAACCTAAAGGCGTGCTTTCTTATTTTTGATATGGAATTGCTCCAAAGCATTATAAGTTATGTGGTCCATTCATTCTTTTATTTAATCACTCTTCCAAAGCATTTCACAAACACCCATTGTCTACACTCACATCATAATTTTTCTTGGACTTTGTAAATATTCTTGCTTCTCTTTCATCACTGGACGTAACATATACCCAGAAACATGGCAGGCACTCAATAAATATCTAATGAATATGTTTAAGTATGACTTTATTATTTAAACTCGTTACCGAAAGTTCTTCATCTGTAAGATCTGGATGATAATTTATATAACTTACAGGGTGGTCTCAAAGACATAGAACTAAGAAATTTTTAGAAAATAGGTCATTCTTAATCCCATAACATAATTTTAAAAATCTACACCCTAATCCTTTTGTGCCTTCACTTACCCATCTATCTTTGCACCTTCCTCTCTAGGGTCTCTCATTTCACACGGTAACTTTCTTAAATGACTATTATTATCTGGTTGCTTTCTTGCTCAAAATTCTCTGAATAGCTCTCCACTGTCTTTAGGCTCAAGTCCAAATTCCTCAGTTTGGCGTGCAAAGTCTCACAACATGCCTATCCAAAGAATCTTCTCCCCCATTACTTCCTGGCCTAACCTGTACTCCCACCCCCAATGCACTCCCCACTCAACTAGGGCTTCTCTCTGACCCTAAAAATGCCACATTCAGCCTTGATACAAAGCCTTTGACTCTGTGCTACCAGGTCTGCAGCATCCCTGTCCTTGCCTTTTCAATCCAGCCCATCCCTTAGAAAAATTCTGTGTCTTCCTTTTAAGAGGCCTTTCCTAAATATACAATTGAGAGTAATTCCCCGCTCCCAGGTGCTGCTCTTCATCTTCTTACAATAATCAGCCGGTTCCAGGTCATGATCCTTACTTATTTCACATTTATTGGTATCCCACCAAGGTAGATCACAGAGAAAAGTATTCACGATTTATGCTTTTTAATATCTGCAGCCCACCCCTACCCTGGCAATGGTGCTGGGCAAAGATTAAATAATAAAAATTCCTAACATCTATAGCACTTACTATGTTGTAGATATTTTTCTAAGTTCTCTAAAGATTTTAGCTCATTTAAAACTCAAAGAACGCCAAGGTAGATATTATTTCTATCTCCATTTTTCAGAGGGAACTGAGGCACAGACACTCAATATGTGTTTGTTGTGGGAATTAAACAAGTATGGAAGAAATCTATAAAATGTAAAAGAGTTGGAATCTGTAAAATGATTGATGATTGGAATATAATATCATTTAAGGGAAAATTCATACTTAGGAGGTTTGAGTTTTATTTTTACATAACGGAGAGTAATATAGGTCTAACAAATAACAGCACATCAGGAAGACGATGTAACATACATAACATCTTTTAACAATAAATTGAGGTTGAATGCATAATCAATGGCACAAATCCCAAATACTCTTGAGGGGATTTCAAATTATATCCTTTACAACAAGCTACCCCTCTCAGGCTAATAAAGAGACTGAATTTCAGTTATGTTTGGCAGACATGTAAAGTTGAAATCTCTCTCTATTTCGCTGTACTCTGCATTTTACCACGTTCCTCGGTCATTCGCCTTGTGGAGTTATATGGAAGTTTTCTGTTTTTGCTCATTGATGGTGGTGGTGGTATCAACTTCATTTAAGAAACCACTGCCAGGCCCTAAGGAAAGCCCCTGTGGACACTGATGTGCAGGACTAAAATGCAGCCCCCTCCAAAGCTAAGCCTTTTCATGCAGGGACACAGAAGAGCTTCACACAAGTTGGGTTAATACTATCCAGTCTTCCAAATGCACGTCTGAAATAACCGGAGCCCACAGCAGTTAAGGAATAAGCAGGGAATATGCAAAATCCAACTTCTGGCTCTTTGAACAGTGTTTACATTGTTGCCATCAACCAGGTGATAATTCTCAGCTCAGAACTCCACATCAGTAATTTGCACTTTTTAATGATTTATTCACACTGTAATTAACTTATAAGCTCCTTCTAGCTCATCAGGCGATAACAAAAATAGTCTGTCTCAAAGGCAGTTTAAGTAAAGGTCAAGGGAACCTTGGAAATTCAGCTTTACTGAATCAAAGCAGCTGTTCAAGCTTTTCCAATCAGGATGACAAAAGTATTATCTGCAGGCCTGGGTCCCTCCCAGACACTTTCTATCCTCATCTCCTGTGCCATTCACCATGGGGAGAAGCACAAGACCTGGTGTAAGTTCTGTGCTGGGACATTGTTCTCCATTAAAGAGAAACAACAACCTATTCTTTCCTGCTGGGGATACTTGAATCTCTCTATTTTTCTATGTGAGAAATGAGGCAGAAAGATCCTGAAGTTCTTCTGAAATGTCATGAGTTTTTACTGGGATTGGCAGGTCTCCTCTTTGAAATGCTACCGTCAGGGCTAGTGGTGATTGGCTCCACTCCCTCTTTCCTGGCATCCTTCTAACTCACCAGCAGCCATGCAAGGACAGACTGATCTCACTACAAATTGCTAGGCAATGTACCGCAGTGGTCTTACAAAGATAAAAGGGATTATCAACGTGCCAAAGTAGAGTCTAGTGCTAACCTTAGAAGAGTCTTGAAGAGAGGAAAGAAGGAATAACAAATTGTGAACTAATGAAAATGACTTAATATAAAATAGTGAACCCTCTCTCTCTCTTTCTCTCTTTTTTCCCCATTAATCCTTACCAGAGGATATTTTTCCACTGATTTTTTTTTTTGAGAGAATGGAAGGGAGGGGGAGAGACACAGAGAGAGAAATACCAATGTAAGAGAGACACATGTACTGGTTGCCTCCCACACATGCCCTGACCAGGGCTGGGGATCGAGCCTGGAACCAAGGTATGTGCCCTTGACTGGAATCGAACCAGGAACCCTTCAGTCCTCTGGCTGAGGCTCTATCCACTGAGCCAAACCAACTAGTGCACGAACCCTCTCCTTTTATGCAGATAGTTTTGCTTTGGGGATAGATTTAGTCTTCTGTGGTCCATAGGAACCTGACAAGTTGGATATTGTGGTTTATTGGCCAGCTTACTGTTGGCAAGTCCTTGAAGCTCAGTATGACAAACTGGCCTATAATTCATCTATAATTTGGCTTTGGCTAGTTTTTTGCTAATTTTGTTGCTCTAGATATTTTCTTTGTGATGGAGACCCTTAGTGAAAACAGTCAAAATGCACGTTAGATCAAATGGGGCCCTCAGTCTTCACATGGGCCATCCAGTCCACTTGTAAAACAGATCCCAGAACTTGGAATATTATCAGAACAATTCCTTCAACTGCATGAAAAGTGTAATGAAGGGGAGCCAACAATCAAAAGACCAACCTGGGTAATGGCATGCAACAAGGAAGAAGATTGAAAAGCCGAGAAGTTTGGGCTCCAAAAGCCCACATTGTCAGCAGAACATATTGAGACATATTTTCTGCCCGAAACAATAACAATCATAAATGAACTATTGTTAACACAAAAATACCAAATACTGGTAAGAGCTGTCATTTTGGTTTTCTTTAGACATGATAAATTACATTTGCAAATTAGTGTCTGATCTGAGATGACATGGAGCAAATGGTAATATTTACATTCTGCACATTATCCTTGTCAGATTAAGCTGCAGTTGGCCAGTGTGGATATAAAGAGCTCTCGGGAGGCTTGTCTGCTGAACCAGCATGTAAATCGTCTCTAAACCATCCACACGTCTACATGTATTATCTCCCCAAACCAGTCACTGCAGTTCCATTTACATGCCAATGTTGCCAATTTAAGGTAGCTTTACCAGGGGGAAGAAACAGTGAAGAGAAATGCCTAAAACAAAGTACTCCAAAGTAAGTTAAGGACCACAAAATACGTTTAAAAATATTTTTTATTGTTTTTTAGAGCGAGAGTAAGAGAGAGAGAGATAAACATTAATGTGCTGCTTCCTGCACACCCCCTACCCAGCCAGCAACTTGGCCATGTACCCTGACTGGGAATCAAACCGGCAGCCTTTTAGTGCTTGAGCCATACCAGCCAGGGCCACAAAATACATTTTGTAAGAAGTTGTCAAGGGCTTCCTTTTTTTTTTAGCAGTTTAAGAGAGAAGGAGAGGAAGAGAAAGAAAGTAGCATTGAAGTGCCCACAATGCAGTGTGCATCAAGGTGGTTCATAGGTTACCCCACTTTTATCCTCACAAAGCAACCTCTAATATACCCATTTTGCACATATGGACATTGAAGTTCAAAGACATTGAGTAGTTTTCTAGTACAGTTAGTGAGGACGGGGTTAGTACTTGAATCAAGGAGAACTGACTCTGGTACTATGTCATTCTGACACTGACTTTAACTAGGCATGTCTGAACAGGATGGCAAGTCCAGGGTTTTCTTGAAGAGTGTAACGTGATAAAGAGAACATCAGGTTTGTATTGCCCCATCACCACAAATGTGGTTGAGGGAGAGGATTATAGGGAATGGCTGCTAAGGTTCTACACAGGATACAGAGCCAACAACAAACCTCCCACCGACTCCCTTCATTTTCATCATAAAAACTGCAAATAAGGTTCTGGGTGCCCTGGGAAAGTGGTTTCATTTGACTTCATATCAATTCTGCCTTCAGAATTAAGCCTCACAGACATGATACGCAGGATGGCATGAGAAACAGCGGTTGTCTTTCTTGATCCCAAGCTTTGTGGCAGAAAGAGAATAGAAGGCAGCAGAAAGAACTGGTGCAGTACTCTGTGCTTTCTTCAGAAAAATGAAACCTTACGATTAGATTGGCCACTTTCATAGAGCCAACTCTAAAATCACTCACTAAAAATCTTAGAAGAATCCACAGGCAGCAAAATATCAGACATATCTCGTAGCAACATGTTTACCGATACAGCTCCTAGGACAATGGAAACTAAGGAGAAAATAAACAAATGGGACTACATCAAAATACAAAGCTTCTGCACAGGAAAAGAAACCACCAACAAAATAACAAGAGAGCCCACTACCTGGGAGAACATATTTGCCAATGTTACATCGATAAGGGTTTAATCTTCAAAATGTATAGGGAACTCATACAACTTAACAAAAGGAAGATAAACAATCCAATCACAAAATGAACAAAGGACCTAAATAGACACTTCTCAAAAGCAGACATAGGGAAGGCCAAGATGCATATGAAAACATGCTCAAAGTCACTAATCATCCAAGAGATGCAAATCAAAACGACAATGAGGTACCATCTCACACCTGTCACAATGGCTATCATCAACAAATCAACAAACGACAAGTGCTGGTGAGGATGTGGAGAAAAAGGAACCCTCATGCACTGCTGGTGGGAATGCAGATTGGTGCAGCTTCTATGGAAAACAGTATGGAGTTTCCTCAAAAAATTAAAAATGGAACTCCCATTTGACCCAGTAATTCCACTTCTAGGAATATATCCCAAGAAATCAGAAACACCAATCAGAAAGAATATATGCACCCCTATGTTCATAGCAGCACAATTTACAATAGCTAACTTTGGAAACAGCCCATCAGCAGATGAGCGGATTAAAAAATGGTGGTACATCTACACCATGGAATACTATGTGGCTCTAAAAAAAGAAAGAACTCTTACCATTTGCAACAGCATGGATGGACCAGGAGAGCAAATGCTAAGTGAAATAAGCCAGTCAGAGAAAGATAAATATCACATGATCTCACTTATTTGTAGAAATAAACTGATGAACAAAAATAGATCCAGAGACATAGAAGCATCAAACAGACGGTCAAACCTCGGAGGGAAGGCAGGGGAGTGGAGGCAGGAGGGGGAGTGGTAAGAAATCAACCAAAGAACTTGTATGCATATAAGCATAACCAATGAGCACAGACAATAGGGGAGTGAAAGCCTGGGCTAGGGGGTGGGGACAGGCTGGGAGAGGACAATGGGGGGGAAAGGGGACATATGTAATACTTTCAATAATAAATAATTAATTTTAAAAAATAATAAAATAAAAATAATATAAAAAATAAAATCACTCACTAAAATTAAGTTCCTACTATGTGGATCTCATTTAAACCAACCAATTGCAAAAAGAAATTTTGAGACATTTCAGGAATTTTAATGGACCAGATACTAGATGATATCAATGAATTATTGTTGTTAAAAGTGATAATGACACTGTAGTTAGGTAGGAAAATGCCCATTTTAAAAAAGATATTCTCAATATATGTAAGGGTGAAACAACATGGCAGGTGGGATTTGTTTTCAAATGTTTTAATAAATAAAGCAAAATAGGACAAAAACAAAAGAAACAAGTAAAATATAAAAATCTTGATAATTCTTGAATTTGAGTAATGAGTCTAAGGGGGTATTATATAATTCTCCTTACATGTATGTGTGTTTATAATGGCTCATAAAATTTTAAAACTAAAGTCATGAAAATTAATAAAAGAAACTTCAACTAAGATTGGAGTCAGGGGGGCTGGTAGGGGGAGCACTTATGCCCGCCCTGTCACTCATCATCAGTTGCCCAAACGGGAAAAGACAATGCCTTACCTCTCCAATTGGGAGATGTTTTCTACTCTACTACCCAACAGAGAAAGAAAATCTTCTCTTCCCCCTGCAACAGCCCAGCCAATGAGACACTATAACATCCAGCCAATGAAAAGCCAGTACACTTTGAATTCACAGTTTCCTCCAATGGATTTTTTGTTTGTTTGTTTATAACAGCTCCAACTTCCCCTTTCTTTATAAAGTAACATTCTCCTTCTCTGTTCTCTGGACTTGCCTGTGATTTTACCATAGCTCTCATGTCCTGAATTGCAATTCTTTGCTATTCCTGAATAAATCCATTTTTGCTTACTTTTGAAAATCAAGTGTCTCTTGAAATACAGTTATGATGCATTCAAAGCACATTTAAAAAGAAGCATGTTTTAAAACGTACTTGAATCTTAAGCTTCACCAAGTTTGCTCCATCAGTGTAATTAATGGACAGCACTGAGAAAACGAGATTCAGCAGTCTGTCAATATCTTCTGCTTGCTCCGTAACAAGAAACCTTAGAGAAGTTGCTCTTATGACATGAGGAAGGAAGTGCTAAAATTGTCAATGTTAATAAGACATGTCTAACCTGCTGCTCAGGGAAAGAGGTCTGTAACTACAGAAGAGAGCGGTGTTCCTATAAATCATACTTTAGCATCTGCCCTTGCTGTGGGAAGCTACTGCTTCACAGTATGCCTTCCATTGGTCCAATTTCCAATCAAAGCCAGCACACTAACCTACTTTGCTTACAGAGAGATTTTCACATGCTTCAGAGAGGTCACAGAAGGTACTTAGGGAAAAGGGAATATGAGCTGAGAAACGGACTCTCTGGGACAAAGGTCACACTTACTATCCTGTCGATAGCATCTGAGTTACCCAGGGGGCAGCCTACAGCTGGGTTTCACGGAGCCTCCTCTTCTAGGACAGGGCAAGGCAGCAAAGGATGGAGGGGTGCTAGCAACAGCCTTGGACACCAATACATCGTGTCTTCTAGATGTTTGAAGATTTTTTAAAAGAAAGCATTCTTTTAAAAGAATGTATGAAACATCTATTCACTTCAGTGCTAGGAAAAGATGTGTAAATACGATTATTGGAAAGATCTGGATTAAGTGGGCAAGCAGAGAAGACCATACTGTGACAGGGACTTTTGACAACTCGAGATGTTTCTCAAAGTGAGATCAGAAAGCATCATCCTGATCAGTCACTTGGAATGCTGAAAACTGCAGCTTCTCGCCATTGCCCCAGAGTATCAGAATTTTGGGGAGCAAGACTCAGGGAAGCTGCATTTTAAATGAGCTTCCCAGATTCTCCTGCATAGTAAAGCTTGAGAACTGCTGTTTTCCTCTTTGCCTTCACCTGTTTCTTCACTTTCAATGTCCAGCCATTATTCCCTTCCCGGACATTCCCCTTGAGACTGGTCCCTGGGCTTCATCTTTTATCTTTGTAATGGCTGCTGCCTACGTTTCCCCATAAACTGGACTCAGAAGATTGCTACTTAATTCAATCTTTTATATCTGAGCTATGGGCACCTAGTTCCTGCCCCTACTCTGACCTCTGATAGCACCCATTTTCCTTCAGCACAACCTAACATGTTGGATTACAGTTGTCCATTTACTGGTTGAGTTCCTCCCTGGAGGGACTGCTTGGTCCAGGGTAGGCATTCAATAGTCCTTTGTCAAATGAGGAAATGAATGATTATTTCAAACTTATAATTCTTAAAACTTAATATTAATTATGTACATTTTCTTTACTGATTGTGAAAAAGGAATGCTTTCTAGCCATTTCACCTACCACATTTCTCCATTGTCATCTCTGTAACTTAGCTAATTTTTTTTCAGGGAGAAAAAAAATCTGATTGTTCTAGCTTGGACCTTGTGACTACAGCTTGGTTGCTTCCCCACCAAAAGAACCCAAAAGGGATGAGAGACTATTCCCCAAAATGAAATCACCAGTTAAGGTTAGGGGCAAAAATACCAATTAATGTCATTAAAGGGTCTTACCCTGGACTTCATCACTGAATTCCTTTGGAAATTTTTATAAACACATGGATACAGTTTTCTTTAGATTCTAAGGAAGGTCCAAGTTACAAAATGGCTAGAACTACTACAAAGCATTGAATATGAGAATATTTTCCTCCAAAACCCAAGTGTTTTGGAAACAAGTAATCTTAAAGCTCAGCAAGAAATCTTGGCATTTAGTTGCCCATTCTTTTGTATTTTAGGAAAGGACATTTAAAATTTGTCCAGAGGTTAGAGAAAAAAAGATACTTCATTTTTAAATTCAGTGTTTGTTGAGATGTTGGTAAGGAACTCCCAGAGTCAGGCAGATAAAATTTATCTGGGACATGGATCAAGGCACCAAACCATCCTTCATCCCCTCGTAACTGATTGCCTGGCAGAACCCAACCCTGAGTGAGTCCAATCACTTGCCTTCTCTGGGCACTGGCTGAATGTCAGGGGGGGCAGGGGACTGTGTTTTGATCATCTTTGTAGCCATAGAATGTGGAATGATGGTCTATCAACATATGTTTGCCGAACAAATGAGTAGAGAGTAATCTGGCTCAGTGCAAGTGACAAAGGAGTGCTCAGATGAATTTTTGAAGCCTCTTTAATGTTTTGATTTTAAGATAGAATTGATAACCTTAGGAACATAAGCTCTGGCTCCATTTTGAAGGTGAATAGAATCGCAATTTTAAAAATAAAAATATACCATTAACACATATTTACTCAAATCAGTTATTCTCTTACTATAACTGGCTCATTTAGTGAGGACAACAAGTTACACATTTATACTTGCACCACCTAGTTTTTACCTCTCTAACAAAAAATACAAAGTTAGTACCTGTGTCTTCACAAAATTTTTATGCTATAGGGCTCCTCATTAAGGAAGGGCCACAAGAGAAATTTGTACAATATTTAGAAGACAAATTGAAATAGGTGCTACACCTGGTGGTTGGTGCAGAACCCCAGGTGCGGTTGCAGCTTGCACCTGTTGTCCGCCGAGGGCTTACTCATTGGGCAACACTTAAGCCCGAAGCCCCTCCTGCTGGATCTCCTATTTCTCCGAGTCCTGGGCCCATTGCCTATGCAATTGTATAGAAGGCACTGGCTTCATTTTCAGGTCTCCCAGGTATTGAGGTTGAAGGTGGTGAGAGACAGATGCAGGTCCCAATTTGTCTAGGTAGATTCTAGTTTATCCTCACAGGTTCTGGTGTGTCCATGCTCTCCTTCACTTTATGTCTGTTATTTTAATCTAACAACTGGACCCACTAGCCTGCAGTGACTTAAGGTCCACACCAGATATAGAGAAAACTGTCTTCCATAGAATTCGTCATCAACTCCCATTACTATATGAGATCTAATCTTGATAATAGATCCTTTATTCTTTATCACTCAGAGTTGTCCTATGTCCCTGATCAAATCTTAACTGATAGACCTTTTCCTGCCCCCGTCTTTCTATAGAATATGTACAGTTAAAGTAGAGGAGAATTAGAAGACAGTCTGGGAAGACCACTCTATGGTTTATCATGAGGTGTTTGCTAACTAAAAGTTAATAGAGCCATTTCAAGTTCATAAATTGCTTCTAGGGCTGCAGCACTGTATACCCCCTGCAATGCCTGTGGACTTGCCAAGTGTGTAGCTTGCTCAGTGTCCAGTGTACAGCTGCTATCCAGTAGACAGAAGCCCTGGCAAAGAGGAATAATGCAAAATGTTCTTCTTCACATAAACTAGCTATTTTCAATTTGTAACCAATAACTGACCTAT
This sequence comes from Myotis lucifugus, assembly GCF_000147115.1. Lineage (NCBI taxonomy): Eukaryota > Metazoa > Chordata > Mammalia > Chiroptera > Vespertilionidae > Myotis > Myotis lucifugus. The sequence goes on from NW_005871200.1 coordinate 412,475, forward strand.
TCATATGGAACCATCCTTGACTCAGTACAGAGGGGATTTAGAACAATCCAGAGAAGGATGGCATGTCACTGGAAATACAAATAGAAAACACCAGGCACCTGAAGGATTTTTAAGTCATTAAAGGCAGAATAAATTAATTGCATAAGCCAATAAACTTGAATATTCTAATAACTGATTTGCTGGAAATTAAGTCAAGTGATTTGGGCTTTGTTCCATTTTCCTGTTCTAAAGCCACTCAAATGTGAATGGGCAAACCCAAAGAGTTACCCAGTATATGGATCAATAATCACCCTCTCTGTCATCATGGGCTACAGAAGGAATTTTTCATAAAATTAAAGGCAAGACTAAAACAAAGAGCCAAACCATAAGGCTTTTATAGGCACCTTTGAAACTCAAGCTCAAAGTGCCCTCTCTCTACTTGAGAGAAACATGTCCTCACATATTAAGAGGTCACTGATTCTCCCGTCTTGTCCAATTCCATCTTTCTTTCAAACTCCCACTACTATTAGCCATCACCCTTTTGTCCCTCTCCTTTAGACCTGGGACTGGTTCTTGTAACAACATGCCTTGTACATGGTAGGTGCCTAAGGATCTCATGTCTACTTGGGCCATAGTTCTACTCTAAACCCATGATGAAGGTAGTATGGACATTAGACAGAGAGCACTGGAATTGGAGTTTCTTTTAGAGTTAGCCCTTCCATTTGCATGAACTTGCACTTTTTCAGGACCTCTTTTTTTCCTTCTTCTTTAGATAATGCCTAATATTCTTTATGATATAGTACACAGTGCTCCCACAAAGAAGTAGACTTTTCTACCTGCGGTGAGAAAGAGACTCAGAGGGAAGGCAGGGGAGGGTGAGTGGGAAGAGATCAACCAATGAATTTGTATGCAAATATGCATAACCCGTGGACACAGACAATGGGGTGATGAGGGCCTGGGTGTGGGATGGGAGTGGGCTGGAAGAAGTTAATGGGGAAAAAGGAAGACCTATGTAATACTTTCAACAATAAAGATTTGAGAGAAAGAGAGCCGGCCTGGCTCTCTTTGTTTTGCCTAAGTGAATTACCACCAGTCAGGACTGATCAGCTGAGACCTTCAGAGCAGTGCTGAATCACTATGAAGGCACTTCCCGGACACCAAGCCTGAGGTCAGATGCTCATTTGCATCCTTCCTTCTTTCTCAGCCAAGCAGTAGGTCTGATCCTGTCCTCAGTCAGAGATACATAACCATTGCGATTGGCTTTTGAGAGGTACCTGGCTGGGTCTACCAGGCACCTGCTAGCAGTGATTTACTCACCCCTCTAGCATGTTGATGAGATTTGTGAAGTTCTCCGCAAGACACTCTTCTTAGGAAGGCTGGAGATTGTTTCAGAGAGAAGAAGCTTTGTTTGTAGATCAGAGCAACCAATAAATGGATCCCCGCTAGCCCAAGAGCCCCAAGTAATCTTAGCATAAGGGTGCCTAAGAAAAACTGAGAAAAGTCACTTCCCGGAAAAGAAGAGTATCTAGGGTGTTTTTGGAATAGGCCCAGGTAATTTCACACTAATCTTAAGCCCAGAAATATTATTGTTAATCAAGTAAAATCCTTGGAATTTATTTTTCATAAATAGTGATAACTCGGGGTATATTGTAGCAATAGTAGATTTCGTATGTTAGTGATAGCTGTCATCTTAGCTCTGAGGATGTGAGGCCATTAGGACCAACAGACTTGCTTGGTCACCTCCTCTTGGGTGGTGAAAATCATTGGCAACTGTGTCCAAAAGAGCTTTGAATACCAGAGTTTTATGAAAGAGATTAGTTCATTATTCCCCTGATACTTTTTTTCTACATACAAAAAATACCTTAGTACATAAGTTACAAGGACCTCTGGCTGATAAGTGATTTATACTAAAAACACTGAACATAGTCAGGAGAAAGCAATCCCTGCTATTTCCCCAGCTTGGAATTTGGACCCCTTCCAGGCATTTTCTCTGAATCAGGCCCAAGGATCCACATCTGGGGTACTAGCACACTGATGAGATCTTCTGCCTCATAAAAATCATATAACCTTACCAAAGCAGAAGGAGGCTGGCCTTATCTTAAAGGTTTCTGAATAAGTTGCTTATATTTTTCTAATTTAATTGAAAATTTTAGGTTTCCTTTCCACTTCCATGCATTTCAAGAGTGGTACAGACTGTGATTTCATATAACCTCTAGTTCAGTGGTTCTCAACCTTGGCTGCACATTAGAATCACCTGGGAATCTTTTTAAAATCCTGATTTCTGGGCCTCATTCTCCGGAAATTCTGTTTCTTTGTTACTAATGTTGTGGCCCCACCCCATAACAAAGAAACAGAATTTCCGGAGAATGAGGCCCAGAAACCAGGATTTATAAAGATTCCCAGGTGATTCTAATGTGCAGCCAAGGTTGAGAACCACTGCTCTAGTTAAACCTCACACACCACATCTATTGCTGCCAGAATTTACAAGGTCTAACTGGACTTTCCGAAATTGGTTGATGCCATTTGATTAGAGTCATGGCATGTTTGAACCAGGCTGGCTGATGCAATCAGCTATCTCTGTAGTTATGCTTGCACATAGACGCTGCCTTGTTAAAGCCTCTGCAGGTATCTGCCCATGCATGGGAATGCGTCCCAGTCCCAGAGGCTCACACATTTCCTTGAATAATGAGGAGTCACTACATTTAACTTGAAACAAAGGGAGAAAATTTATTTATGGAAGCTCACACTCTGGTTTCTTTTCACAAAATTGCAAGGTTGGAAGATTCAAGGGGTCATACTGTCTATTCCTCTGCCTCTGGCATTCTCTTCCTCTAACAGTACCAGGTGGATAGTAGTCTAATCTAGGTTTAAAAGGATGCAGGATTTTTTTCACCCCTATCCTGGCAATGGTTTGAACCTGCCCTTCCCTCTCCAGTCATATATACTTTGCTATGACCCTCCTATACCCATTAAAGTCCATTTCTTCCTTTTTCATTTTCATCGGAGCTGGATAACACAATCAACTAGGGAATGTGTTTTCTTTTCTCTTTTTCCCTAGGGTGGGGTCTCATTCACTTCCAGGTATAACTGCCAAATCAAAGAGGCACTACTTTCTGGTGCCTACTCAGGTGAAATTAAATGATAAATGAAATTATCCGTTTTATATCAAATTAAATCTCTCACCACCATAATACCCCAAGCTCAATAAATAATAAAGTAGTAAGATAAAACCCGGAGGTATTAGCCATTTAATATTGCATATACAATATTTTGGAACACAAAACACAACTTAGTCTAAGTAAAAATTTTAAAACAAATGTGTACATATCTGTTTGGGGGTCAGGGAGGGATCTGTATTTCAAAATAATGTCTTAATTACTTTTTAAATGGGAAAATTAAAAACAAACATGCAAAAAATAAAAGCAATCATAATCTCCCTACACAGACATAGCCACTAACATCTTATGTTTCCAGATTTTAGATCTTTAACAACTTCGTTCATTTCTGCAAACCCTGCTGCTAACTGAAAAGACATTAAATTACAAAAATATTTTCATTAATTTTAATGGGAAAAGTGATATGTTCCAACCCAACTCAAGATACCAAAAGACTTTTTGCAGACAGAAAAATAGATCAAATGAATGATAAAATTTTTCTATAAATAACAACAATTTAAAATTAAATAAATGCAGTTTGAACACCACACATAATGGAATGAAGGTTTATTGTACTCACCAAAGGAGAAAGAGAAACCTTGATTGTAGGTGGGAAGGTTGAAGCTAAGTTCAAAGGAGTCATTTCCTGGAAGGTGGTGACAGTCTGTGATCCACTTGCACAAAAGGCAATAGTTTTTGTGCATTCATTGTTATCTTGCACATTTTGATGCAGACAAAACACTCCAGATTTTAATGGCTGAAAATAACAAACATTTGTTATTTCTAATGATTCTGTGGGTTAACTAAGCTGGTGTTTTTTTTTCCAGACCAGCTGATTCCTGTTGTTAGCTAATGACTCAGCTAGAACTAGTTGGTCTAAGGCAGTGGTTCTCAATCTTGGCTGCACATTAGAATCACCTGGGAATCTTTTTAAAATCCTGATTTCTGGGCCTCATCCTCCGGAAATTCTGTTTCTTTGTCATGGGGTGAGGTCACAACACTCAGTAACAAAGAAACAGAATTTCCGGAGGATGAGGCCCAGAAATCAGGATTTTAAAAAGATTCCCAGGTGATTCTAATGTGCAGCCAAGGTTGAGAACCACTGGTCTAAGGATTGCAGTGGGTAAACTTCTTCTGCAAAGGATCACATACTAAATCCGTTTAGGCTTTGCAGGTCATGTTGTCTCTGTTACAACTACTCAGCTCTACTGTTGTAATATGAAAGCGGCCAGCACAATATGTAGGCACATGGGTGTGGCTATGTTCCTTGCCTACTCCTGGTCTATGTTGACCTCATTCCTGTGTTTGGCAATTGGCAGTATGATTGGTCTAGAGGAGTGGTTCTCTCATGTCTTAGGGAACTTAGAGAGCTCCTTAAAACACAAATTGCTATGTTAATCTCCATAGTTAAGGAATCAGTAGTACTAGGGTTAAGCTGGAGAATGTGCAATTTGCATTTGTAATTAGTTCACATGTGATACTGCTGTTGCTGTTCTGGGGACCACATTTTGGGAACCGTTGATCTAGAACGTATCAGCTAGGATGGTTCATCTCTGCTCCATGTGTTGTGTCTCTCATTCTCCAGGAGGTCTCTGGGTTCCAAAGAACAGCAGAAAAGGGCAAGCCCCAATGTGCAGATGCTTCCCAAGCCTCTTGCTACAATATATTTGCTATTGTACCAGTGCACAGAGCAAGTCACATACCCAGACTCTGGATGTGGAAGGAGACTCCCTACAGGTGTGGGCCAAGGAAAGTCTGAACAAATTGGAATGATTACTGCAACAAACTACCACACTGCACACAAAAATATGTTACAGAACAGAAACACATCTTTGGAACAAAATAAATGCTAAACACAAGAGGGCTTTGAAACACGTGGAAATAGCTCAATGCACAATGGATGGCAGAATCATAGACGATACTCTTTTTGGTCCCTTTCATTTGATCTGTGTTTGCAAAGCAAAACATTTTGGGTTCATCTACTTAGGGCATACAACTCAAATTTGTTCCATATGACATCGCAGATTAGAAACTGCTGTTGTCAAGTAAATTGGTCAGTGGGTCTTTGCTTGAAATCATAATGTCAATACATGACTTCTAGCATGTTTATTTAGTGGGCTTTGGGGTAAAAAGGATGTTATATTGAAAAAAATTTTGACTGAAAAGTGGTCAAGTGGTATAACTCAAATATGTTTTTAGCCAAAGGTTAATTAGCAGTTGTTATGTAATATAAGTCTGGATATATTAAATAGTTCCATGATTTCTAATAAATAGAAAATGGAAGAAATCCGTTTTATTTTAGTTAAACTCACAAAATGCCTATCCTAAAAGTGACAGATGAAATTATTGGATTTCACCTTGGTCCTGAAGGGCTTTTTCTAGTGGGGCTCAGGATAGGAACATGGCATAGAACCTGAGGTACCCTCATTATGTTTTGAAAGTCCAAATATGGCTCACCACTGCCCATTGACCTCTTACTGGATTTCACAGTTCCATAGTTTTGTGACATCATGGCTTTGATTTATAAGAGGTGTCTTGTCATGGTTCTATTTTTTAGAAATCTGTCTCTAAATGAAACACTAACACTAAAATGAATGATGCCAAATCCAAATGGCTTATAATATGCCTAGTGCTGTTTTTTTATGAGACACAGAAGTATTTATATATTTCAGTGTAAGCTGAAGCACATTGAACTTTTTTGTACTTGAGTTTACTTTATTGGGGATTAGAAAAATTTGCTTTGTTTATATGACAGTGTGGCTCCAAAATTGATGACAGACCAAATGAGTCTATGAAGAGTATTCTCTCTTAAACTAGGCATAAAATTAAAATACAAGTTGAAGAATAAAATATGCTACCAACATGGAAACCCTGAAAGCGCTTCGGGAAAAACTGATAGTAAGCCTCTGTTTATGGCTCTGAGCACTTGGTTAAATACAGAATAGAAAAGACATTAACCCTAACCTCAAGGGGCTTATATCATAGGTGAGGGTCAGATAGGCAAACATCACATAGACCAATAAACAAAATATTTATGAGACCAGAAAAACAGCAGTTTGAAAGCTGTGCTGTAGGGTGGAAGGTGAGGTGGATGAAAGGACAGTTCCCCAGTTTTCCCCCAGGTACAGATATGGAGATGATCCCATCAAGTGCAAGTGGTTACTAGGTTGAGTCTTGTGAAAGCTACTACCTAGAGATGCTGGTCGGACTAATGGAAAAGAAAGAAGCAGACTGAACTTGACCCTGGACCATAAGTCCTCTTCCTTTATAATTTCCACCTGCAAAAGAAGCACTACCTCTAGACCCTTAGAAGTTTTCTAGAAAGATTGTCATAAAGGAAGTCCCAGCAAAGTACTTTGGATTCAGATTCTGAGTCAGTGGCCAGAGAACAGCATTGGTGTACCCAGTTTCCTTCCCCACCCCAGGCAAGTGATATAAATGAATTGTTAAAAGGTAAACTGGCACATTAAAATTTTGAAGTTTATTTGATCAAACATCAATTCCAATGAGATAATGAGTGTCAAACCAGAAGTGGTTAGTGATGCTCTACTGACAGTAGCTTAGGCCAAGGGCTGTATAGAGAAGATGCTGACGCAACACAAAGAAATTATTTGATTGGCTATAGCTTAAACAGCTGTCTTATTTGGGAAAGCCTTGGCTGTTTGTGACTGGTTGTTATTAAGTTATCATTTTCTTGGATTCAAGTACAATGACTCTAGCTTAGATTCTGGTTTGCTTACGTAGGCTACCAACGCATTAAAGCCACCCCAGTCTCACGGCCTCCTTGTTTAAATACTTTAGCAAACCTCATCCCAGCATCACTACTGTCACACCACATCTTCTCTAGGCTGCTCTCTCCATAACACCTCAGGCCATTTTACAGAGTCATGGCACATTGTGCTCCAGCTTTTCAACAAACCATATTTAACAACATGAACTCTGACTTGCTGACACACTAAAAAGCATGCTGGCAAGAAGAGTGCTACTTTATGAAACTTCCAAGATAAGACACGCTTTTTCTTAAAAATGGATTCTGTTTAGGATTTAAAACCAAATGGCATTCATTGATGGTCATAGATAAAAGGTATTATGGCTTCCTTTCGAGATGCTGTGACTTTTCAGTACTTGGCTTCTCTGCTTTCTTCTTGCAAAATATTTCTTAACAGAAGAAATATAGGTGTAGAAGGATAAATTTGGAGATGGGCCGCAAAGGGAATTTATGGGAGATTGGATTTTGCAGCTTGTTTTTTCACTAAGTTCTAGAGACTTGTTAACTGCTTTGGGTGTCTCCGGGGTGTCATCAATTAATTGAACTCTGGCCTTGCAGAAGTTGATTGATATGCAGGTGATTGAAGCAGTGGCTGTGTCTCAATATTAATTACCCTTCCTGAAAACATCAACTTTTCCTCAGCTCCTCCAGAGAAATGCAGTGGTGAGAGAAATGGAGAGCCTGCTCTCTCGTAGATCATGTGCTACCTACTCATCACTTGGGAAGCAGCGCTTGTCAAGACAAAATGGAAAAAGATGTAGGAAGAAGGAAATTTTAACGCTGTAGTACTGTCAGAAGACTTGTCATTAACCCATCATCCCCAATACATTGCTTTGTTTAGGAAAACAAGCCTTGTGGGTTTTAGCAGGAGGTGCAAATGTGGAGGTGTTGAGATCCAAATGCAATTTGGCCCCTAACTTCCTTACTAATGGACAGTCATTCATTGAGTATCTTCTTTGTGCAGGGCACATACGTGTTCAGGTTTTCTGTAGATTTTCTTAAATATTCCTCACAACTGCCCCATTTAGCAGTAAAGCAAACTGACATTTCCTGTGGTCCCAGAGCTAGGAAGAGTAGAGCTAAAATTCAAACTTTTGTGTCTCACTTCAAAGCCAATGGGAGCCCTAGCCAGTTTGGCTCAGTGGACAGAGCTTCAGCCGTGGACTGAAGGGTCCCAGGTTCGATTCCAGTCAGGGGCACGTACCTCGGTTGCAGGCTCCTCCCCGGCCTGGGCCCTGGTCAGGGCTCATGCAGGAGGCAACCAATCGATGTGCTTCTCTCACATTGATATTTCTCTCTGTCTTTCCACTCTCTTTAAAAATCAATGGAAAAATATCCTTGGGTGAGGATTAAAAAAACACACCAAAAAACAAACAACAAAAAGTCAGTGGGACATTCTTGGGAGTTTACTGTGTGGTATTATGTTGCTTTGCTTCCTTACCTTAAAATATATATGTATGGAAAGGGAAAAAGGAAGCCGCAGAAGATGAAACAGGGGGAATGGGAGATAATATGTAATGTTCTTGACAAAATTGTCCTGAGCAAGAATTTTATAAACTATAGAATGTGGGTCTGCGAGTATGAGTACATAGTTTCCATGCTTAGGAACTCCAAAAACCCCTCAAAGTAAGGGGGAAATGCATTTACAGGAAATAGTCTTTATAGTTTTGACCTACTCTGTAGTAGGTACATAGCTATACTATGATCCAATCAAGGGGAGGGAGAGGAGCTGCTATGAAGAGAGGAGAAGATTGCATTTGCTTTCTTATTTATATGAGAAGTTTTATATCTATGATTTCAACATTGCTAAAGTAGTTTTTTATTTTTAAAAATTTGCATCACAAAAGAGCTTGTCTCCTGTGTTTTCTCCATGCAAAGTGGCCTCTGCCCTTAAGGGGTCACACACATTTCTTTTGAGAGCTCTGGAGATTTCAAGCAACAACCACCATACACGCCTGTTAGCCACTTTCAGCGTCAGAGACACTGGCTGTCCACGCAGAAGTCATTCTTTGTCTGTCCTGGCCTGAGGCATTAGGTCCAGCCCCAGAAGAGCAGCTTTTGGTTTTTCCCATGTGTGGGGCAAATGATTCTACTCCAGAGCCTGGGACAATAGGAAACCATTTCTTTTAAGGAAGCTGACTTTCTTCTGAGGAGCCTTAGGGTGGTGTTAGGTAGTGATTGTGAGTGAAGCTGCCGTCATTCAGCCATGTGTGTTTGCCCCATCTCCATCACTGGCTAACTGTGCGAATCAAGATGAATCTTTTGATCTCCCTCTGCTTGGGTCTTCTTATTTATCAAAAAGAGATAATGATTAGAGAACTGTTGTGAAGATTAAATAAAATATTGCCCGCAAAGCATTTAAACCAATACCTGACCTTCAATAAATGTTACCTATCATTAATATTGATAAAGAATTCAAGGCATAAATCTAGTTTTCCTTTCCAATATTTTCCCCAAAGTTGTTTTCTCTTTTTACTCTTTAACCATCATCCCCTAAATCTCCATTCACTTCACATCCTGAATGTATGTATTTGACTGTCATGATTTTTCTCTTTTTAATCTTGGTCCCAAATTAAGAGCAGATAAATATTAATCCATACCAAAATGAATCATGTGGAGTATCACAATTTTTAAATCTAATTCCATCACATTTCTCCTCTAAATTTGGACACTTTTAAAGAATCTGACCTATTAAACTGAAAACATAATTAAAGGGGCATTATCAACTGGCACTTTATAGAAAACCTTTTTTATCTGTTTTCCCCAGCTGCACACCATGCCCCAGAGTCTGGCAGTGCTCTGACGGAGATGATACTGTGAAACGCAACTGCCTCGCCCCGTGATGGATGGGTAGGTGCTGGGTAACTTACAGCGGTTTCCTTTTCCAAGTTTGAAATGTTCAGAGTGGACACATGTTAAGTCATCCATCAGAAGTGTGGAACGCAATGACAGAAATAACCAGATGCCCTTTAACAAGATGCCACAGGGCAAACTTGGAAAATGAAATGACTGTACTTTTCTCTCCTTGTATGATAAATACTGCTTGTAACCTGAAGTTTTACTTGCATTTGTATACAGTGTGTTACTTTCCCAAAGACACTTCAAGAATCCGAGGATACCTTAGCATTATTCTAGGTGGTTTTTTTTAAAGCATTTGTTAAAGAAAGGAAAAAGGATGTAAGTCCAACAATATATATTTGAAACAAGTGTGGTTCTTAGTTACCATAGTAACAAATAATGTTTTCTTGCTTATGATATTGGATAGTGGATTTGTGGTGGCATAACTTTATATTAACACATAGTATTGGGCAATGAGGAGAGTGACCAGAGGAACCCAGAATGGTGAAATTGTAACATACAAAGGAGAATATAAAATTGAACAATAATCAAAACCCAAAAAAGCAACTTTTCTCTTGAAAATGACAAACTTGCTACAAATATAATGTGCTTTTCAAAACTTAAAGTGATTATTGCTATCATTAATATTTGTAGAATTCGATAATACTTATGAAGTTCTTTGTGAAAGTGAGGTAATGGTGGTGGTCAACAGTTAGTAGTAGAAGTTCTCTTACCTGCCATTCACACTACCCTCCATTAGAATCCTTGTAGAATTTCTTAGGCCCTAAATTTTGGAATTTAACTGTAATGAAATGAACACCTGAAATCCCTGGCCCCACTGGGAGTTCTAACTGAGCCTTAGGGAAAAAGCAGTGGCTGAGAGTCCCCAGTGGTCAGGGTTGAATAAGAATCCACAGTTAATTTCTTTTTGTGTCAGAAATAAAGCTTTTCACCCTAATCTTTCCATTGTAAACCTTTTGTGACTTGAAAGCCAGTCATTTCATAGCCTAGTGTTGTGGCTTCATACAATGTCCCAAATCTTGGCCTCTCCTTCCTTTTAGCTATTATCTCATTGCTTATTTATTCATCAAACTATCCTTGTCCTCCTATTTTTAAAAAAATATATTTTATTGATTTTTTTACAGAGAGGAAGGGAGAGGGAGAGAGAGTTAGAAACATAGATGAGAGAGAAACATCGATCAGCTGCCTCCTGCATGCCCCCCACTGGGGATGTGCCCACAACCACGGTACATGCCCTTGACCGGAATCGAACCTGGGACCCTTGAGTCCGCAGCTCTATCCACTGAGCCAAACCGGTCAGGGTGCTTGTCCTCCTATTCATCAGCACTTACTCCTGAAAGCAACATGAAATAACACTTCAATTCCATCTCTTCCCTGACCTTGAAATAGTGAATGACTACCACTAAAGTAGTCATTAAGTATCTGTTTCCTCAAAAATTAAAAGAGAATAAAAATAAAGAAATATAATGAGAATTAAGGAAAAATCAGGCATGTTAAGGGCTTGATACAGTGCAAGGCACAAAGTATGTTTTCAATAAGTATTAGCTGCTACTATATTACTACTATGTGCTGAGTTCTATCCTCCAAGGTCAACTTCATGTACCAGTTCCTTCGTGAAGCCTTCCCATCATGGCAGCCCTCAGAGATCTTCTCCTTCTCAAATCCCCAAGCATAGACATTCCAGCCAGTTTTAATCACACATGATAACAGTAGTGATGATGAAACAAAGTTTTAATTCTATACTGCCTTGAGTTTTAGCATTTCTACTCAACTAGAAGATGAGGTTCTGAGGGTCAAATACCAACTTTCACTATTTATTCATCTTTAATTTTAAAACATGTTCTCTGTACATAAATATGTTCCTGGAACTATAGAGGGTGATCTAGGGGTGTACCTAGAGTGCACCATTGGGAGCAACGAATCTAGCAAGAATTTAAGACAAATACATGAGGATCAACAGGATAAGGCAGTATAGAGAAACAGAAAATGGCTTAGAATTACAAAGAGAAAGAAGTCAATTCTGGGCTGGTCAAGGAAAGCCTGGAGGGAAAACCAGCTTTTTTCTCTCCCTATTCAAACTGAATATGAGAGGAATGGGTAGGGAGGAAGTTGGAAGATTTGACATAGAGAAGTAGTGGGCAAGAAAGAACTACAGGCAGTGAAGGGAACAGTGTGGCTTGGAGAAGGAGCTGTCTAATTTGCCTGCAGCCAGCAACTCAGAGGAAAGCAGTAAGAGAAGTGAATGGAAAGACTAGAATTAGAGCCAGCCAAAAAGAAAACATACTTGAGGGCCTAATTTAAACCATGGTCCAAAGGAGACCTCTGGAAAACGATCTGTAGAGGTCTTTCCATGTCTGACACTTAATTCTGAGTAGTACAGCAAAACTAGCAGTTGACAAAATAATGAAGGATCATACTTGTCCCAGTATTTATTTCTCTATCTCCACTCTGCATCCTTTACCAAGACTTTGTGATACATCCCCACCCCTTCCCATTAAAAGCCACTCCTTCAAATCTACCTTTCACATTATAGTGTAAATTAATTCCACAGAGTCCACAACTTCCATGCCACCATGAAGCTATACTTGTCAAAGTAGGAAGATCGAGTAGTATATGATGTATTGGTTTATTAGCTTCATATATTTTAAATATTTAGACATATAGTATATGGATCTCCATTTGTAGTCTTGCTAGGGCCTCAGAAATGTTAGGGGCAGTCTTAGCACTGGAACAGGTTTGTGAGTACTGATCCGGGGATAAAGGCTGCCTGCTCTCTGCCTCAGTTTGATGTTCCCTGCTTGCTTCCATCAGGCCACTGGGATTCAGCCGTCAAAGGGGAACACAACTTCACAGTGGCTGGGCAGTTTGGGTTGGAACAAATTAGTTTTCATTCTTAGCTTTACCAGCACAATATACACTGAGACTTCAATAACCCAAAATTGAGTTGTAATTGTCACAATCTAGCTGTGGTCCCATTGAGCATCCCAGCAATGATGGTTTTCTAACAAATGATGCCTATAATGGGGTGAAAGGGGAAGGAGAAGTTTCTGTGAGCCTTTTATCCACATATTTGCTGTTCCCAGTATGTCTTGCCTTACTACATACCTTTACTTTTATAGGAAAAGAATTATGTTGAAGCCATGGGTTTTATTGTACCCAATAAATGAAGTTTCTGGGATATCTCTTAGACAGCTACAAGGTGAAGTATAAGAATGTCGGTTCTTGGAAAATACTCAAATGGATTTGGCAGCTTACTGTCTGAAAAATGGCCTCAAAATAAAGAAATCACTGACTCCTCCTCCTCACTATAAGACAGCCAGTTTCATGAGTAAAAATTAAAAAAAATGAAAGCACAGTTCTACTTCAGGGCAGGAAATGAAGAATAGCTTTTATAACAGAAATGATGTGAGAAATTCTTTATGTTGGCAACATGCAATTTCCCAAAATAGAAGCTGGCCAGAACAAGTTTAACTATTTGGGAATAAATATTGTGGCATTTTTACTTACCCAAGGTGGTCAGGACTCTTCAAGGCTGCAGAAAACAAGTGCCAACGAGGTTTTGTGGGGTCTATTTTTGCTATGCCCAGGAGACAATGGAATTGATACAAGTTATTTGAAAAGTTACTTTTTTCAGATTATTGGAAAAATGTAAAGTATTTTTTCACAGGTGTTAAGTGTTGTACTGGAACAATTTCACTATCTCACTTATGTTGAATTCTTTGATTTAACATTCCCGGCATCTGTAGAAACTTAATATATTTCATCTACTCCCTTTTCGTTCTTTAAAACAATCCTTTTCTTAATGTTTATGGTATCAACATGAACCCAGGTGCTATATATGAAACAGATAAACTATGGTAGTGACTAATTTCTTCCTTTACATTTTCAATCTTTAAGTGAACTAAATTGATTTTAAAAGTAGGCACATATTGAGTACACAAAATTTTAGTAATTTCATTTATAAATTTTATACACACACACCACACACACACACACACGCATGCACACACGCACGCACACACATACACACACGTTTTTGGATTCTCTTGTGTCTATGAGAGTGCATTTGTGAGACTAGAGATCCTGTCCCAGTAGTTCATGGACAAGTTAATTGCCAGAGGGACATGGAATATGTGGCCTGGATTCCCTGACACTGTGCTGGAACCACAGGCCTCACTTGCCATTTACTGTTGAAATCAAATGTTTATTCATTCATTACAAAGTGAGTGCTGGTGAAGGTTAGATTTAGATACAATGGATGCAATAAGGTAATTATCAAAGCTCATTACCTTCGGGAAAATGAGCACAGTGATAGAAGGGATGATATACTAAGAATTAGAGGTGAGAAAAGGTGTTGAACATTCACCCGAAGAAGGTTTTTAAAAAAGGACTTTAAAAAGGAAAATAATACATAAAAAATATATACAAAGCCAAAATGGTAGCATAAGCTGCCCACCGTTCTGGCCTTTGCCAAAAATTATCATTCTTGTTACGTTTTAAAGAGGCTTACATTTACTCATCTTTCTGAATCGCTAAATAATATTGCCAACAAACGAAGACAATACAAGGCCTCCGTGTATATATTTTAATTTTAAGAAACAAAGAGTATTGACCTTCAACTTGAACTTTCAGGGTAATCCCACTCCTGATAGGCCAGCATTTACCGGTGAATTTGGAGGCTTGGGAACAAATCACCCTTTGATTTTTGGTGAAATGTTCACTCCCCAGCCTGTCAACAAACTCCTCATGAGATAGTGTCCTTTTAATTCTCACATCCAGCCCAGCTTTGTCTCCGTGTGGAACATCTTGCATGGCCAAGGGTTTGCAAGGAATCCAGGGAGCTGTGAATGTCAGACATGTTTAAGTATGATCCTGAGCATAGGAGCTTTCAGCTTAGTCTTTGGGGCAGAGATAATGGTTTACATTAGATTGATTATATGCAGACTGAGAAGTGTATCTTGTGCAACAACTCTGAGGCGTGCTGAAAGATAAAAATCCCATTTGCTGCATTTTATATTGGTGGTCTCTGACGTGGGCAACACAGGCCTGCATAGTCCCTGTAAATCACGGATATAATGAGGGCCAGATAGCAGCTTGCTTAACTGTTGAATGAAGTAAGTGTTTCTTTACTTCGGGCTGAAGGATGGCATATTTACTAAGTAAAACGTTGTGATATCGGGTTGAAAAAAGTCTCTTATTTATATCTCTCAAGGCAGACTAGATAGCTGCTTAGTTATGTGAACATCCCTGATGTTGCATATCGAGGTTTTAAAGGAAGTTTCGCTTATTCCCTTTTATTTAATTTTTATAATGATGTCCCCGGAGGGCCTTTAGGACTAAAGATGAGCTGCTCTCCAATTTCTTTCCTTTTTGCCACCAGCCCGCTGGGCAAAGAACAAAGGCAACCCTGTGGTAGCTCATCGGCATCGTTCTTCAGCTGGTGCCTGGGTCCTCAGGTGGAAAAGCAGTATAATTCCAGGAAGCAAGAACAAATCCAGACCCAGTAATCCTGCCTGAGTGGAACATAAGCCTCGTGAGCGAAAACACCTTTGCTTCTAATGTTTCATTAATCCCAGTTTTATAGACAGCAGTTTATTTTATGTCTAATAGAGCTATTCCCAAGTGTTTTATATTAGGATGCATTTTGATATCTACAAGATGAATGGTAGCTCTGGTTTTATAAGTGGAGAAACAAGAGCATGGAGATATTACAAGGGCCTTGGTGTTAGAATCGCCAGCGGAGTTGTTTGCTATCTGTGCCATAAACACACACATGCATAGACACAGTCACACAAGTACACACACATGTGCACACACACATACATTCACACACTGATACTTGCAAATAGATATACCCACAGTCACCCACATACCCACTCACAAGCATGAAGACCTAAAAAAACCCCCTCTATTATAATCTGACTTATGAAAATTTTATAACAATACTGTTTAAATTTTTCTTTTTAAACACATTCAATAACTTCAACAGGCCAAAAGAAATCATTTATTTAACATACTTATTGCTTGGCAGAAATCCTTAGCAGTTTGTTTTAATGAAGACTGAAACATATTTCAAATAATAGTTGTAAGTGACAAAACTTCAAGAAGCAGCTTCTTATCCAAGGGCTTGGTATACAAGTAAGCATCTAGTGAGTATACTGAATTTTAAAAATATCTATTGAAAATACGGTACAGGTCAGGTTAAACATGACAGACTGAACACATATGTTTCCTTCTAGTCCCTCCTGAAACTCTGCTAAAATGAGAGTAAAACAAAAATAAAATAAGTATAACCCACAGGGACACAGAAAACAGAGAAGGTAAAAGCAAATATAAACATCAACAAAAACTGAAGAAGGAAATCAGAAGGAAGAATGAAAAATGATTTAACAGAGTGGGAAACTCAGAAACCTATATGTCTGTAGGAGGGAAGCCATCAAGATATAAGCAATGAATGCCACTGAACTGGAACAGGCTCAAGAACTGGAGGTTCGAGGTATCTATGGAAGCCAAGGTCAGGGGCAAAAGTGAGAACAGCACGATTGGTTACGAGTCTGTCTGAGGCCCTACTCAGTCCTCCCTCCTCCAGGAAGGTATTTATTCTCCAGAGAAGCCTCTCACATGGAAGACAGAGATCTAAACAAACAAAACTAAACACAGAAGCGAAGGAAAGTGCAATGGACAGAGCTGAGACCATTGTAAAACACTGACTTGTAGATAAGATAAAATATTACTGTCATGAAACAATAGGGTTGCTGAAAAACAATGAGGCTCATTCAGGGAATAAACTCATTGAAATTTAAAATATGTTAAAATAAAAATTGCAATAGAAACCTTCGTAGAGTTGGAAAGTAAAGTTGAGGAAATGCCCCAAAATTGAAACAAAAAGACAAAGAGATGGAAAACAGGAAGCAAAAGATAAGAAAAATAAGAGGTTTTATCAGGGGGAGGTCATATGTAACTAACAGGTATTCCAAAAAGAACAAACAGAACAACTAAAGGAAAATACATAAATTTAAAAAAAGAGAATTTCTCCAAACTAAAAGATGTGATTCTCCACCAAATGCCCTAAATAATTGTGACATAATATTTAGGCATAATATCATGAAATAGTAGATCAACCAGATATTGGGAAAAGATACTAAAAACTCAAGAGAGATAAACGAAACAAAACTAAACAGAAAAAAGTAAACAGAAATAAAAACAGTTACATACAAAAGAGAGCACATGGGATAACATTGGAGTTCATAGAAAGAAACTTTACTCAACAAAAGATAACAGAGAAATGCTTTCAAATTCTAAGGGGGAAAAATAATTTTCAACCTAGATTTCTGTATACAGGCAACTTATTAATGAAGCAACGGTGGAAAATAAAGGTAATATTTAAAAATTATCTCCTTATGCCCTTTCTTGGGAGGCTATAATGATGAGAATAGCAAACATTTATATAATGTTCACTGTTTGTACTGTTCTAAGCATTTTATATATAGTGACTCACTTGATCCTTACAGAATTCCTGTAAAGTAGGAACTATTCTAAGTAAGTTGAGGCACAAAGAGGTTAAATTTCTTGCCCATGGCCACCCCAGTTAGTAAATGGGTGACATAGGCTATGAATCCGGCAGCCTGCTGCTCTTACTGCCCACCTACACTCACCCTCCAAAACCAAGGAGAGAAATTATAGGCAATCAAAGCATAACGTGTGGCTCACCTGTGAACAATGGCCACATGATTATAATAATGGAAAACTTGAATCCTGATTTAACAAAAGTTATATAACTATTTTGAGATGTGTGAAGTGTGAGTGAGTGTGTGTGTGTGTGTGTGTGTGTGTGTGTGTGTGTGTGTTGGAAGTAACTAGAGAGTTAAATTCTCATCCTTCACAGTACAAAGTGAATAGATAATACCTCCAACTGAAAAATCAAGCTGATTCATCTCTGCCCAGCACATAGAAGAGACTCAGTAAATGTCTGTGAATGAATAAATGAATGTTCCAGGTCTCTACCTCACATTCATTTGTACATTTGTATTGCACTATAACCAAAATACTGAACAAATAGCTTTTATCTATCTCTGACATGCTATGTATGTCATGGAAAAATGTTTATGACAACTTTAAGTAAAAAATAGCAAATTTTCAGAGCAGCATGATACTACAATTCTATCTTTTAAAGACTAGAATATGAGTATATATACATATAATTATAAATATATGGGATTATATATGGAGAATAAAATCTTTGCAAGGATAACCTCTAAGATGCTAGCAGCAGAGTGGGATTAAAACAAAGGGAATCTTTTGTTTGATGTATTACTGTATTTTCTAAAATTTTGCAATGAGTATTTGTTATCTTTTGTAATTAAAAATTAAAGATTTAAAATATTTAAATTTTCACCAATCACATTTTGACTTTTTTTTATTTTTAAGGGTCAACATTCTTAATTAAAGAAGGAAACCTTGAGTTTATTTAAATATTTCTTCAGCCAAGTACAAAAGTCAGTCCGTCTCCAACTGAGAATAGATGAAGGGCCATCATTGCCACGAGGGACACACTTAGAGACCTTGAAAGGTATGGGTTAAGAATGAACTACTGAGACTCTGGGCACAAAACCTGGAAAACCGGGAAGCTGCTTCATATTGGCAACTACAGACCCAATAAAACCCTGACATGTCGACATTTCGCCAGCTTCCAAACCAATAGCAGTCAGGCGGGAGCATGCCAAGCAAAAAGGGCAGTAAAATCTGAATACAGCTCTTTGTATGTCATCCTGTGCTGCCAGTGCCCAACATGTAAGGCAATTGAAAGGCTATTTCATTCCCATCCAGAACATTTTGCAAAGATCGCTAGACACTCATTCACACTGCATTGTCTAAAGTCCTGGGTGGGCTCTTTCACAAAAGAAGCATTTCACAGAGGAGGGGAAAGACTTGCCAAGGCTCTGAAACTTGCACTTCCTGTATTTGTTTTCTAATGCATGTATCCCCATTTCAAGGTAGCGTTTCGCTCATTCCTTCCCTATTCTCCCAAAAATGAATGAAGGGGGAAAGGTAAAGCCGAGGAGACTTGCTCTTTATGCAGACCTCATGTTGGGGTGGGAGCGGAGGGTTGTTTGGGGAGTGCCTTAGACCAGGCATATGGATGTTATGTACACAGAGAGTGGGGAAGTAAAAGCATCACTGATCCTTTAATGGGAAAAGCTTAAAGTAAACAGAGTTTTTCATCCTCGTTATGCCGAGAGCTGGAATAATAAATACAGATAGGAAGTATCCTCGTACTTCAAATAATTTGTTGAAACTACGTTCACAAACTCAGCCTGTTTCTATTTGTGCAGTTGTTAACCATAAGGACAGTCGTAACCCTTGCTGGGCCTTGGACAAGTGCCTTGCCAGTCACTGCTCCCATCATCCCAGCCTTGAAGACTAAAATTAGTTGACACTGCCCAAGTGTCCAAACTATGATCAGTTGTCTCAACTTTGAGGGCAGACCCTTGAGTTTGATTGGCAGATCAAAACGGCAACTATCTGGTTGGAGGGGCAAAGGGCATGTTGGGTCTGTATCTTATGATATAAACAATGCTGCCAAGAAAAGAACAGAGAAACCAGAATAAAGATAAACTGAAAAAAAGTACCATAATGACTGAAAGAGTCCATTGCTTAACTTTAAGCATGTGAGACATTTAATAAAACTGTCTTTCTAGAGTTTATATACTAATAATTTCTTTTTTTTTTTTACTAATAATTTCTCATGCATTGTTTGAAGCAAAATTTAAGAATGCTTCAAAATTATGTTTGTGTCTTAAGCTTTTGTTGTCAATTCTTTTGAAAATGATTAAGATGTGTGATCTACAAGGCTGGGTCTCCCAACATGCAAGTTTTGTAAAAGCGAAATATGAATAATTCATGTTTGGAATAAATAATGACAAACTCCTATATAAGGATTTGTGTGAATTGTGAGATGTTTTGACAGTAAGTGGGGCAGAGTTCATGTGTTTTCTATTCAAATATTGTTCAAAATCTCAAATAATTTTTCCTTTTCTTAGCAGAGCCCACTTTCCTCATCTCCTGTTCTTTACTTAAACCACCCCATTTGGGCTTTTATGTCTAAGTTTTTCATGAAATTGTGTTTACCAAGGTCACAAATAAACACATCTTGTCAGAATCAACATCAATTTATCTTTTCTTAGCCTCTAGACAGTATCAGATGTAGTTCATCACTCCATCCTACTCTGAACATTTTATGCAATCGCCTTCCATGACGCTGCTATTGCTGGCTTTTCCTCCCACCTCACTGACCCTCCTTCTTAGGCCTTTTGCTGGCTTTTCCTCCGTAATCATAACTCTTAATCTGGGCATGCCCAAGGGCTCTGCTCTCTACTTTCTTCTCTCTGTAATTCTTTCCTTGGGTATTCTGACCCAGTCCATGCCTTCAATAGTATTTCAAAACTAGTGACTCTCAAAACCATATTTTTTGCGTGACCAATCTCTTAAGCTTTAGATTCATATATCCAACTGCTACTTGACAATTCCAGTTGTCTAATTTTCACTGTGTACTTAACATAGACAAAAAAGAATGATCAATTCTCATTCTTCTCCCCTAACTCACTGCCCCTAAGTCTTCTCCCTCTTGAGAAATGGCACCACCATCCATCTAGTTGCTCAGGCCACAAACCCAGAAGTCATCCTTAATCCCTCTTTTCCACTCACATCCTATCTTCAAACCATCAAGCAGTTCTGCTAGCTCTACTTCAAAAAAGCTTGATTCTGACCACTTCTTGCCCTCTTCACTGCTACCTCCTTTGCCAAAATTATTCTCATCTCTCACCATAATGTCCTTGTACCCAGTCTTGCTGCTTCCACCTTTCTCCTTACAGTCCGTCCTTCCAAAAGAAATACAGTGAACTCTTGGATCGTAACCAGACCTTGATATTCCCCAGTATTTATGTAGTATTATCCTGTGTTAAGAATTGCCCTATGATCTGTGAATAGAGAAAGATCACAATTCAATTCAGGCAATAAACATTCACATTGTACCTCTAACCATAATCAGAGTGACAGGTGCTAAACTAATAGTATGAACAAACATGAAGAGATTAGTTTTGACTATAGCAGTAGTAGTTGACATGAAGCAGGGTTGAAGAAATTATTGGCTGGTCATGCATTCAACAATAATTTATTGAGCACACACTATACCCAGAACTGAGCTTCTTGGAAAAAATGTATTTTAATTGAGCAGAATAAGCAGGACTTGAGAGGGACATTATATGCCGAGGGACCAACACATGCAATGCAGAAAAGCAACTGACATGTTTTTCTGAGAATCTTGGGTGGCCCAGTGTGTGGAAACCAAGGTTATAGGTGGGGAAACCACAAGGGCAGAGCACAGGAATGATGAGAGGGTTTACGTTATGTTAAACCTGGAAGGCCCAGGTAGGCCTGAGAGTCTAGAATTAACCTGGGGGCAATGGCAATCATTAAAAGTATTTTGTTTTGGTTTATCTTTTTTAAAAATATATATTTTTTATTGATTTCAGAGAGGAAGAGAGAGAGATAGAAACATCAATGATGGGAGAGAATCATTGATTGGCTGCCTCCTGCACGCCCCCTACTGGGGATCGAGCCCACAACCCTGGGCATGTGCCCTTGACCGGACTCAAACCTGGGACCCTTTGGTCCGCAGGCTGACGCTCTATCCACTGAGCCAAACCAGCTAGGGCTTGGTTTATCTTTTTAACAGTGGAGTAACATGATCAAACTCTCAGGAGCCAGGATGAAGAATGGTTTAGTGGGAACAAGACAGAAGTCAAGGAGATCAGTTAGGAAGCTGCTGTAATAGTTTAGACAAATGATGATACAGACCTAAATTGGAACAGGAACAAAGAAAGGAAAGGATTGTATCAGAAAAAAAAGTCACAAACTGACAGCTTGCAAATCCAACCTTGTCATAAATGTTTTGTTTGAACTATGCAATGTAAGCTTGTTTGGCCTGACTTCATTGTCAACAATTTAAAATCCGGAGACTACACATAAAATCTAAATTTCCATTTCCTCTTTGGAAATACCAGATCCGCAGTACTGAGGCACAATGCGGTATCACACTTTGCCTGGCAGTAGGAAACACTTGCTCTCTTCTTTAGACGGACATGCCCTCTCCACCTGGCCACGTCCTCTCTGGCTTGTTTTATTTGACCGACTGGGCCTCTATAGGCATTTGAGAGATAATCTGAGCAAACCAAAAGGCCCTGGTAGTTGGTGGCTGTGGAGAGTGAGGGAGAGGGGCAGGCTCCGCTTCAGGAGCCAGCAACTGGAGAGGCAGCCACCTGAGACAGCGAGCACAGGAGAAGGAACAGGTTTGAGGAGGATGATCATTAGGTCAGTTTTGAACATGCTGAGTGAATCTGTTATTAAACTAATCTATCATCCAGTTAGGTGTTATTAAAGGAAAAACCATCTCCTATTATAAGCTTTTAAAAACAGATGACTCTCCATTAAACCAACCTGCTAATTCTCTTTTATTCTGCCAAAAAAGTCTTTGATCCAAAACATATAAATGTACTGTGTGCATAAAGAGATGTCATTTTAATCGAATTTATATTTGAAGTGTCACAAGGAATTTTTATTCTTCCTGTCATTATTTATGTAAAGGAAAGTATTGCCAAAATTAAAGGCAAAGGAAATTAGCTTTCCTAGTTAATGTCATAGGACATGAAATATTTTTACTCTGATAGAATGAAGAATTAGAAGATTTTCGAAAAACTCTGTACAGAGTTCATTTAATCTTACTAGAAAGGGCTATAGAGCACAATATTGAAAGGCTGATTCTTTTTTTCCCCTAATGAGGAAAAATGCCAAGATAAATGAGTTTTAACCCTGGAATTGGAAACAGATTGTTTATGGAGAGTTCATAGGTTATTCCACATTCCAGAATGTTCTCTCTCTTCCTTCCTCCTCATCACTCAAAGTACTTAAAGGTCCAGCCCCAGACACACCTAGCTCATTGAGATGTCACAGAATTATCCAGTCCATATCCATCTCTTCTTCTCTAAACTCTTCTAGTTTCTTTAAGAGTTCAGCACCCTCCATTTTGCCTAACGTTTTCGTTTATCTTTATGTTACTTCTCTAAGTCAGTAGGTTCATTAAATAAAGAAAGCAAAGCTACGTTTCTTCTCTGGTCCTCAGAATACTGTACACACACTAAGTGCTTGGTCAATACTCTTGCCTGGTGGAGAGACAACATTAAGTGGCAACATAGCAGAGGTTCTGGAGCCAGCCTGATGCCAGCTCCTTCTCTCACTAGCTGTGTAATGTGGGCAAGTTATTTACTCCTCTGCAGCACTCGCATTTGTTAAATGATAGTACCTGTGTCATAGTGCTGTTGAGATGATAAAAATAACATGAGGAATGCACTTAATGCCTGGCACGTAGTAACTCTCAATAAATGTTAGTTATTGTTATTATAAATCTAGGTTCTGATACAGATTGCCTGACCTTGGATAAATTATTGCACCTTCCTATGCCTCAGTTGTTTCTTCTGGAAAATAGGGATACTAGTAATACCTGCTGTGTAGGGTTTTCCAGTAATTAAAGGAAATGATGTATGTAAGGTACTTTTGAATAATGCACATAAGAAGAACTGAGCAAATGTCGGCCATTGTTATTATCATCTTATTTATGCCAAAGCAATAGGAGTGGGGTGGGGGTCTGAGCTCAGGGAAGAGAGTAAATATACTTAGATGGGGGAAAAGCAATCAAGATTTCTGGCATCAGGTAGAAATGATCTCCAACAATGTTCTCATATATTTTTAATAAGTCCTTTGCCAAGGAAGAAACATCAGTTTCTACAATAAATGAAAAACTGGCCCCATGTGGATAGTTCAATTCAGCAAAGTGGAAAAAGCTCAGTGATTTACTAGGCCCTCATCAGTAATCATTTGGATAAGACAAGGCTGAGAGTTATCACTGCAAATATATGGGAAGAAGGTTTGTTAAGTAAATTAATAGCATGGACAATAACATATCTAATTAAGTTTTAGAATAAATTTAGTTTCAGTATTATAGAAATACCAATTCTTACATGGGAAATTAATGTGCTAATTCTAAACTACTAATTTCTCAAGGTCTATTATTTTGAAATATGTTTACAATCTAGTTTTAGTGACCATGCATCTTGAAAGTAATAAATTGTAATGTTTAAAATTTTAATAAACATATAGGCATTAGACAGTATTTTTTAAAAAATTATGTTAATGTATTATATTAATTCAACATAGTAGCATTTTAGCACCAACCAAGTGTCAAGTTCTTTCCAAATATTATTTAATTTAACCTAACAATATTCTTGCCAGTATATATTACAGTCCCAGGGGTGATAGAGGTTAAACAACTTTCTTTGGGTCACTCAGATCATGTAGTTGAGCTAAGATCAGAACCCAAGTCTGTCTATTCTAAAATTCATGTTCTCTTTCTATATCATGTTCCATTTAGAGAACATTCAAGTCAAAAATGTGCTGTGCCCAAATATGTATTTGACCACCACCTCATCCACTTCATCTATATATATAAAAGCCCAGTGACTGAATAGCAGAATGACCAGTTGCTATGATGCACACTGACCACCAGGGGGCAGATGCTCAATGCACTCCCACAGTGGGAGGGCCATTGTGGGAGCAGCCACTAGCAGGCCCAGGGTGAGGCCGAGTCTCTGTACCTATCAAATACCTGAGACAATCCAGACTCTGGCCTGACCTCACCAGCTGATCCAGGCCCTCTAAGGTGTGTTCTAGAAAGACCGTGGGGAGTTGGCATAGGCGGATGGCAAGAAGGGACATGACTGTGGACCCCCGGGGAGGCTATCCTGATGGCTGCCTTGAATATCCCCGATGGTGTCACTGACCTGGCATCACACATCAGGACATTCACCAAGTGGTTTTGGGGTGCAAAGCTCTCCACCAGGTTCCTCCAGGACACGGAACACGCCTTTACCCAAGATATTACCCTGAAATATCAGCTCAGACTAATTTCCTCATTCAGCAGCTACTCAGAGGGCAGGTCCACAGCCACTCCGCTGACCGGGATGAGTGGTGCTCCCATAGTGGGACATCCCTGCAGGCCACGCCCCCACCAGTGCATGAATCCTGCTGCTTTGAAAAATTTAAATGCATCCTCATAAGGCAATGATTTTCCTCTATATTACACATTCAAAGAATAGACAGTACATGCCCATCGCATAGATCTCAAAAATGTCATATTGAGCAGAGAGAAGCCAGCACAAAAGCTCTAGAACAAGCAAAACCAGTGTATAGTAATATAAATCAGATCCGTTTGCTGAGGGCAGTGGGAGTGGAGGCCATGGTGGGAAATAGATGATTACAAAGGGGTATGAGAAAACTTTCTGGGGTGAAAAAAAGATCTGTATCTTAATTGGAGTTGTCATTACATAGGCCATACATTTTTCAAAACTCATCAAATAGTACCCTAGAATATAGAAAATTTTGTAAATTAAACAGTTTGATATTTAAAAATGAGATAGAGAAATTCCTAATATAGCAAATATAATAAATGTTATTGGTCAATATTAGCAAAAAAAGCTGTGCTATTTTAATATAAAAAAGGTAGAGTTCAAGATAAGCATTATAAGGTATAAAGGAAGATATTATGTACTAGGAAAATAAAAATAAATTAGTAATATAAAATACACCTATAAAATACATAACATATATATACATAAATGTACATATATCATGTATTTAAGAGACAGAAGTATGAAAATAAATTACTTGGTTAATAATACAGAGATTTGGAAGTTTAACACATCTCTCTTAGAATGTGATAGATCAAACAAATAAAGAAAACATATGTGTAGCATTATCAATAAGTTAAACAACTAATAAACAGAGAAACATATTCTTCTTGAGGAAAAAAACATTCACAAAATTGTACTAGGAAATATGTAAAGCCTGAATAAATTATGTAGTATTGAATTCATACAATTCATACAGACTATATTCTTTGACCCTCAGGCAATAAAATTAGAAATCAATAACAAAGGATCATTAAAATAATTCAGAAATTTAGAAAAAATACTATAACATAAATTTTATGTTATAAAGGACATTCAGAAAATATAGCTCTAGCCAGTTTGGCTCAGTGGATAGAACATTAGACTGTGGACTGAAGGGTCCCAGGTTCGATTCCAGCCAAAGGCACATGCCTGGGTTGCAGGCTCAATCCCCAGTGGGGGGAGTGCAGGAAGCAGCTGATCCATGATTCCCTCTCATCATTGATTTTTCTATCTCTCCCTCTTCCTTCCTCTCTGAAATCAATAATATATATATATATATATATATATATATATATATATATTATGGAAAACTTAAAGACAAGAAAGCATTATATGTCAAAACTTGTAAAAAACAGATAGGAATTTTAAACATTCAAAGGCTTTTATCATAAAATAAAACTAAAAACAATAAATTCAAGTTTTTTGTAGAGTAAGCCACTCCCAAAAATGCCATCCTCCCTCCAAACAAACAGTAAGAAATAACATAAAAAGAAAATAGTAGTAATCAATGAAGTATACAATAACAAAAGATTAATAAAACTAAAACTGGTTCTTACAAAAATCAATATGATAAACTTTTTATAAGACCAACCATTACAATAAATAAGCTGTAAATAAACAAATGCATACTAAAAAATTAAAGATAACTATAAATAGAAACTCTTAAAATCACAAAAGAATATTATATATGACTACATGCTCATAAATATGAAAGCTCAGAAAAAATAGATACATTTCTACAAAAATATAAAATGTCATAATTGGGACAAGAAGAAATTTTGACAATTCAATTCATATTCCAATAACCTCTACAGACATAAAGTGATTTTAAAAAATCATTTCCCCACCTACAAAAGAGCCAAACACAATTTGTTTAAAAGGTGAATTCTATTAAACTTTTAAGAAACAGAATTTTCTATTTTATTCAAGTTATTGCAAAAAAAGAAATCTGCCTGATGTACCTTATAAAACTAGTATAAAATGTATTAAAAACTAACTCTTCATTTTAAATTAAGAAGAGAAAATATAAGCCAATTTTACTTAGAATTCTAAAATAAATATTAGGTAACTAAGTCCAACAGTACATTAAAAATAATTCTAAGAATTCAAGGTTTAACATGAGAAAATCTATCAAGATATTTGGCATATTACTGAAAAAAAGAGAGGAAATCCCATGATTATTTTAATAGATACAAAGAAATATTTAATAAATCTCAACAGATATTTATATTTAAAAAAAAAAAAAACCTCACAAAAATAAGAACAGAACAGAATGTTCTTAACATGACAAAGGCAATCTACCCAAAAATGTAGACCAAAAGACCAAATGACATAAGTAATAGGAAAATTTTAGAAATATTGTCATTAAAATCAAGAATAAGACAAGGATGCCTATTATTATTTACTATAAAACATGGAAACAAGAGATCCTCACAAATATAATGAGACAAGAAAAATTAATAGTAGGTATTTGTAGATATGTAGATATTAACTCCAAATGAAATCAACAGGCATTAGAGTTCAATAATGTTTCCAGATATAAGATCAATTTGCAAAAATATACCTTTATATCAGCAATAAGCATATGCAACAAAATTAATAAAATATCTAGGAAATTTAAAATGCTTTATTTATACTAAAATAAAAATTAACTCTATTGAAAGATATAAAAGAAATCTAGAAAAAAAGATATACCATGTTCATGGATGAGAAGATTAAGCAGTCAGATCCATTCATTCCTTCTGACTCAATTTTTTTTTTAATTTAAAGTCATTCTCATACACTGCTGGTGGGAATTAATATAAAATGGTGCAACCCTTTTTTCATCAATTTGGCAGTTTTAAGAAAGTTACCCATAAGACCCAGCCATTCCACATCTAGTTATTTAACCAAAAGAAATGAAAGCATCTGTCCATACAAAGATTGTATTTGTAAAAAACCAAAGACTTAAAACAACTGAAATGTCTTCCAACAAGTGCTTATTTTGCAACTTGTGGTATATCTGTACAAATGAATACTATCTAGCAATAAAAAGGAATGAACTACTGATATACATGGCAACAGAGAGAAATCCAAAAATAATTGCTAAGTGATAGAACCCATTAAAAAAAAGAGTACATATTTAACTACTTTTGTATTTTTTAAAAGTCTAAAAAACACAAACTAACCAATCTTAATAGAAAGCAGATCAGTGGTTGCCTGGAATTTGGAGGAGTAGCAGAAGCAGTGGGAGAGAGCGATTATAATGGAGCACAAGAAAACTTTGGGGAATGATGGATACATTTATTATTTTGATTGAGGTGCTGGTTGTATACAACTCCTTATAAAAATGTCAAAAATTATCAAATGTACTTTAAGCATGTGTAATTATTGTAAGTCAATTATATCTTAAGAAAGCTGTAAAATAAAAAGTTATAGTTAGTTTTTTGTGGGAGAACTTGAAAAAGTGATTCTAAAACTCATGGAAAAATTTTGAGTAAAAAAAGATTATTATTACTAGATATTCATACACCTTCTAAAGTCATGATAATAAATACAATATATTATTAGCACAAGAACAGATTAAAAGAAAAATGAAACAAAAAAGAACTCATAAATATATAATTCAACTTGCTGGATGATGGATGTGGCATCACAACAGTGGACTATTCAGTAGATGCTTTTTGGAAACAAATCACTGACAGACTAATAGAAGACAGACTAATAGAAGATACTTGATTCTTCTAAAATCAATTAGAATTTATTTGAAATATATAAGAAACTTCTATTAATTATTAAGATAGCAGAGGAAGTATGCAATTAATGTTATAGAGTTTGCAAAGCATTTATCATATCAGCTATCTCATTTTAATCCTGAACACTTTACTGTGAGGTTATTATTATACCCATTTTTCTATTACTCATTTTCCACTAGATTGTAAATTCCAAGGGAGCCTGAACTTTGTCTTATGTCCCCAGAACCTAATAACTTCCTGAAATATTGTGGGCACTTAGATTAAACACAAAATTTAAAACTAAGTCTTAGAAATATTGTGACTTGATTACAAGAAGACCTTTTTTATTTGACATATTTTAGTACAGAATGATATTATGGTCTAATGCCTGATATACGGAAAGTAAAGCCATCTCATTTATTCTATGGATAACCTACAATCAAACAACATATAGATAATGCTAGAGGATCTATTAATGTTCTTTAATGAAATCACTTTGGGAATTTTACATGGAAAAGAATCATGTGTATTAAGAGACTTTTCCCCCTCTTTAAAATATAGTCAGTTGATCGACTGAAGGACTTGTATGCATGCACATAAGCACAACCAATAGACACAAGACACTGGGGTGGGGAGGTGGGCGGTGAGGGCAAGTGCTGGGGGGTAGGGGAGGCCGGGAGGAGATCAATGGGGAAAAAAGGAGACATATATACTACTATTTGTAATACCTTATACAATAAATAAAATAAAATAAAATATATTCAGAAGACATAGTTCACAGACTTAACAAACAAAGGCAATCATTTTTAACAGTGTTTTGAAAGTGTAGAGTATTATTGAAAAAAAAACCTCTGGTGTTCCTTTAGGAGAGAATAAATAGAGAGAAAGTAGCAAAATCTGAAAGTAGAGGCTGAGTGGAGAAATGCCCTTAAGTAAGTAATTGGGAAGCTAAGGGTCTTATAATAAGCAAGGGAAATTGCTGGAGGAGTTTTAATTTTAAAGTGAAAAGTATCTTGTAAATAATCTCAGAATAATTTGCTTGTAGATAAGCCAAAGCTAGTACTTACTTTGTAAAATATCTTGAGAGGAAAAGGAGGAAACCATAATAAAGTTAGTAGTTATTGTACAAGTTGAGTAAGAGTTAACATACGATGCCTAAATATTATGTTTTTAAAATAATCTTGTTATAGACCTTCTCTGTGTTTATTTCATCTCTTACCAACATATAAATTTATAGAAACATATTAATGAGTAGTGCAGTTTTTTTAAAAAAAATAATAACCGGCCTCATTCATGTTTTTATTTCCCTTTTCAGATACCTCACCTAAAGCTAACCAAACCGCAGGGGCTTCCTTGTCCACCTGGTGGAAATGCCTGGAATTGCAGGAATAGTTTTCAGCGGAACAAACCTCTCCAACACATTGCAGAAGGAAGTTCATTCATGCATTCAACAAACACTTATTAGGTACTAAAAAAGGTGAGATGCTAGAACACAATCATGAATTTCAGTGACCACAAAGTCACTAAAAGTTTTAAAAGGCTTCCAGGTACATTATACAATATGTGTAGCAAAGGGTTTAAATGCAACTGTAAGGAGCCTAACACATATAGCACTCAATTATTCAATTCAAAGTGCTACAATCTGTTTGCTCTAGTTGCACATCTTTCAGCACTTTAATTAAAACCATATGTCTAACAACTAGATTCCAGTTCCTGTGAGATGAATTTTGCCCAATATATCTCTCACAAAGGTCACTGTCCACTCCAGATTCTGTTGGGCCACTTTGAGTACCTGTTGCAACTGATAGTTGCAAAAAAAAAAAAAAAGAAAAGAAAAGAAAAATAATTATGTGTTCTGATGAGCAATTTAATACAGGATGAGCATTATTCATTTCTTTTCTTTCTTTCTTTCTTTCTTTTTTTTTTTTTTTTTTTGGATATTGCTCAAGTTCACCACTCCTCGGGGGAGGAAAAACCTAAATTTATTTTATTTTGCAACAACATAATCTAAAACACTCTAACCTGTGAACTAAAAATGCCTCTTTTAAAACTTGTTGAAAACTATGACTTTGCTGACTAGTTCAGAACAGTTGCAAATGCATAGTCTATAATTTAGGGCCTGAGCAAATTAAAACTATTTCCTGGCCTGCCCAAGGCCACATAAGTTGCCATAATAGGTTCTGGAGCCAGTTTGCAAGGGAACTAGTGGATGCATGAACACTTTTTAAAATGCACATTTCTTTTGTTTGTTTCTGTATCACTCAGGGATACAGAATGAGCCAAGAGCCCATTTTAGGATGGGCTGCATCTCTTGATTAGGATGCAAACACTTGATTCAGAGATGGTTTTCTCTCTTTGGACCATCTCTGGTCTTGAAATAGGAGGCACTGATGTGCATGTCCATGTGTAACCTGCTTTCTGACTAAAGTGATGAAATGGCCCCATCAGAAATCCACTTTCCAAGCTGTCAATTTGAACAGCCCGAGGCAAAGTCACCCATGAAGAACACAGCTACAAGACATAAATAAGATTTAGATCTATAACAATTCATTCAGGATTTTTTATTTATTTAAACATTTACTGAGCATATACCAGGTATAAGATACTTGGTCAGTTCTTGGGATAAAATAAAGATAAAAAATGCAGAAATACCATATGATTTCACTTATAAACTAAGTGAAAAAATAAACTAACAAAACAAACAAAAAAAGATAAAAATTGCGCTCAAAGAGCTTACTGTCCAGCAGCCAAATGCCTACATTTCATTCTTACTGAGCTTATGAACACTGTCCTCAGATCCCTCCAGAACTGCCAGCTGAAGCTCACTTTCTGGGCAATACTTTGCTTAACTTACAAAGAGCCCTTAAGGAGTGGTAGAATCTTGCTCGGGGGAAGAATTTCATTCATTCCATCCTATTTTCTGCCCATATTGATAGAACAAGAATATAGGAGAGGTGATCATGGGAACAGTATTGGCGCTAGAGTAGGGAACAACATAGAGAAAACTCCTCTCAAGAAGGCACAAAGGGGGGAAATTGGCTTTGCTGAATTGTTCTCCACTCAAGGCAAAGCAATCCCACTTTGATAAACAAATCTTTGGGACATACATGCTCCATGATCTCAGTACTCAGCAAACACTTTAATCCTGCAAACCACCTCCTGGGAGCTGAGCTAGGACCCCAGGTAAAAATAGGGTCCCACCCAATGGATGAGAAAGAATGAGAAAAGTCAAGAGGAAAGAACTGAATGTAATGAGGTTAGAGAGGAAGTGAAGTGGAGAAGAAGGAGGAAAGAAAAGGAAAAGGAGCTCAAGACAAAAGACAATTGAGAGAACAGCAAGTTGGACAAAAGGAAAGAATAATAAAGTACTAAAACCGATTGCCTTAGGTGCACTGTTGGGATATCCACATTCAGATCACTGCCCTGTGATTTATTCTTTTCATAATATTGGTTTGCTGAGATATAGTCTAAACATAAATGAGCTCACCTTGAAAAGTCATCAGAGAAATATCACTTCCTCTGTGAGATCTTCCCCAGCCTCCAAGGAAAAAGCAAGATTCCCCTTGTGTTACTGTAGCATTGGACTCAGATCTGTTATAAGATGGAATTTTTCCTATTGTTCTGTTGTTCCTATTGTCCCTATTGTAATTAGAGTCCATACCTGGCGGGGGAAAGGTCTAAGTATCAAAAACTCTAGGGAATCACTAGGGAATGGAGGCTGACACCACACACCTTTCATAGTGAGAGACACCAAAACTGACCAAACACAGACACTGCCACCAGCACCACCACCACTCTGTGATTCTAAGGGAGGTCTGGGGGGAAGGGAGAGGGGTCTTGTAAGACGCTCAATATTCATGAAGAAAGAAGAGAGGAGGATGGAGGCCTCAGAGAATTACTCTAAAAATGCGATGATGCTCATAGGAAAAGCAGACTAGCATTTTGTTTCCTGGTTGAACATAATACCCTGACCCTAACTTCTGAAATGAGAAAGGAAATGGCATGGGAAAGGACTGCTAGGTGGAGCGGGCACAAAGAGCATTTTTTGGCCATTCTCAAAGTTATAGGCAATAGGTTTTTTTTAGACATAAAGACCCAGCGTTGACATTAATGAGAAAGTGAGATTTGAAATAGTCTTTCTGGGATTGCCACAGGATGAGGAGACTGTTGGGGGACACACAGGGCATAAAATAAAGGAATGTAGTGGGATTCCACCACCTGGGTATTGGCTGGAAGATGTGGCCCAAACTCAAGAGACTACTGATTCATATATAGAATTGCATGAGATGAACAGGGCCTCATTAGTAAACTGCTTTCCTCATCATGACCAAAGACTATCAACTAGAACAATAGTTTACCACCAACCAAAGTGAGGACTGCAGTCTTGCCCTGTGAAATGATGAAAGATTTTCTCCTCTCCCTCTTCTGCAGCCCACACCAGAGGAGCGAGAGCCCTGGAGAGGGAGTTATCGGTGTCAGAACCAACTCCACTTGCTTCCACTTTGCGTTGCTAGAGCCCAACCACAAGCCTACATTGGGGGAGTGAGAGGAGAAGAGCTTAAACCCAAATAGGAGGTGATGATTGTTCTAAAATGAACGGGCTGAGTATTGAATATCACACAAGACTGTTCTGGTAACTTAGAAAGCATGCAGGGAGAGAATCAGGTTAATCTTCCAGGAAGGATATACACAGCAGGAAAGGTAGGTTAGACAGAGTACAGTTGAGTGATACATTATTAAAAGAAATAATTTTATGATTTTACTTCAATCAGTTGAGAGTCCTCAGTAAACTGGTTTCTTATCTCAATGACAGGACTTATCAAACCTGACTTGGATATGCCTAACTGCCCTACTACAATGTGAATTCCTTGAGGGCAAGGACCATTTCTCAGTCATCCTGATATCCCTACCATCAAGCCTAGGGGCTTGTACTAGTAGGTATTCAGTACCTATCAAGTCAAAACTTGTATGCATATATGCATAACCCATGGACACAGACCATAGTGTGGTGAAGGCCTGGGGGAGAGAGCCAGACTAGAAGGGGTCAATGGGGGGAAAAGGAGGGGATATGTAATAAAGATTTTTTTTAAAAACTAAATTTTAAAATTCATTTTACAACAAGGCAAGACTAGGTTGTCTATAAATTTTGTTCATTCTGTAATTCAACAATTTTTCCTATAACCCTCATTTGAGAACATGGGTTAAAGCAGTTGGAACTAAAAGCACACATTAATTGATGATACCACTGTATTATCTTTCACCGGGTGTGGCAGACTTTTACAGTAATGGCCCCCAATTTGTTCACACCTCTTTGTATCCAATGTCAGGTAGTCCCCTCGCACACTGACTCAGGGGGTTGGCCATATGACTCGTTGTGGCCTAAGGAACAATAGCAATTACAATACAAGAAGCCCTTTGGAATTGGAGCTTGCTTTCTCTTCCAGCTCTTGGAATCCTGCATCTTCCATAAGAAGCCTGAGCTAGCCTGCTTCATGATTAGAAAAACATGATCCAGTCACCAGCATCACCTCATCCAACAGCCAACTGTCACACATGTACACGATGCCATCCTAGATCACCTAATCATCAGTCAACCTACCATAAGGTGAAGCAGGAGGAGTGAGTTCAGCAGAGGCAAAAAAAACTGCCCAGGTTGACCCACAAATTAAAAAAAAAATCCATTTGGAAACATTTATGCATCTTCCCCACAACATTCATTTCTAAGGCAATATGAGTAGGGATATGCTGTAGGGACATAGAAGGCCAATTATTATTCTGTTATGTCCAAAGAGGACAATCTGTCTTTCAATGGAATACAGGGGAATTTGTAACCTTGGATGAATTCAGGATCCACCCCACCCAATCTTTTGATTCCATTTAAATAAATATATTTTGGAGGGGTAACAAAAACTTGAATGGCTGTATTTAGGAATCTCTTCTGTGTGTGTGTGTGTGTGTGTGTGTGTGTGTGTGTGTGTGTGTGTGTGTACATTTGGCTCTCAACATCTTCTGGGACTGACATCTACATAATATATTTCTTATTTGTTACTTAAATGTTCTTGTGTCTTCAAATAATACATAAAATAAAGAAGTTCGTTTGGCAGGGCAAATTTGCTCTCCACAAAAGGGCCAAACAACACATGATCTTGAAATCAAAAACTCCCAAATCTTTTCCTACACCGGCTCTGAAGTTAACCATTTTAGGAGCTTAACTGCCTAGAGAGGGAATGAAGACTGAAGGAATCAGAGTTGGCAAGAAAAAAGTTTCTCCCTCTGAAGGTTCCAGCTGCGCATTCAGCAAAGACAGGACATTTGAAGTAAGAGCCTAATCTACCTGTCAGAAACATTTGATTTCGTTTAAATACCAGACAAACTGACAACCACTTTCCCACAACTGAGAAGAATCTCCCAACATGAGAGGCACTTGAAGACGTGTTAAAATTTTTGCAGCTATTAACACATTCCTAAGAAAAATACTGCTGGAGACACAAGAAAGCCAAGGATAACAATCTCCTCTTTCCAATGAAAACGTTCCATCTGTTTGATTAAAGGAAGATAAATGAAGGGCTAGGGCAAACTCACCTCACATTCTGTGCTACAATTCAGTTTGCCTTGAGACTAAATTCTCCAGCTTAGGACAAATGCAGCCGGCCTGTCTTCATGTCCCTGCGTTCCTGGAGCAGGGGGTCCGATGAGGAACCACTTAGCATTCAGCGGAAGAGCCCAACTGGCTCTGAAGGGCCTCATTCTCCAGCACCCTTTTCCAGGCAGAAGCTGAATAGAGAAGGTGGGGCAGAGCCTAAGTCTATGTGACCTTACATTTATTCCTATTCCAAGGGATTCCAGGAGGTGCAAATGAGCCCAGGGGAAAACATAACCCTCTGGACCAGGAGACCTGAGCTCTGGTCCTAGCTCTGCAATCACCCGGTGTCTTGGGATAACTCTTTTGAGGTCTCGGGGCTTCAGTTTTCTCTTCTAGTAAATAAGGTAGAAAACTATATTCCAAACTATGAGTTGTCACCATTAGAGGGACATCATATCAACTTAGCAGTGGTTCTCAACCTTCTGGCCCTTTAAATACAGTTCCTCATGTTGTGACCCAATCATAAAATTTTCGTTGCTACTTCATAACTGTAATGTTGCTACTGTTATGAATCGTAATGTAAATATCTGATATGCAGGATGGTCTTAGGCGACCCCTGTGAAAGGGTCGTTCGACCGCCAAAGGGGTCGCGACCCACAGGTTGAGAACCACTTACTTAGTGGGTTGCAACCGGCAATTTTTTTTAAAAAAGGGGATAGGATAGGATAGGATAGGAATGGATAGGATAAGATAGGATAGGATAAAAGATACATTCTCACAATATGCTTTATGAGACTTCTGTTTCAGTTATTTAGTTGTGTGTGTGTTAAACATAATTCTCATTATATGCTGTTTTCCTCCAATTGCGGTTTGCTTTAAATATTATATATATTATGTTTTTAAAAAGTTTTGATTAATACTGGGTTAAAAGATATCTTACTCCAGTCTTTTGGAGTTTGGTGAAACATACAGCCACCATTTTGATTAGCCTACATTCTGGGTCAATCTAGACCTTGGTACACTTCACCACTCAATATGAATCTATTTTGATGTGTGTTGAAACCACTGAAATGTGTGTGTTTGTGTATTGATGTGTGTGCGCATTTGTGTCTTTATCTCACCTAATACAGGACCTGTCCACATAGACAGCATTGAAGTACAATGTGACTGACTATGGTAAAACAAAACAATAGGTAATAGCCTTCAACATTAGTGGAAGCATCCTGGATACCATGGGACTGTGTTTGCCTAATGCACAGAAGGAGGAAGTGAGAGGGCCATACTCATATTGTTATAGTCTAGTAACCACCAGGAATGCTTCTTTGGAAATACACCAGCACACAATGGAAGTAGTTGTTTGTAGAAGCAAGTTACATGGTCTTGTGACTGAAACAAGAGTGTAAGCCTAATAAAGCATTTTACATGCCTAGTTTATTCTATGTTTCTTTCCTAGTACCTGTCACTGTGCCCAAGACACCGTAGACACGCAGTAGATGTTCGTTGACATCTTATGTGACTTTGATAGCTTGGGACAATCTTCTATCTCAGTAGCTTGGCTCTTTGCCCCTCCTAACGAATGAAGGACAGGAATAACTATGATATCCATCTCACTGGCCAGAATCCAGTCACATAGCATCACCCTAACATATAGAGGCATGAAATAAACATGAATATCTAGTACTATTGGCCTCTGTTAACATGATCACTCTCTTCTTCTTAAAACATTTTATTAACATGGTTTCCAGAATATAACTCTCTTGGTTTTCCTTGTATCTCACTCTCCGGTCCTAGGTATCCTTTCTGATTCCTTTTGCTCTGAGTGTGTCTCTTACAGATAGCATATAGCTCAATTTTTAGCCCACTTACATTTATTGCCATCCTTGATAAATTTAAATGTGTTTAAATTTTCAGCTTCTATTTGTTGGGAACAGAGTAATAATAGGTAAATAGTGAGACAGATTTGGTGAGATCTAGTAGGTATATCACCTTTCCAGGGGGAAGGTTAGGAGTTGATGAGAGAGTGGCCTAGCACATTGATCTGTGGAGGATTTTTTCATAATATACCTACTGGACCCCAAGAAAATATTACCATTAGACATGTAAGAAAATGGCTAATGGTGTGTATATTTCCACCTCCATATTTGAGAACTACCTATACTTAGAACTAAGTTATTCTAGGTAATATTTTAAGTACACTCCATATTTTGAATGCTCAAATAAAAATTGACATATAAATGAATACCCCTTTATAATGGAGAGACAATGGTCTAAAATGAAATAGTTTTTACTGTATACTGCATACATGGTACAATGGCAGATTTTCCCCCTGACTAACTCTACCAAATAGCCTATAAAACTTGATAGTCATTTTTGTGTGTGACTCATGGCACCCAAACTTCTCTTTTATAGAAATCCCATTGGCCAATGTATATACTTAACTTAGTGATACTCTGCTCACATAGTGCTAATTATGTACCGGGCACTGTTCTAAATGCTTTACATTTATGAGATGATTTAACCTCACAGCATCTCTATGAGGTAAGCACTATTATTATCCTTTTTTTCCAGATAAAGAAGCTGAGGCTCAGAGAAGTTATAGAACTTGTCCAAGGTCTCAAAGCTAGAAAGTGTAAGGACCTGGACACGTGCTTGCAAATGTAGAACAAAATTTCTTTCATAAGAATGTGGTGCAGCCTGGTTGGCGTGGCTCAGTGGTTGAATGTTGATCTATGAACCAGGAGGTCATAGTTCGAGTCCTGGTGAAGGCGGGGCATATCCTGCGTTGTGGCTCGATTCCCAGTGGGGGATGTGCCGGAGGCAGCTGATCAATGACTCTCTCTCATCATTGTTGTTTCTGTCTCTCTCCCTCACCATTCCTCTCTGAAATCCTGAAATCAATAAAAATATATTTTTTTAAAAAGAATGTGGTACAGAAATCAAATGATTTATTCTATACCTATAGAACAAAAAGAATATCTGAGAATGTCAGGTGAAAAAAATGATAATTCAGATTATTTTAAAGACAAGTAAGGAATTCAAAGCTCAGAGAACTTGCTATGTGGATTATCAACTTTCCTTGATTCTCCTTCTCTTATAGGGACTTCTATTTTGTATTTCTAAGACTAGGAAAGCTGGAAGAATCTATACAAAGTTGAAAAACAAAATACATATCCCCTGTTGAAAGTTGGGGTAAAATTAGGTGTCTTACAAGATTCTTATTCTTCTTACAGGGCTATTTCAGAATGATGCTCCAGTAAGTTGAGCATCAATCCTCACACCCTCGTTCTAAGTTCTTTCTCTTAATAAAAAGTCCCAAGATATGTGCTATGAATAGACTATTTGAGTTTGCCCAGAAGCTGTCTGTATGCTACGCATGTGATTTTCTTGCTAACCTCTTCATGTTAGCATTTTTTATTGTTGTCTGTAGTTCAAGAGCAATGAACATAATTGCAGAAATACTTTAGGATTATCAAAGATGATCCATTCTATTTCTATTCAATTGAATAATAGATAAACCAGATAAACCTCTGTCCCACAAGAGTTTTATGTGAAAGGAAAGAGGCAGGGTGAAGTTGATTAAGAATAATTCCAGTACATTCAAACATCATCAGTATATGGTATATATTTTTTAATTAAATGTAATCATTATTAGTAGTATTGTATTGTCTTGCCCCCTTCTCTCCTTACCCAGTATGAAAATGAAATACTCGACATCCATCTGGTTGACTGGAAAGGGAATGATAGAATTGATGACACAAAATCACTCATCTTCATAAGTGTGGACCTATTCTATTGAAGAATCAATTTTGAAAGTTTATAGTACAAGTATCAACATATAGGCAAAAAGTGTTAATAGAGCCTGTAATGCTAAATTTCTGTATCAATCAAAACTTATAGTCAAGATGAAAAAGCTATAAAGAAAATACATTTATGTATCTCAGACATTGGTGGATCATGAGGAAGGGAGGAAAAGCAAGTACTCTTTAGAAAAGACACATAGTAATGGGAAAGTATTTCTAACTCAGCAACGTTTTGTGAGAGTTAAGCTTAGGAAACAGATTTCTGGTGGACTAGCATCTGGGTCAGCCAAACAATCAATA
Organism: Myotis lucifugus; assembly: GCF_000147115.1. Classification (NCBI taxonomy): domain Eukaryota; kingdom Metazoa; phylum Chordata; class Mammalia; order Chiroptera; family Vespertilionidae; genus Myotis; species Myotis lucifugus. The sequence goes on from NW_005871200.1 coordinate 451,692, forward strand.
AGAGGTGATCTGGGGAGGCCATTTCGTCCTTCATTCTGCTGGAGGCAAAACCGTGTTGATGTATAAATGTGCCTCCTGGTTTCCAATTGTTGTTCTCACACAGCAATGAGGCGTGAAGCCTGGGAAACCACAGATATTTGGATCTAAGAAAGTATTTTATTTCCCTCTCCAGCGCTGTAGAGTTGAAACTAGGCAGTTTATCTTAGTCTTGTGAGTTCTCATAGATCTATAATCCTTTTCCTCTGAGCTTCAAGCTCATTAACTTAACCTGTACATAATTTTATTATCAAAAATGGTTCCCCGCTACACACCAGGCCAAAAGGGAAGATGGGTGGATTTCTTCCCTCCTGACAGGCCACACAGCTTACCTTGTAGCTTTCAGTTACCAGAAACAGACCATCTTAAAACAAAGCAGCAGCAACCTCTTTGCTTAGTTATTTAGCCTCCATATGCTTTAAGTTTCTCACTAAAAAAGAAAAAATTGGTCCTCACTTTGATACACACACACACACAACCCCCCCCCCCTCCTAAAATCTCTGTATCATCTTAATTCCTTTAGGACTGAGTCTATCCCAATATCTTCTATCAAGGGGGAATAAGAAGACAGAACAATGAATTCAGGGCTTTCCAGCATGGTTTTTACTTTCCAGATTCCTTAGAGACCTCCCTCCACAACTTTTTTCCCAGCTGTACTTGGAAGCTGTAACAGATCCAGAGACCATTTTAGAACCTCATTTGTATTGTCCTGACACTTAAGAATCCAGTTTCTGTTACAGGGATGTCATCAAAGTTGGTGGGCTCAAAACATGACCTACTTTTTAAAACCCATCTGTTAGGAGCCTATAGATTTTTCTTGGTTTGTTTGTTTCTGACTGTCTACAGAAAGGGCAATAGCAAACATTCTCACTTTCCAACCCCACCTCCCAAATAGCAATCAGCTGAATGCTCACCAAGAAGGAGCCGACTGTCTTTCAAATATACAGCAAGCAAAAAAAAATGTTTTTAAATTGATTTTCCTTAATCTGGAAAAAGGGCAGGAAGTAGTATTCAGTTTAGGTTATGCATATCCAGGCTATTTCCCATCAAAATTGTACTCCAGACCAAATTGGAGCATTAGTAAGTAGAACACAAGATCTATCAGTTAGCTTGCCAAACTTTCACCACTGAAGGATGCTGGTTCCCTCTAACAATGAGTTTCCTAACATCCTGCAGCCAAAGAAGGAGAATGTAGGAACTTCAAATTGATTTAATGAGCAACTTCACATAAGCCACTATTGCCCTGGATAACAGTTCTTCAATGTGCCCTCTCCATTGATTTTACCTTAGTTAAATGGCTAAATGTGTGCGTGCACACACAGACATACACACTCACACACACATACATGCACGCATACATGATGAAACCTCTAAGTTCTCCAAAGTTGATCATTTTTGGACTGGAATAAAGCCACAGATAGGAAGGGTTAAAAGGAAGAAGGGAGAGAGATTGAGAGGGATGGAGGCAGGGAGGCAGGGTGGGTGGTAGAGAGAGAAGAGGAAGGAGAAAGCAGGAAGGAAAAACAGGACATTCATATATACTGGCTATTCAGCTAAATCGTTCATCTCTACCTAAAAGTCATATTCCAGATTCTATTAACATTCAGTTTCACAGCAAATGAATTCCAAAACTGACTCAGTAGTTCATTATAATATGGTTCAGGAATCTTAGAGTGTTGTTGTTGTTTTAAAGCCCAGCCTTCTCACAGTCCTGCCTCCAATCTCCATTACTACAGAGACTCTTCCTTACATACAACTGACCCCACGATCCACTTTACTCTTCAACTTTTATGCTCAAACCTGTCAGTGGCTCTACCTGAAGCCCTGGAAAATGTCCAGAGTTCATGCTCTCATATACAAGGCCACCTCATCTGGCTCAAATCCTCGATTTTCAACTTATCTTTACTGTGCCTCGATTTTGAGGCTCACAAAATGACTCTTCCATCTCTATGATTATATCTAAACTAGAGGCCTGGCGCACGAAATTGTGCATGGATGGGTCCTTCAGCCTGGCCGGCCATCAGGACCGATAGGGGCCATCTCGCCCAGTCCCTATCAGGGCCCATTGGGGCCGGTCAGGGGGAGGGACCAGGGGAAGTTGGCCGTGGGAGCACAATGACCACAAGGGGGCAGCTCCTGCATTGAGCATCTGCCTCCTGGTGGTCAGTGCACGTCATAGTGACCAGTCGACCCGTCGTTTGGTCATTCGGTCACTTAGGCTTTTATATATATAGATTGCCAGTGCACATCATATATACCGGCCAGTCAGTTGGACAGTCGAATGAACATACAGTTGGTCACTTAGTCTTTTATATATATAGATATTAAACAGTCCGCAAGAGCTGCAAAGGAGTTACAGAAGGTAAATATTTTCCCAAACAAAATTGAAGTTCTGATAGTAAGGAAGACAAGAGTAATGGTTATTGGGTTGGCAACTTGCAATGTCTCTCAAAGGGCCTAAAGCCAATAGTGCAAAGTGATTACATATATTTTCATAATAGAAATTAGACAAAAATGTCCATGGTGCAGGGCTAAGTTCTGCCTCGTGGCATGTGAAATTATGTAGGATTTTGTTACAAGTCAACCCTAGACAGGTAGGATATAAACTATCCCAAATTATTACATCCAAATATAAATATCTTTTATAATATTTTTGTTCTCTTTTCTGAGTTCTGAGGCCAAATTAAGAATTGCTCAGAAACAGAAGGTGCTATACCAAATAGGTTAAGTTACCAGAACATTGACAACTCAACTATTCCAATTAAAATAAACTTAGTTTGGGGATATAAATGAATATCAAAATTACCCAGCATTTTAGCAAGCACCTTGAGTCCAGTCACATTAAGGGGACTGATATCTGTGTTGAGTCAAGAAAAAATTACATGCAGCATCAGTCTGAAGGGACTGAAATAAATCAGTTTCTACTTGAGAACTTGCAATTAAATGGAAAATAAATGCAAGCATAGTGTTTTAAAAAACTTATCTATAGTCGCTTTCAGGTGAACTCCTGGGGGGAGGATGTAGTGACCCAGTCTACAGACTCTAGTGAGTCACATTCTCGAAGAACTCTGGCAAGCAGTGCTGAACTGTTGCTGGGAGAAGGAAAGGAAGCCTTTGCATAACCACAGTGAACTATGTGAAAGTGTGCCTCGAAGGAACTAAGGGGAAGTTTCTCCAGGCTGGCACCAGCAGAGAAACTTCCCATCTTTTTCCACTTTGTCATCAGTATCTATTGAGTTGGGCAGGTCTCACTTTTTGGTACTCTTAGTTTTGGCTTCTGCACCATCTTCTCTTTATAATGTAAGCTCCCAGAGATCGGTGGGTTGTTTGTTTTTAATTTTAGCATGCTTCTAATCCAACACCAGAGAGAACGGTTCTGTGCAGAAATCTGAAAAACACAGGCCCAGTCCAGGGACTCAGCCTTCCAAGCTGCATTTGCAACTGACTCGCCGTGTGGGCTTCAAGCCGTTCATCTCTATCCTTCCATTCATCTCAGAAGTGGGAGTGATAGCAGCCATCCTCACTACGGCACCGTTTCCTTTGTCATTAAATATTTATGAAGCATCCACATGCATGACACAAAGTTGGAGCTGTACAGGCTAAACCAGACAGATGCTATTTCTGTCATTAGAGAGTTTTCATAAAGCAAAAAACAGGCAGGATCTGGGCACATAAGTACAGGGTAAGAGTGCGTGGATGTGTGTGTGTGTGTGTGTGTTTGTGTGTGTGTGCATGCACTGAAGAATAAAAGCTGGAACCATATCCCATTTGACATACTTCTAACTACATGTGTTTGCCTTGATTTTAGGTTAACTTTGGCCATTAATAAATGAAAATATATTTGAATTTTAAAAACTTTGGATTTCACACTAGAGCATAACTAGATTCACCATCTTTTCTGTTTGCACAAAGGGGCATTCGCTAGCACATGCCCAGAAGGTATTCACATAGCAGGTACACAAGAAGAATAAGGAGTGCTCAAGCATTCACAGCACCAATGCAATTGCCCTGTGCTGGTGTGAGCTAAGTGCATCATACCACTAGGGCATTATTCATTATGGTGCAGGTCATAATGGGAATGAATTATAATATTTTTCTGCTAAGAAAATAGTTTCTCTGGGCAGAAGAGGGCATTTAGAGATGTAGTAGCCAAGAGGGTGCAGAATGGAAGTTACTGTGTTAGTATGTCTCCAGCTAGGAAGCGCCAATCCTTCCCACTAACCTTGTGTCAATCTGTATTATTAAGAGACAGTCAATTACGGAAGATACATTATAATTTTTTTTACGCAAGCAATAGTTGCAAGTTTTCATCTGGGCCCTCGCTGCGTTTCCCTTGTTTGCTTAATCTAGGCTTTCGGTCTTCCTGAAAGATGAAAGCTTGCCATTTTAGCCCCAATGCCTCATAATATGTGCGTTAAACTCACCACTGCCTCATTACTTATTAATGTCAAGTTATTATACTTCAGTGGAGGATGGGGGCCGAAGCCGCAATGGTGACAGATGTTCCAACAGATCAGCTTATATAATGAGAAGTTGGGTCAAATCTGTCGAAAGGGGTGTTTTTTTAAAAAACACACTGACTTCAAAGAAATGAGTTGTGGCATCTGTAACATCTACGGAGCAGTGCCAGTGAGGCAAGCGGGTCTGCAGCCGAGCGGTGCAAGTCATGCGATTATTGGAGCTTGCAGCGCAGTGACTGGAACAACATCTGGGCTGCAGCAAGCTGGCCAGGACATTTTAAAAGAGCTCCTGCGGTGCCTCAAACTTTGATTTTACAGAGCTGTGGGGAAAGAAACAGGCTGCATTCAAGAGCTCATGTGTTTTGGCTCACACATTTCTTCCTCGGTCACTGCGGAGGGCCCCACTCAGCGGGGGAATCTGAGGGACACTCTGGGACTGTCGTTCTCCATCCACTTTGCTTGCTCAGTGGGTTTGTGCTGGGGTCTGGGCAGGTGATCCTGAAAAGGGTCTAAAATAAGAAATGCCTCTCACCAATCCATGAAAACTACTTACTCTTTCTCAGCAAGAATCTCTCAAGGGATGCATTTGTGCAAGAACTTGACACCTATCAGTTGGTTTTGGATAGTGTTCGAATTGGAAACTAAATAGTGCAGTGTGTGTGTGTGTGTGTGTGTGTGTGTGTGTATGCGTATGTGAGTGTGTGTGAGTGTATGTGTGTGCTTGTGATGAAGGAGTGAGGAGATTGTGTCCTACAACTGAGAATTAAGAATATATATTCCCAGTATCCCAGTCCCAATTCCCAGTATCACAATGTTTAATGTTTTCCCTTTCTAGAGTATACATTTATTCAACAAGAATTATGGTGAAATTACCGTGTGCTACACACAGTAGAAAGTGTCCTGGGCAGAGAGAAAACCCGGGACTGAACTGCAGCCTGGCTGCTTGCCAGTTCCCTGCACCTCACTTGCCGCCGAGATGCTAGGAAAGCATTCACAAGGTGCTTCGGAAACCCTGAGGTTCACTAACATAGACCAGGTGACGGGATGGCAGGGCTGAAGAACCCGGTTTCTGAAGCCTTGGGTGCAAATCCTGACTTTGCCACTTACAGATTGTGTGACCTCGGACACATGTGCAACCTCTCTTTAATACTCAGTGTCCATCTCTATAAGATGGGGATGATACTAATGGTAATAATAATAACCTATTACAGAGTGTGCTGTTAGGAGCAAATGTGTTAATACAGAGGATGCATTCAGAATTTTACTTGGCACATAGAAAGCATTATATAAATATTTGCTTCTTTAAAACACACATACCCATGTACACAGCACTGCCCCCTACATACACATACATGAAAGGTGTTATTTTAGAACTGAAACCATCAGATGTGAAAACCAAAGCTTTCCTCTCATTTCTGCATCCTTCTCTTTTCAGCTCCATTTGGCCAAACTCCGTCCTGCACTTCCTGACTCCCTTGCTTTTCCAACTTTCTGTGTGTATCTTTTAATCAAGATAAGCTTCCTTTCCTGATTTTTTACATATTATAAAGCTTGGAAGCTTTCCACTCCCAAAACACAAGCAGGAGCAGAACCCAAAGGGCATGTTGTACATGCAAATCAGAAAAGGCAAAGGAAGCACGGAGCCTGGAGAGAAGCACTGGGCAGAGGAAGGCGCTGGGGCTGAGGAACCTGAAGTGTAAGACTCTCACTTAGCAATACCTGCTTACACTTAACGACGCGTGATAAAGTGGCTGCGGATGAAGCAGACCTGGCGTGAGTCCTGGCTTGAGCACTCACTAGCTGTGTGACGTTGGTAAATTATTTAATCTCACTGAGTATCAGTTTCCTCATCTATAAAATGGGGAATATTACTTTCCTCCCAGCACAGTTACATGGATTGCATTATTTAAAGTAGATAATGGACATAATAGAATATTTGAAAAATAGTAAATGCGAATAAAGAGCAGTTGTGATTATTAGCATTAGCTGTACCATTTCCAAACAGAATCCTCATCCCTAGAGAAATCCCTGCCTCCCCCCACCCTCTCTCTCCAAAGCCCATAATGGCACAGGTGTGACAGCCCTTAGTGGACTCAACTCACAACCTCAGATCAACATTAGGGAAGAGTTTGGAGAAAGGGATAAGGAAGAAAGAAAAGGGAAATCTCCCAGCGCTCTGCCTGTCTTCATTTCATACCACAGATGCTAACAGTGCCTGAAAAAGCTGCCTCCTCATTGCTTGATAGAAAGGAAGTGGGCTAAGAAGAAACCCTGGGCTATTTACTCCGGAAAACAGAGACTTACCTATAATACAATCAACATGAAGACCAAATTTCTAAAGATTTAGAAAAAAAGTATTGTTTTCAAAAGGTCAATGACCACACTTCTTTGTGACTGGAAACACACACACACACACACACACACACACACACACACATACACACAAGCCAAATATGCCATAAGAGCAGGAGGAATTAAAGAACGACTTTTATAGGATCATAATCTTAGCTATTGCATTTGTTCCAGTCTCTAACAGGGACAGTCCCTGGGACAGCAGCTCAGGTTCCCAGGCTTCAGGGCCTACAGAATAATCCCAACGTGGACTCCCATAAATGAGTCACTTGGGGAACAGCACATTTTTCTTTTCTTCTTATAAATTCAGTAACAGCAGAGAGAAAGCATGACCTCTAGAAGCCACAGCGATAATCCTCCTTATCCAACCTATTTTCACTTCAGAAGGAAAAAGGGTGTCAGGGCCCAGAAGAATTTTCTTGAAGTTTGTGATGGGTCAGCTAAACAGACAAGAGGTCCAGCTTCCCCTTTTTGATAGGCTCCCCTCCCCCCGCTTTCTAATGCCAACTCAACTTTACTTTTTATTGGATTCACATTCGCTCAACGTTCTTAATGAAGACTCAGTTCCTGCGACTTACAGATGATGGTAGTTTAGTACTTTGAACATCACTAAGCAACTTGCTGTATCACGCAGGCTGGCCCCATCTCATCAGAAGAAGTTACTATCTTATACCCCAGCCTAGAAACCTTGGCACGGGACACTCTCAGAAAACCTGGATTGTATCTAAAACCATGTGGCAGGGAGAGAAGCCAAAGACGGGCCATCCTGGGAAACTTCCTGTCCAAGGGGTAGGGAACCAGCCATAGGGAGCAGCTCCACTGGCCAGCCCACTAGAGTCCACATTTCTCTGAGTAATTTCATTTGTTTCCATATCTTGCCCTACCCTGACCCCTCTGCTTCTATTATAGTGACCAATAAATACAAAATCCAACCTCATATTATATCTTCTTTCCAAAATGCATGCAAATCTAGCATACCAGATATGCCTAATGCTTATTTATCATAAACCAATAATCATTTCATGGAGCATGAAAGAAACTCCTCTTTGGAATGGCAGCCACTAGACACTGGTAGCTATTGAGCACTTTAAATGTGGCTAATGTGAGTGCAGAACTAGATTTTTAATTTTACTCAATCTTAATTAATTGAACTTTAAATTTAAAAACAAGCAATGTAAAATATTTTTTCAGTAAACACAACTTTATTGTTTTACACTAAAAGTTGGAAAATTTAGCATCCAAATTGAGGTGTGCTATCGAATGGAGTTCAAAGACTTAGTCCTCCCAAAACATAAAATCTCCCGTTAATTACAGGTTATAATTATGATATTTAGGGTATATTGGGTTAAATAAAATATTTTACTGAAATTAATTTCACCTGTTTCTTTTTTTATATATTTCATTGATTTTTTACAGAGAGGAAGGGAGAGGGATAGAGCGTTAGAAACATTGATGAGAGAGAAACATCAATCAGCTGCCTCCTGCACACCCCCTGCTGGGGATGTGCCCGAAACCAAGGTACATGCCCTTGACTGGAATCGAACCTGGGACCCTTCAGTCCGCAGGCCAAAGCTCTATCCACTGAGCCAAACCGGTTAGGGCTCACCTGTTTCTTTTTAATGTGGTCACCAGAAAATTAAAACTACATCTGTGGCTCTTTTTGTATTTCTAATGGGCAGCGATGCTCTAGAAAAAGAAATTATAAAGAGAGTATAAAGAGTAGTTTCTACATTGAAACGGGGAGGGAGAAGGATGGAGTGAGAATGAGAAAATACTAATTTAGCCCACCTCACTAAATGAAAGAAAACAACTGTATCTGAGACTAAATCACTGACTCCTAATGCCTGTAGAGTTAATTTTCCATTCCATGTTTCTAATGAAAACCTTGCACTGGCCACTTCTGGGTGAGGAGATTGCTCTGTGTGACAACTGACTGGACATGGCTTGCTCCCCTCCCCTTATCAAAATGCTTAAAACGGTGTAATAAACACACAGCTTACAGCAATGGCATTAAACGTTTCCCTACACGGTATCCATGTGGAGCTTAAATTAGATAGATGGAAGGATTACAGGCAAAGTTTGTGTCATAACGATTCTTTAAAGTGAAACCGTAGATCAAAGTTCATCACTGCCAAATATACAACTTGAGAACAAACTCAAGTGCTGCTATTAATCATGGTTTCTGGGGATTTGATGACACAGATTACACTGCTGTAAAGAATACTGCTGTGCATCACATTCTTGCAACTGTCATCAACGCTTCTGCCAAGTGTTCACAGAGCAGGAGGGAAAGCTGTTCAGCATTTACTGTAGGTACCTCTCTCACTGAGCAAGTCTGGCAACAGGTTTATGTTCATGACAACCCTGCGAAGGTACCCTCAAATCCTCTGCTTTCTCAGAAGGAGAGGGAAGTCTTGGCGAGATTGAGAGCAAAGTGGAGGGAGAACATGTGGGGACAAGTAAATTGAGATCAGATATCACATTTAATTTCATTTCCATTTAACTTTCAATCGGGTACATCTTTCCACAAATATTCTACAGAATATTTTAAGTAAATTACAATATGCCATATTTTAAAGATCTGAGGCTATGTAAGATTTTTGTTACATTTTTAAAATCTTCCAAACAGAAATGCACCTTAGAGTCAATGGCATCTCACAGTCGCTGCAGTACACAGGCATCATCTATGATGAGATCATTGTCTCGTGCATGCTGTGTGCCCATTCAGTCATGCTGGCCCTATTTTAATCACTGCCTTTGAGTTTTTTGCCCTGTCAGTACAACAGGGGTTGAGTGTAACCACAAAATAAAATGTGTTTAAGAAGATTACATCAGGATACAGCATTGAGACAAAAGGCTATTGTGCACATAAAAAGACATGGAGAGAAAAAGATGGAGCATAAATCTGACATCAGTGAGGTCATCATTGGAGGAATGACATCAGTTCCACCTTTTCTTATGAGCAATAACCAAGTGTTTTATGGGACCAAACAAGTAAAAGAAGTCACCATATAGATTGTTGGAGACATGTGCAGAAGGAGAGCCTACTGCATACCAAACAATGCAATCAGGAATGCAGAAGAAATTGCAAAGCAATGAAAGACTTGTGTGATTGGTTCATGTGTTGCACAGAATGATGCACAAGGCCTTGCCTCAAGTATAATTAGCATCATGTTTTCTTCCTTAGTGGTTCAAAAAATGCACATCTTTGATTCCAAAAAATTAATTATGAAAGTAAAGATACAAACTGAGAGTATTGAAGAGCGTGTGCCCTAAGTTTATTTTGGGCCCCAGTGATACACTCCCAAGGGACTTCCTTGTTTTTGGTAAACAGTAAGTTGTCCCCTGCTCTCCCTTCTAACCAGGGGGTGCTTGGATAAAAGTTATGTACTTCTTTTTTTTTAATGATTGTTTTAAAATATGAATCACTTTGGCCCTGGCTGGGTGGGTCAGTTGGTTGGAGCATCATCCCATACACTAAAAGGTTGTGGGCTCGATTTATAGTCAGGGTCCATACCTGGGTTGTGAGTTTGGTCCCCAGTCAGAGCGAATACAGGAGGCAACCGATAGATGTTTCTATCTCACATCTCCCCCCACCTCACACACACAAAAAAAACCACACAAAAAAATCAATAAAATATGAATCACTTGGGTTTTTATAGGTAAGCAACATTAAATTATAGAAATGATGAAACATCCCCTTGCCTATATATAGAATAATCTTCCCTTTTTTCTTACTTAAGGTCTAATAGATATGACCATAGAGATTTACTAAATAATGTTGGTAGGAGGATGCCAGAAGAATTGATTGCTTGCTAGTTAGATGACAGATGAGACCCAAACCAGTTGCATTTGTGCATCAGGCTCATTAGTGTATCAGACTTACGTTTTTAATGTCATCCTCTCTAGAGGTTTCACAAGAAGCATTCCCCAGTCTTTTGTAGTAAAGCAGTATCACAAACATACTTGGCTTGCAGACACAAAGAACTTGAAAAACCAGTGCAACTCATGTTAAATGAGGGGCAGCAGTATAGTGTGTCTGGTACACAAGTGTATGTGTTTACGGTTTAAACTTGAAACCAAGACCAAGAGTGTCCTTTCTTTAATCACATTCCCCCTAGTTGGGTGCCTGCAACAGAAACAGTCAATTACTGAAACTATAGCTTAGCCTGTTGAAGCTCCCTAAATTAAATAATCTCCAAGTTGCATGTAATACATTTTTGCTTTAGGGGTATTTCCCCTTTGAATTCACAGAACATCCTAACAGCTTTTGAAGATATTCATAATAAAATACCTACAGTTTGTGGGAGAAGCATCTTATTTGGATGCCAACCACAATTTTCTGTTTATAAAACTTAGGAGAGAGAGAGAGAGAGAGAGAGAGAGAGAGAGAGAGAGAGAGAGAGAGAGAGGCTTTCTCATCTTTTCATGAGGAAGCTACATTCCTATTTCTGTACTGATAATGGCAAATTGGCAACTAACCAAGCAAAACCTTCAAACCTATCAAATTTGAGGTTCCATCCTGAGTCTACAAAATTTACTCATTTTAAAAACACAATGTAATACTTTAAACAATAAAGAATTTTATTTTAAAAAATGCATTGGCCTGGCCAGCATGACTCTGGTTGAGCATCAACCTATAGGGTTCGATTCCTGAGCAGGCCATATGCCCAGTTTGCGGGCTCAATCCCCAGTGTGGGGCGTGCAGCAGGCAGCCAATCAGTGATCCTCTCTCATCATTGATGTTTCTATCTCTCTTCCTCTGAAATAAATAAAATATATATTAAAATGCATTTATTCACACATTTATTCATGTATCCATTCTTTCAAGAATCACTTTTTATCTTTATCATATTCTGTGGCAAACATAAACAAGATACAGCTCCCTCCCTATGGATCTCCCATTATAGCTGGGCTGGTTGACTTACATGAAAAGCATCTGTTGAGATATATTTCTTTCAAGGCAGGCATGCACAGAGTGCTGTGACAACATTTTAGAGGGAGAATGTATTTCCCTGGGGAAAGGAAGATGGAAGAGATGGAAACTGGGAAAGATTTGAGTAAGTCTTCAAAAAGATGAGAATGTAGGTTTGAAGGTCATTCAGACCTGAGGGAAAAACAAAGACAAGGAAGCTTGAAAATGTTTGATGTGATTGGTGGAGACTATCACTATATTTGCTGAATATCTTTCCTGAAGCTTGTAGATGAGTCAAAATTGTTACCTCTGAAGGTCATTTGCTTCTCCACACACAACTCTCCTACTTGATCTCTCAGGATCTTCTAGCTCTAAATTTTTATATTTCTGTTTCTCTACCCTCCCAGGATCCTCAAAGTAAAAATTAGTAGATGGCAGACATTCACATATATACAGCTTCTAGTTCCTGTCTTCCCCACACAACAAAGTCATCAAATTCAGAAAATAAAATGGGCAGAAGCTACAAGGGACCCACCGTGATGTTCATTCATTCTGAGCCAAGCTTCCCCGAGGCAAGGGACTACTGGAACTGTGCAAAGTCCCTTGACAGAAATGCCTCTCTTTATTGTTGCTGAGTGAGAGCTGCTATTTTGTTTGAAAAACATACGGTTCAACTAATTTTACCCTGAAATGCATTTAGGCAAATTAATAAACCAGAATCTGCAAATCTCTGCAATCCATTTCACCAAATACCTTTAACAAAAATGTGCACAAGTTTTCCAAAGCCCTAAACAAGCAAGGTTTTCCTTCCTGCTATTAATAGAGAAATATCTTATTACAGTTCCGTAAACAGAGCCAAATTGAGAAAATTGCATTTAAATGATGTTAGGGTTTCCAAAAAAAACCACAAAGCAAACTCAGAGTTAAGGCGATAATGCATCCCTGTTGTATCTTGGCACAGGAGCAAGCATTTTGCAGTGACCATCTGGGATGTGTAACATCGTAATAAGGGTGAGGGCACCAACTCACAGAGAAGCCAAGAGGCAACACTTTTTCCTTGCCAACTGTGATATATTACATTATGAAGGTTTTTTTCCAGGAAACCAGCATTTCAACTTTTACAAGGCATTTAAAGACACCAAACATTTTTCTCACTCCTGTACCCCAAGTGTCTAAAATAATGCCAAGCAAATAGATGCTCAATAAGTATTTATTGATTGAATAAATATTGAAAGTGCCAACTTTTTCTGTGGTAATAAAAATTTGATGATGCTTTCAGATCCTTTTACCTTCCTTTCAAGACACTGAAAAATGTATAATTATTTACCCAAGAACATTTCAGGTGTGTTGGGAGGAGGGGTAATTTACCAAGTACTATTAAACTTATACACCTGAAAATCACTTTGAAAGTCCACTTCTGTTATTGTTACTTCTACTAAAAATGAAAAGTCAAACTCACAAAGTCCATTGAACTGTCTTGACCCTCATACCAAAAGCACAAGCCACAAAAGAAATAGATAAATTGGATCTCTTTAAAATTATAAACTTTGGTGATGCAAAGGAAATCATCAATAAATTATAAGACAGGCCACCCAATGGAAGAAGATATTATGCAAATCATATCTGATGAGACTTGTATCTAGAATATATAAAGAACTCATACCTCAATAATAAAGACAATCCAAAGAAAAATGGGTGAAGGATCTGAATAGATATTCCTCTAAAGGAGATATACAAATGGCCAATGAAGCACAGGAAAAGATGCTCTACATCATCAGGAAAATAATATCGTCAATAAATATGAAAATCAAAACTACAGTGAGATATCATTTCATACCCACTAAGATGGCTAGAAGCAACTGTTAGTAAGGACATGGAGAAATCCGAGCCCTTGCACAATGTAGAATTGTAGAATGGTACCACCTTGTAGAGTGGTGCCACCACTTTGGAAAACAGTCTGTAATTTCCACAAAACATTATGATAGGACATAGAAATATCATTCCTAAGCATATACCCAAGAGGAATGAGAACATATGTCCACACAAAACTTTTACACCAATGTTTTCAGCAGCATTATTCATAACAGCCAAAAAAGGGGGGGGGACAACCAAAAGTCCATCAATTGATAAATGGGTAAATAAAATGTGTTATATGCCTAAAATGGAATATTATTCAATGATAAAAAGAAATGAAATACTGATAAATTCTACGATGTGTGGACATTTAAAAACAGTATGCTAAGTGAAGGAAGCCACTTACAAAGAACCGCATATTGTATGATTCCATTTACATGAGATGTCCAGAATAGGTAAATCTAGACAAAAAGTAAATCAGTGATTGCCTAAGATTTTGGGGTAAAGCAGGTTGGAGGGAAAATGGGGTGTGACTGTTAATGGACATGGAGTTTTTTGCAGGGTGCTGAAAATGTTCTAGAATTGATTATGGCAATGGTTGTACAACTCTGACTATACTAAAAACCATTGAATTGTTCACTATAAATAAGTGAATTCCATGGTTTGTGAGTTATATCTCAATAAATCTGTGATTTAGAAAAAAATGTATTGGACTTAAGTTATTCTATTGACCATATTAATATAATTTAAAACAGGGACATAGAATGTGTATATTCATCCAGCTTTGTATAAACTCAGAGAAATGCAGAGTAATCAATTATTTCATTTTATTGTATCTGAGTTTCAGCATGAATAAAAACCTTTCAAAATGACAAACACAAGTGTTTTCTTGATGAAGATTTAAATGAATTTTTGAATGAACTTGGAATTACTCTAGATATTTTACTAGATTCCATACTTATTCCAAAGCAAAATAATTTTATGGTATGCAATTAAGAGCATCATGGAAACAATTTTTATCAATCTTTTCTCATTCACTAAAGGAAGGAAATATATTAAGTTCAGCTTCCTTTAAATACTAAAATACAGTATGTCCTACATATTGTAACTAAACAATGCACAGTTCCATTTAAAAGACAAATTATAAGTAGGCCAATACATTTAAAATAAGCCTTGTGGTGCCCTAGCTAGGTTTCTCAATGGTTAGAGCATCAGCCCATGGACTGAAAGGTCTCAGGTTTGATTCCTGTCAAGGGCATACCTTGGTTGCAGGCATGTGCGGGAGGTAATCAATGTTTCTCTCTCTGTCTCTCCCCCTCCCTTCCACTCACTAAAAATCAATGGAAAAAAACATGCTCAGGTGAGGATTAACAAAAAACAAACAAACAAATAAATGTAAATAAATAAAATAAGCCTAGTGGTGTTATATTCTTTGTAAATACATATATTCCATATTCCAAAAGGTATATTTTTATAAAATTATTTTCCTACTATTAAGCTGAATATTACCTTTATACTAAGGTCATATGAATTTGAAACTGAAATAATAAAGATTTTTCATCCCAGCTACTTCTTTCACACAAAAAAACACCTGAGACCTAAAGTGGCTAAGCTTTTGTCCAAAATCATGATTGAGAAATCCATGGATTGAAACCAAATGTCCCAATTCCCAAGGAAATGATGTTCTCTCTATACAAAAATTCCTTTATTATTTGAAAATCTATCAGCATGTAGATGGAAACTAAGTTTATATATTTGTTAGATGTTTCTATACGTGAATATATATTATTTGTTCATTTATAGCACTAACAATGCTCTTAAGCTTGAGCTCCTAGAAGGCTGCAATCATGTATGTCTCACTCTCAGCTTATCTAAGAACCTCTTATAAAGAATGGTAATCAACAAGATTAAAACACAATGTAGTAATAATTTAATAAAATTATTTGAT
The DNA here is from genome assembly GCF_000147115.1 of Myotis lucifugus. NCBI lineage: Eukaryota > Metazoa > Chordata > Mammalia > Chiroptera > Vespertilionidae > Myotis > Myotis lucifugus. Next base: position 467,257 of record NW_005871200.1, read on the forward strand.
TTCCAGTGGAAGGCTTAAGAAAACCCCCATAAAGATGGGTCCATAAATACCCCAGGAGGAAACCCAGCATGGCTTTATTTGAAATAAAGGATTCTTTACAGACTTATCCAACTAGTGCGTTAAAGGAGCATCCTCCGACTCTACCAAGACTCTTGAAAGAAGCTCATGAAATTATTACTTTTATTGGCTTTACACCCGGTTTGGTTAGAAATCCCTCTTCTTACACCTTCTTTCCCCTATTCAAATCTTCCCAGAATTACCCTATTCCAAATATTACTCTTTTATCCTAATAAAACCACCAGCTACCTATAAAGCTTCTCTTTATCTATTTCATATTAAAGTGTAAGTTGCTAATAGGTCTAAATATGAGGAGTGATGTCTCAAGAATTCAGTTTTAAAGTGAGGTTCCTTTTGTTCAAAATTGTCCTTAACTAATGTAGTGAGTGTAAATTAATGTAAATAGTGATCCTTTGCTATATCAGCAACTCTGTGCCCCAACCTCCTCTGGGGGCCACTGAAGTCTCCTGACCCCCTACATTCCAGAAATAGGGGTCAGCAACTGGGTGCCCCACTTGTGAAAAGCTGTTGACCTCTGGGAGGGAGCTTGTATGGAAGCAAGTGTTAATTTTCAAAATGTGGCTGGGTGTGATAGCAGCAACCTCACCTCATCACAATGCCCCTTGGAATGTTTTCTCGTCAGAAGGTCTAGAAGTGATCTGTCATCACTGGTCAGTGGTACAAGCAGCTCATTCTTGTATCTTTGCCCTTCTCCCCTGGAACTGAAACAAAACATACCACACTGCCCTCCTCACATTTGAATTTGCATGTGTTCAACCTCTGTCAGGGGTTCACCTTCAGTGGCATGGTCAGAGCACCAAGAAATTATATTTAACACATGAAAAATGAAAAAGGGGAAAAAAAGGTCATTTCTCCACGCCTTCTAGTGGAAAGCTACAAAATTTGTGTTTTGGGTATGCTATGTGTGTGCTTATTCTTGGAGCAACATTTAGAGACATTTTAAATGATGACCCTCTAAAGTCATAAAAGGCTTTAGTAACACACTTTAATATATAATTTCTTAAGCACTTTTAAAAATAAAATACAGATATATAATTATAATTACCAATGCATGTATGTCATTTAATATCATGATAAAAAGACTAGTCATTGAAGTGACATGTGATTAATATTTACAGAATAACCAAAGGAAACAGCATTTGTACAATATTGCTAAATAAAAAAAGATTAATAATACTCGTATTAAGGTTTCATTTCAAACCACCAACAGCAAAAAGGAAAATGCTTTCCTTATTAATGCATATGTGTATAGATCATTACTTCCATGTTTTCTGAATATGGAGAAATCTTGTCCTCCTTGAATTATACCAAGCACTAAGGCTGGTATAGGACTTCTCCCAAGTCTTTGTCAATCTATTAATACCATACACAAATAGCTTATATAGATCCACCTATTGGAAATATTTCATGTCCCTTCAGGCTAATCTTAAATTTAAAAATCAAAATTAATTTGACGAACTGTTACAGAATGCATGAGGAAACTTATCAATATCTATAAACAGAGTCACAACCTGTGCAAATCCTGTTGAAATAGTAATCCCCGAAACATCTAACAGCTGTGCTGCTTGAAAGACCATCAAGAGCTACACTCTTTCCCCATCTAAACTAGGGATGAGTTAAAGCAACTCTGTTTAGCACTAAAGGCAATCACACTGCTTTCGCTTGGAAAATATATGAACTGCAATGAGTCGATGGACAGACACATTGTTTTAGTTTCTCAACAGACATATGGTAATGTTTCTCACCATGCATTCGTAGCCTTTCCTATTCATCTCATAATGAGCTATCATGGTTACTTGTTCTGAAATTTTAAACCATGTATACATCATTTTAGGAATTTTAAAAAAATGAATGCTGTTTTCATTTTTCCATTTTCAAAGTTAAAAATGCTGTTGAGGTTAAAAGTTTTATGGCTCCTTTATCATAATTGGTATCTTCCTCCTTAGTCCTCCAAGAGGGCCTTTATAGTACCGGGCTTTGGCCTTTGCACTACAGCCCCCAAAAGACAGATTGCTGGAGATAACCCCCTGAAATTCCTTACAGTGTTACTTAACACCATAAAGGCCTAGAATCTATCTGTTTTGGGATTCAGACAAAGAGACAAGGTTAAGAAGGGGAGAGGTTTCAATTTGTAGGAGTTACAAGACATAAATAAGTAGCATAAATGCCTTTTTCCTTGCTAATAGACTATGGGTCAGGAACCTCACAGCAAGATGGAAAAAAATATGCTGAATGAAAAACCACACTATAAAAATCTAAGGGATAATTGACAATATTATTCCTCTTGATTTAAAAAGATAAACATTTCTTATTGGAATCAAAGAATTTGATGTGGACTTGTTTTCTCTTTGCCATTCCATTCATATATCCCTTCCCCAATGAAAACTGGAACTTAAAAATGTTTACAGAACATTCTTTAATGGACTAGTTGGTAAACTAAATAAAATGAGCAAAAATCCAAAATAATGGAAATTTATTCTCTGCAGATGAATAAACACCTCTTATATGCCCAATGGAAAATGGGGAAAAAAATCACAAGCCTCTCTTCCACCTTCCTTAGGGAAATAATTATTATGCGTTATGGATTTACAGAACCACGGTCATATACTATCTGTGATAAGCAAACAGGAACACAAAAGCTAATCCTTCACAATTATAAATACTTCAGAACTAACACTAAAACTTCGACTGGCTTTTGCATTTTAGTTTCTCACACTGTGCCCAACAATAACAGAAATCACAAGATTCTGTGTGCTGGTTACTGCTGTTTATCAACACTCAAGTATGAAACGGCCTAGAGCATTTTTCTGATAAACTATTATAAGTCTTAGCCTGGTTCGTATCATTGCCAAGTTTTAAGTTTGCTGTTTGGTTTTTGAAAGAGTCTGAGAACTCTGGTTAAACATACTACATTTATGTCAATACTCTGTGCAACTGGATGAAGGAGGGGGAAAAACAGAAAGATGATGTGGTTTTGTAGACTTCAAAACTCCACATGCTATGTACAGTATACATATACACCATAGATAATTACAATCTCACCATGAGAAAGTAAAAAAAACAAAACAAAAAAACTCAGTGAGCATTCATTTTCTATTATATGTACATTTTACAAGCTACTCATAGTTTCTTTTCATATTGCTTTTTTTAAAAAAAAAAAGAGAGAGAGAGAAAATGAGGACAGAAAATACATTAGATCAATTCGAATGTATATTAGACTTAAAGGCTTCATCAGACCATATGTGCAGACACTTGAGATGATGACAGAGTTAAACTTCCTAGGGTCCTAGAGTCAAAGAAACTCTGCTGGCCCCCACTGCTCAGCAGGTGCACTCCTTCCACAGGGGGCAACATCTGCCGATCAGTCATGGTCCCACTCGGTGAGGACCCCAAGAAACTTCCTTGGGAAGAAACAATTTTCTCAGGACTGGCAGCCAGTTTGGGGGATGTGGAGAAGTTATATCCATACAAGGCACAGGGGCTGTGTAACCTGAAAGTGTTATAGGAACCCTGATGGGTCTGGTTAGCAGCAAAGGCGTTGCTGGAGGGTGAAGGCATGATGTACTGGAGCTGAGGAGACATCCCCGAAATCTGCATGGACAGGCTGGTCTGTGGGCAGCTGAAGGTGTCCCCATCAGCGCCACCCATCGACATGTTCACAGAGGCGCTGCTGCTCACGCCCACATAGGAGGGAGTCCTGGGCGGGGCGAAGGTGTCGCTGGTCTGGTTGGTGAGCCTATTGTAGGTCTCCGCCAAGGATGTGCTGTATCGGTTGAGGGTGAGGCCTGACCGGGTGCAGGCGGAGTAGTCAGCCGGGGCCAGACTACACAGCTGGCTGGTATTGGGCCCCAGATGGAAGGCAGGAGAGGAGCAAGGGGAACCAGACAAAAGATGAGGATGGGTGGCAGCAACGCCATTCCCAGAACCTTGGAGTAAGGTGGAGGAACTTGTATTTCCTACGAGAGAAGGTGAAATGTAAAGAGCAATAATTCCACAGCCGTCTTTTCTTTTCAATTTTATAAACAAGAGCTAGATACTGACTTTCCCAAGCAATTTTATAACATATAAACTTCATCTTACTATGTCTCTTGTTCCAAAAGTATAACCATTGGCTCTCTCCTACCAACCTTTTACCTTTTCATTCAGCAGAGCTTGCTCTGGATCAATATATTTGCTTGCAAGAAAAAGAAGGAATTCAAAGGATAGAGCACATCTTGCCTCAAACACATCTGTAGCTGGCCACTGAAAGTTTGCGTGTGTCAATGACTGTACTACGCAGAACTTTACATTTTTTCATTTCCAACCAGAAACAGGTTGGAGCATCCCGTGCTAACACAAGAACAGATGGCCAACACACAAGTAGTCCTGTGAAATGGAGAGGGTGGCGAGCCCTATGTCCAATCAATAACGGTGATGGTGGCTGAATCCCCTCTCTGGATTGGCTGGAAGATTGGTGTTTGCAAACTTGACAGAACTTAGGGGGAGAGAAGAATTCCAATGGACTGGACAGGTTGTAAAACAGTCATTGCACTAGCAACAGTGTTTTATATAGCTTCTCAAAATAACCGAAAGTCCAATTCAACCAAGGATAATTATCTAAAACACAGCAGGCTAAGTTCTCCATGGGGAGCTGGGCAGGATCAGGAGTAAATAGCCTGAGTGAGGACATGGGCTGAGAGTCCTACCTACCCCAGGCAGAGGAGGAAGTGGCATGGAAGTGTCATTCCTATCCAGGCAACTTCTTCTAGGGAAACACTGGCCTTGAGCTTGGGAGAAATACTCAGGGGTGAGCCCAGGGAAGCCTTCCCCAGTGTGCCTGACTTTCTCATCATAAACCCTGCCTAGAGGCAATTCTGGTGAAGGAAGAAAAGAAAGAGGCTGGCAAGAAAAGCTGAACTACAACCAGCAATGGCACTTTCTCGTGCAGTGCACCTGGCACCAGAGCCCCCTAGTCCACCTCTAATTTTAATAAGAGATTTAAGGTGAGGTGAAGGTCATGAAATATATAAACAGCCTAAGACATCGAAGGCTTAACCTAAGACCACAAGTGCCATTTTTCCTGGTCCATCGCCATACCACACAGAAAGAGTTGGATCCTGTAACGGGAGGATGCTGGTGATGAGGTCGCCGCTGTGAATAATGACTTGCTCATTTCTCAGTTCCTGAGCTTCTAGGCAGGAACTGGCTGCTTATTTGACTGGAGGACTCTGTGATTTACCTTGCTTGGGAATTCCAGGAATATCTTCAAAGGTGAGAGTCCGTAGTGAAGGTCTCCAGAATGCATACGACTCCACAAGGGCTTCCAAACCCATTCTAAATGGAAGGACCGGGAGGGGGATGGACAAAAGAAGCTGCGTTAGGAGCACTGGAGCCTTCCTCAGCAATAAGCAGCTCAGCAAGCAGCGGTGGTGTTGACTTTGGCAAGTGAGAAGCTTGGCACAGGCGGAAAGAAATGCTTCAGAGATGGGCTACCATTCCGTCACTAGGGCACAAGAGGATGACCACCCAAGAAGTCCTGTTAGTGTTAGACAACTAAGCCGACCTCGGAGGATAAAAGGCTGTCCCCTTGGGCTAAGTTGAGGTGAAGAATGGCCATCCTAGCTGATGTGACTCCAAGGCTATGCTGTGATCTGGAACCGACCCCCTCTCCCTGTTACATTACTTCCTCTCTCTGGTGAGGAAGTCCCTGCCACAGAGCATGCCCTGTGAAGCCACCTCTTTCCTAACAGACATTTCTGTCCATCATTCGTTGCCTCAGCGGCCAGCTTAGGGGAGCACTCATCCAAAGAAAACTGATTTCTCTCTCAGGGACTTGATCTCCATCACATCTGGGGCGGCCAGGGTGGGCTCTCACTCCAGCAACAGGAGGTCTGAGGGGCGTGGCAGCACTGGCCTCTCAGCCCAAGATGCAGGGGGATGATAAGAAGGTGGTCTCACTGGGCGGTAGGGAATACAGACCTAGGATTAGCATCAAACATTATTTTTAAATTCCTCCATACCCTTAAAGGATGGACACTTAACGAGACAGAACAAATTGATTATGGACTATTTACATGATATATGCATATTTTAAAACAAGGGCAACTACTCTAACTACAGATATATGTGTATGTATCTCCTACCTTAAGTGATTCAGAGTCTTCCCCTCCTTCTATCAGATAACTAAGTCCTCTAGGTTCTGGAAATGAGGCCCTTCATTTAACTAGCCCATTCTCAAGACCTCACCACTCTTCCCTCAACCACCTCAGCCCTAAACAATTTATTAATGTAGATAACATTGTGCTTTTCATGAAACATATAGCTCCACTGTAGGAAATGGCTGCTTCCTGCATGTCAAACAATACTCAGACATCTCTTGTGATTGTTAGATAGTTTTATTTAATATACATATGTAATCTGTGTTTAATGTAGATATTAAAGATAGGTTCATCTCTAATAGCTTAGACTCAGTGCACTACCTCCTCTGCCTTCCCTGCATCTCTAAGTCGGAAACTATGAAGACTACCAGTAAAGGACCCTCCCTCCCCCCAGACAATAAGAGTGGTAAGTGATGTGTGCAGATAAAATCATCTCACGTGACCTGCCCTTCTCTACTAAGGTTTTGTACATTGAATTTGCTTCTATAGAGCAGTGGTTCTCAACCTGTGCGTCACAACCCCTTTGGGGGTCAAACGACTCTTTCACAGGGGTTGCCTAAGACCATCGGAAAACACATATATAATTACATATTGTTTTTGTGATTAATCACTATGCTTTAATTATGTTCAATTTGTAACAATGAAATTGGGGGTCACCACAACATGAGGAACTGTATTAAAGGGTCGTGGCATTAGGAAGGTTGAGAACCACTGCTATAGAGTGATCAGGGTACAGACTCATTAATTTGTTGATTTCTGTCATGACTCCATAAGGAGCATTACTATTTTATCTTAGTGATGGAAGATAGCTATGTGGGTGTGGATGGGTGGTGTGGTACATGCACAGGCTTGCATACATGAACCATCCTCATAGGAGACACACATGGACCTGACTCATTTCTGAAGTCACAGGTTCAGGGGGATCCTGCTCTGGGAACACTTCCAAGAGCCATCCAGTGTCACACAGGTGCTAGTACTGGGCACAGAGTGGACCTGCATGGACCTTACCTGGACTGTACTGAGAGAGAAGGGCAGACTCTGGCCCCAGCTGTAATCAGTGTGCCACAGAGAGCAGTGTTAAGGACACTGGATTGAGGGTCAGGAGAACTGAATTGAGACTGAAACACTAAAACTCACCATGTGACCTTAAGCAATTGTTCTAACCTCACTGGATGTCAGCTTCCCACAAAGTGAGGATTAGACTACAAAAGCTTTGAATCCTGTCCTAGCTCTAAAGTTGTTTGCTATTAAGTGATTTTTCGCAAACCAGACATCATATCTGTGGCTGAACCACAAGCCAAATCCAAGACCACTCTGCTGAGTAACATTTTGTGTACATTGAAGTATTAATTAGGGGGGGTTGGCAGCCTGTATGTAGCCTGCATGTCATTTAATACTGTACTATCAAATGCTAGGTGCTATTTAGCTGATTACTCTATATTTAGCTTATACCAGTGGTCGGCAAACTGCAGCTTGCAAGCCACATGCGGCTCTTTGGCCCCTTGAGTGTGGCTCTTCCACAAAATACCACGTGCGGGCGCGCACTACAGTGCGATTGAAATTTTGTGGCCCATGCTCAGAAGTCGGTATTTTGTAGAAGAGCCACACTCAAGGGGCCAAAGAGCCGCAGGGGTCGATTGGGGTGTCGGGAGCCAACCACTGGACTAATACTAAATTTGTATGACTTCCTAAAAAAAAGCTTTTTGAATGTTAGGACACAGTTTTGTATAAAACTGTTTTTTATTACCACATAGATGAGTTTCAGTAATCATAGTTTTAAATATTAAAGATACCAAAGTGGTCATGAAAGTGTTCTCAAAGGAGATTAACTAAGAGATAATTAATGAACAGCCACCAGACTTAAAAATTTATTAACTATATAAATGAGCATTACTGCATTACTTGCGTTAGCAGCGTACACTTTATTATGCTTCAAATACAAATCCATAGACTAAATTCCTGGGGGGGGGGGGGAGTTATTGATCATCCCAAACACAGATGCCCTAAGTTTTAAAGAGAGGTTCTGAAGGTGACATATCTACAAGTGATCTAATTTGGAGCTATTGATATTTTTCTTGAGGCTGCTGTTTCACACTGCAAGTTCCAGAAAGGATTTGAGATATTTTGCAGGAAACAGTTATAAAATATTTATTAGCTGAATCTGGACATTTTTTTTTTAAAAAAGCCTTCATTTTCTCCAGTAATGGAGACTTTTCCTGTCTAGTTAAAGAAAAGATAAAAGGCACCTCCTGCAGGAGTGTAGCCAAGGCGATAATTTATACAAGATGCCTTTGAACAATTTCCACATTTTATCACCACCCTAATTTATGCTATCAAATGGCCAAGTTTATTTAGTAAAATGGTTATGTTTTTCCTGAAGTATTTAAAGAGAAGAAATTTTTGTACCTTCCTGAGTAAAAAATTTTATAGGGTCAAACCTAAGGCCTAACTGAAGAATGAAACTATTCTCAGCACATAAATTCTCTTTCACGTAGCAAATGTCTTGCAGGAGAGCTTTTAAGGGCTGAAGCTACTGATTCCTATAAAATAGGCTGTACAACCGTAAATAGCCAGGAAGGGATAATTTTTAATTAAAGCAAATTGTTTTATAAAGTTTAAAAAATCACAAGTCCATGTTTATTTCTTATCTTGCTTAATTTGTTTATTTCATATATAGGGGAAAATAAAAATAGAATTTGCATTAAAAATTAATAACAAGAGCAACAGAACCAGGGATAGTAAAGAAATATATTGAACTTTTTTTCATGGGCTTTCTTCTCTAATATATATATATAATATCACTCCTCCCTAAAGCCCTCCACACCAATGTACCCTCCAAGTTTTAAATATAATTCAGGTTCTTTTTTTTTAAAGGAAAATATTACATAAATTAGAAAGCTTTAAAGCTGATCAAATTCTCTCTTCTCCAGATAAGTGCCTTTTGCATGTATCAATGGAAAATGTTAAAATCAAATATTTTTAAATGGGGAATATTGGTTTATAGATATTTAACATTCCAAAATGAGCAATGAAGAGCTTAAGTATGAGAAGCAGAAGAAATAATTTTACTGAGAAGAAAAGTGAAACTATTCATTTCACGACCAAGAAAGCTATGTATAGGCTCAACATGTTTGCCCTATACTAAATTATTGTTTAAACATTTGAAGCAAAATAAAATTTTTAAAGTTTTAGAAAATTTAAAAAGTGTGAACACATAATTCATTATTTTATGTAGATCCATTAAAAACTCTAAAAGTTTTAAAGTCAAGAAAGAAATAGTTGTAAGCACCATGGATGCCATGCCTCTATACTCCTAAAACCGCCAAAGGGAAGGAAAATATCCATCTTAAACCTAGCATTTTTACCTCACCAAACAATAGACTTCGTAGCTGACTTTCACCAAAGCCACTGATTTTTTTCACTGACCAAATTAAAAAACAAACAAACAAAAACAACCAGATGCCTTTGCATTATGCTGATGTTTATAGAAATCTTTCTGAAAACTTATCATATGCAGCCTATCATCTCACTTCTACTTGTAGGTTTATTCACTATTATTATCTACCCAAACTATGCCTTTGAAAATATTTTTAAATTTACTGCTTCAAAAATGAACCAACAGTGTGTAAGCAGTGTGATCCCCCAGGATCACAGCAGTGAGGTCTTGCTTAGAGCTTGTCTACTGGAGAATGTGGACACGGTTCCTGGCTGTGTACTCTCCATTCCTCAGTGCTGCCCTCCTGAAGTTTCAGTGAATTTTAATAAATGTATTCTCTGCTTAAAACTGAAATATATGCAAGACTCTTAACTGGATAAATACTATTCAGCTCTAACCAAAACCACAAGAAGATTCCACCAAAGTATTTGTCAAATTAGAAGAGGAGTCCTCCCAGAGGCTCCCTTCAGTCACCTCGCCAGTAGCCATCTCCCTTTCTAAACTATTCAACTTTCAGGAACTCCTCTGAAAAGCAAAGTTCACCAGGAGCCAATGTAACATAACAAAAGCCAAGCAAAGTTTTTCTCCACATTGAAACACATCTAAAAACACAGAATAATTTCAATACAGCCATATTGTAGTGTAGGAACACATGCAAGTCTTCCCACACAGTGAAGAATTGCAGAGGGAAGCCCTATTATTAGTCTTCTTGATCTACCTGCACCAAGTTAAAGGCTACTCTACAAGTAGTATTTTAGTTGCCTTTTAGTCCTCACATTGCATGGTGCTTAAACGACGCCATTGCATTGAAAGATGAAATCAAGTCTCTGCAAGCACTTGAGTGTATTCTGAGAAAAGGTCTTTACACCTGCCTTGCCCAGTTAATCAGCTGAAAGAACTAAAAATCTGGGCTACTACCTGAGTGTTTTCTTTCTACAATTTTAAATGACATCGTCCCTAAAATAAGATAATTGGGGATTTTGACTTCATATAGACACAACCTATCAATACCGTTTTCAAAGAGTAGTAGAATAATTTCTGGAGTAAAGTAATAAAAATTTCTCAAATACCTTTTTAAAAACAAAATGCTTCTAAAAACATTTAACTCAAAGCCTTACCCTGAAAAGGCATCTGGAGAACGTTAGTCTGTTATTACTCTCTACTACTATCAACAGTTATTTTAGAAAACGTTGCACTGAACTGTACTGGAATAAAATCATATCAATAAATTCAAAAGCTCTTGGCACACAGACTAGGGTGATCTGCTTTTTGATAAAAGTAATAGAGTGGAATTCATTATTGTAGCTCTCCCACTTAGTACAAACACCATAAAACACGACACAGAAAAAATAAACAAGTGTGTGGCTGTCAGCAGAGCCAAGACAAATTTGGAAACTAAAGAACATCAGCTCTCTTGGCAATGGGGAGTAGTTTCATATACAAGTTGGAAATCTGAGGGAACAAGAGACCTGCCATATTCCGAAGACAGAATCGATAGATAGTTGTGACATCACTAAGCAAATTTTAAACCAAGAGCAGATGCAGAGAGGATACGGACTTGGATATGGAAGCGCCTGGGCCTGTAAGAGCAGCCTTCCTTACGGCCCCTTCAGGGGAACATGTGCTGTACACGCTGAGAACTTCCATTTTCACCCCGGCATCACACATCAAAGTTCACCTTAAGAATGGGCAGGTCACAACACTACACCCCAAAAATAAGTTATAAACAAGGCCCAATAGTATTAACAAACTTAAACCCTCATCAGAAATGGTTTCCTAACCATGTCAGTCAGTTTAACTATTTACTTTGTAATGGAAAGGCAACAATGAAAACAATCAAATATATTTACCACAGCCAGAATGTTCTTCACTAAGACTTACCTGTTACGCCCAGAGTCTCGGAAGCCTTTGGCAAATGGATTCCTATCTATCTTCAAGCGAGTAATCTGCAGAGTGAAGAAAAAAAATCACATTGAATCTTATTATAAATGCCAAGTAAGGTTATTAAAAACGGAAATGAGGGAAGAACTACAAGTAATTCCAAAATTAAATGTCAGATGATTCTATTGTGTTCCTCTCTCCTTTCCCATGTATTTTACTATTTTAGCAGCAAAGCTAGAAGAAAATTTCAGAAATCATTCAAATGTTTATCTGCTATGAAAAAGCATTCCCCACCCCTAATTCAAGTGCTGTGAATAAAGTTTGTTTTGCTGTTAATAGGCCTAGAAAAGGAGATAACTTGCCCTTTCTTTTCCCATCTCTCTGAACTAAAGTTCTTCCCTTTAACTCTGTGATATAGTTGAATCCTGCTTCTCTTACAATGGTAGTGATGGGAAACAGCTCATCTCATTTATATGCCTGAATGTTGTTGAGCTCCTGCATATTCTTCTCTCCTTCAGAGTTAGGTAATATACATTCCATTAACTTTTCTGCCTATTTTTCTGTCTCTCCTTGAACCATCTTTATGAATCTCATCTGAAAATCTTACTTGTTCCTCTTTTATCTATGGAGTCCTGAACTCATCAGAGTACTTAACCAGCAGTAACCACTATTTGAAGGTTCTAATGGGATTATGTCTTATGTATGTAGTAGAAATAAATGATGTTTTAATTTTAACTACAGTTCTAACTTGTTGACTCATAACCAGCTTTTTTCCCACTCAGACCCCAAGATTTGGGGGAGGGGGGTATATTTACAAATAGTCTAATCATCTCCATTAAAAAATTTTTTTGTTATATCATCTTGCAATTAACACTAGTAAACGGCATCTCATCTATTTCTTTCCAGATCTCCACTTTACCCAGAGGAATTTACAGCCTACTTTCTAAGAAGCACAGCATGCTTTGTTTCCTCTGTTCCTTGGTTTAGCAGAATCTACAAAGTTGATGAACTTACTTCTGACTGTACCATTTTGGTTGAGGACAAACACTGTTGGATAACACTAAGGCAAAGAAAGGCATCTTTGGAAAGTCAGCTTCAATGTCCCTATATAGTCCTGTGTGTGCTCCCAGCCACCCTCCAATCAGCCATGTAACACCTGAGACATATGAGTTCCACATGATAGGCTTTTAGTATGTCGATAAAACTACATTATAAATTACATAATGTAAGGGTTTTCTAATTAATTTATTGTGTCTGCCACTCTCTCATTGAAGGAATTCTTTATAATTCATTATAGCTCAATTCTGTGTTCATTAAATAATGTTTTTAAAACATTAAATAATTTAAATATACATTTAAAACAGTATTTTTTAAAAAGAGTAGAGATTTATATAATGGTACCATGTCTAAACAAAGATCTATAGCACAATTAACATTATCATCATTTTTATTACCGACATCACATCTATTGAGTGCATACCATGTATGCTGTACTAAGAGTTTTATGCATATTATTATGTTTAATTCCCATAGCAACTCATATGTAGTTATTATCCCAATTTTATGTTTTCTTTTAAACTGAGGCTTAAGTATCCTGTGATCATAAGGTTTCTTGGTGGTAGAACTGGGCTGGGACCCCAGACTTTAGAGCCCATACTGTTAACCACCAGGCTAGGTTGCTTACCAATTTTCCATAAGTTCTTCAAAATAGCAGCTAGGAAGTTTAAAAATAAACATGATTGCATTTTATCATTATCTATTTCCCCTCTTTTAATTTTTCTACTCTCTTCATCAATTTGTCAGCATTTGTTAAGTGGTGTGAGTCACCAACATGTACCAAGAGCTCACTGTATCTCATTTATTGTATCACAGAGGCTGGGAGAAAACAAACAAACAAAAAAAACCAACATTTAACTCAGTTAATTTTTGTGTGTTTGAGAAAGAGACAGTGACAGAGAAAGAAAATGAAATGGAGTTGGGTACTAAATGACTCTGCTCTTTTCTCCACATGCATTTTATTTTTCCTTTAAAATATTCATTTTCTGCACCTAACATATTTTAAGAATATCTTCCTAATTGTCTCTAGCCCTTCCAAGGGTTAATTTCCTGTTGCTTAAGAAGAGCCTGCAGAAAGGCCTGACAATGTGAGTGTGAGAGGGCAGGGGACCCTTGGCAGTGGGACTGGTGCCTGCACAGGGATGAGAGTGGATGAGCCTCTCAGACTTAAAGGGGGTCACACAGGACAGGATCCACATCTTAGAAGTTTTAAAACAACAGAAACCACAACAGAGAGATTATAAAGCCTTAAACTTTTAACTGAGATGTATAGAAATTGAAAGAGAAACGGAGATCTAAAATAGTTCTGCTGACAACTGACATTCTTTTTAAAAATGTGCCACACACCACATCAGCCTCAACTACATCCCTATTTCTTATAAAAACTGACCAGAACTGCATGGATTAAATAATTGGTTTGATTGAATTCTCCACCCACTTAATACAGCCTTAAAAATACATGTATGCTTACCCAAACAGACAAGAAATATTTCATTTATCAATTTATTCCCAAATTTAGGAAAGGATTACTCCACAATTGCTGATCTCTCAGACTATAAACATATGCATCACCTTCTATCACAATTAAAGTGCATCTTGAAAGAAACCGCCCTTTTTGTAAATATCCCCAAATAACTAAAAAGGATAAATGCTTCTGAAATATTTCTCATTATACATAGGTTGCAGTTTTAAAATAAGGTGAACTACCAAATCCCATGCTCTATGATACAATTCACTTTTCATATTCCACATGTCTATTTCCTAGACAATACACACACTTTCTAAGTTTACTATGACATCATGATTCAATATCTCAAAATGGAAAGTAAGCCTACACTGTCAGTCTTGAGACACATTCTTGTCTAAAAAAAAATCCTCAGTAGACTAGTCTTACTTGAGGAATCATGAATAAATAATTTTTACTACAATAAATATACCCTGAACATCATCTACGACAAATGCTTTCTGGCAATTCATAATGTTTAGATACAGTAAAAGGATAGCTAGCTTTCTATTTACAACTGAAATGAAAGTCTAGAAAGATACCAACTCTTAGAACAATACCTGCTGATTCTGATAGGCCGTGACGGTGGTGAAGACAGTTTCGGGAAAGGAGAAGGCTTTCACTCCCTCCCCAGAAGGCACAGGCTTGATGGGAGAAAGGTCATCTCCACAGTCTTTACGGATGACGTGGACGCGTGGTTGGTATTTGTGCATAGAATGAAGAATAATCTATGTCAAGGAAAGAAAAGCCAAATTCATCAGGAACTTCTGCCCAATCTCAACACCATGACTAAATATTTAATATGTAAATTAAATCACAGTTGGAAATTAAAATTTCCAAGGATGCAGAAAGGCCAATTTAATAAAGTATATCAAAATTGGAGAAGGAGAGCTAGGAAGTTATCTGTTAAATGTGCATAAAAATACAAAAAAAATCATTATTTAGGTGAAACCCAGTGTGTTTAACATCAAATTTTCTGTTTCTAAAAATACAAAAATAAATTCATAAGTATTGTACTTATAATGAGCCAAATTGGAACACGGAGTCGAAACCAATAAAACTAAAAGTGAGATTGAAATGATTATTTAAATTCCACCACACCCATCCCCTAAAAAAATAAATATCTCACACCAGGGTTTTCTTCAGAGAACATTCTTCCCCCATTAATGACTGCAACATGTCTATTCAAGGGCAAAGGGAACTTTAAGGATACCCCAAGGTCTGCCTTATGTGTGGTTCACGAAGTCTCTGGTTTGTCTAGAGAGCCCAGTGTCCATGCCTCCATCACAACAAGGCTTTCAAAACCCCAGACTGGGGGATAGGAAAACTGGTGCTCTCAGACTCTGCTGGGGGAATCTGATAATACGCTCCAACTACCTTCTACCCAGGGATTCCACTTATGAGAATTTATCCTAAGGAAATATTCAAAATCCAGAAAAGCATTTCATGTACAAAGATTTGCAATGTGCCCTTTACAACAGTGGAAAAACTATAAAGCACTCACATAAGTAGATTGGTTAGGTTAATGAAAGACAACACAACTGGATATGGTACTATTCAGCCATTACTAATGCAGTTTAGGACATTTTTAACCACATAATAAAATGTTTCCTTTCAAATATTACACGATAAAAAAGGACCCAAGTTGTTTATAAACTAATCAAAACTATATAAAAATAGACAGTAAAAAGGACCCATACCAAGATATGAACAGTGATCATCTCCGAATGATGGGTTTATGGGTGAATTTTTTTTTCTCCTTCTTCTTTATATGCTTGCTTTCAAGGTTGAGGAAGTGGGGTAAAGAAATAGCCTCACCCAAGAGGATTTTCTATTTGCCGCTGGGGCTCCATATTCATGAATGGGTTTAGTTAACAAGCCTCTATCTTTCCTAAGCTATACAAATTGAATTCAGGTTTGGGGGTGTTGGAGTTTGGAGGGGAAATGCTTAAACAAAAGTCTTGGAAAAATACAGTGGTTGACCTACCTCGTGGTTTTCAGGATTCAAGCAGTTTAATAAGCCAAACTCAGGAGCTTTGGTCAGCCCAAACACGAAGAGCCCTCTACTGGGACAGTGCATCGCTGCCACAACAGGATGTCTTTACACTCTGGTGGTACCCAACACAGTGGTGAGGCTTTTTTTGTTTTGTATTTTTACCCTAAAATTTCCTTTCTATTGGGGGAGGAAATGTGTGGATGACAGACATGCCTAAGGGGGAGGCAGCATAAGTATGAGGAAAGGAGAAGAAGGGATGGCAGCCCTCAACATCACCTGGGGATACTCTGCACCCTCTAGGAAAGTCTCTTTCCAAGTCTAACAAAAGACAGTTTTCAGTAACCCATTAGGGGCCCACAAAATCAATTTTCTACCAAAAATGTTTAAAATAAATGAAATTATAAAATAAAGCAGAAAATAGAGTGTGCTACTTGTAGTAAGGGTAAGTATTGTTTTTGCAAAACATTGTTTTCTGTGTGCACGTGGTCATACCATAAAATGTATGTCTGACTATGAGTCAAGTGAAGATCTGAAAAACACAGAAGCAAGATTTAATTCTAATGATCAGCAACTTCCAGAGCAGAAGAAAAACTGGAGAAAGCTACTTCACATTAAAAAAACTAATTAAGTGCATAACTAATTTCAGAAGACTACAGTGAACTGACTTGAAATGAAGGAAATGAAAACTGATTTGAGTTTCTGTTTACCGGTTAATGAAAAGAAGGTTCCTGTTTTATGAAGTATTTGTTCTCTCAAGAAGATTTCTCCACATAGCTATCTACATTTTAACTTTATTTGTCTATATCCTTATCCTCAGTCATCAAAATGACTTAAGGTGAGGTATACTGAGGTAGGATACAGAAATAGCTGATCTATGCCTATGTTTGCACATTAAAGGACAACTGCCAATAAAAATCTCAAGAGTAATTAAGCAAAATAATTTTCAATATTCTCTATAGGAATTTAATATATCCCTGGAAAATTTTAGGGAATGCTAAACAAGCCTCAGTTCTTCTTTATAACATAGCATTATTTGATCTTTAATGAACTATCAAACTTATAATGATGAGCAGTCAATAACAGTTTGCTTATTTAATAGAACAAGTAGAGCAAGGAGAACCACTGGCCTCATAAACAAGGAGACCACAATGATAATGCCCATCACCGAAACTCAAATAATTACATCTGATCTGCATGTTCCATGCTTTCTGATCTATTTAGCTGGAGGATTTCTTTTCTTTTTGGCATTACATAGTAGTACAGATATCTCGTGGGCCTATCTCCATAATACAGAGTGCAGCTTTTCAGGTTCATACACATTTTTTTTCCATTTTAAACACACTAGGCTCGAGTCAAACGAAGCATGATATTACTTATTTCTGATCTGACGGGACAAAAAATGCCTGTGGTTTGACAGACACGCCAAGCTGTACCTTATAAAACAGCTCAATAGGGAAACACTACCTGCTGACTCTGGAAATTTTCTAAATGACCTAAATTCAGTGTTGATACAAGTCAAGCAAAGTACCAATGAAGAGAGATAACAAAAACCTGGCCCCCTGTATTTTTGGTGATACCAAGTAATGGCTCACTTTAAATGGTAGGGGTCAATGCAGTAACCTCAAGTTGCCAGCTCCACAGCAAGGCGACCTTGGTTTTGTTTCAGGCATGAAGCTGTATATAAAGCACTCCTTAGAAATATGTACTTTCAAGTGAACCAGCTTCATTTGATTCACTCAAAATTCTCTGGCTCCAACATAACCCATGAGGAAACTAAGCCTCAGAGAGCCAAAGTGACTTGCCCACTAACATGAATTCGTTGGACCTCTAAGCTGTTACAAGTTCTTGCCATCAAGATCTTAGAAATCTCCCCTGTAATACCTTGCTTCCCCACTGCATTTTCAAGCAGGAATGAGAAGATTATGAGGGCAAACTTAGAGGTAGGGTTCCTCTATATCATTGAATCCTCAGCAGCTGGAAAACAGACCCTTTCACAGGTACCCTGGCTGTGGCTGCCTGGCCATACTTCCTGCCAACGCAGGGAGGTACACCTGTTAAATGTCTTCTAATGAGGTTAAAGGTACAACTGTTAAGTGTCTTCTAATTCTTCAGGAAAATGCTCATCTAAATGTTTCCCTCTAGAGCAGTGATGGCAAACCTATGACATGCGTGTCAGAGGTGACACGCGAACTCATTTTTTTGGTTGATTTTTCTTTGTTAAATGGCATTTAAATATATAAAATAAATATCAAAAATATAAGTCTTTGTTTTACTATGGTTGCAAATATCAAAAAATTTCTATATGTGACACGGCACCAGAGTTAAGTTAGGGTTTTTCAAAATGCTGACACGCCGAGCTCAAAAGGTTCGCCATCACTGCTCTAGAGAGCAAATTCCAGGAGAATAGGGAAACATGCACATGATGAGAAGGAAATAACCCCACCCAAGCACGCTAAACATCTGCACCTCGGTAGATCAGTCTTGGTTTGTATACAATCCAACATAAAGCTGGCTATAGATTCCCTGAAGAGCAAGTAGGGATTATAAATTCCTTACAACATTCAAAGACTAGCTGTGGAGCAGTGGGACATTTCCACTCTAGATTCTTAATGTTCCTCTCTAAACAATTGGAAAAATGAAAAGTCACTTTGGGGAAAACCACAATGACACCTAATCTCAGATCTCAGGTAAACCTAGATCCAGTCACAGCCCTGTGAGAATTTGATTCCTACAATCACTATGGTTTTACTAAAAGTTTCAGGTCTACATGAAGTTCTCACTGAATTGAACACTTGTACATCTTTAGTATAGTAAAACTGGGAACTGGGAGGACAGAAAACAATTTAGGGGAAAAAAAGCCAAATTAGAAAATCACTTCTCATTTGAGTCTTTAGCTAGATTAGTTAGAGATTAGTATCACTTCCTTACAACTGGGGGTGGGGGACCACAACCATACAAGGGCAGAGAGGGGAGTCCCTGAGAGCTCTCTGCAGGAGGACAGGAACTTCTGAATTAGAAAGCCCTACCATAATGATGCCACTGTCTTCCCAGACCTGAATCACATCAACAGAAGAATAAGAAACAAATTCCTAATCTCTAACCTAAACTAATTTGGGGCCATTAAACTGAGTAAATAAGCTCAACAGACACTCTCTTCAGGAAGCCTCCTCAGTCTCTCCTGGTGGGTATAAGGATGCATCTGAACTTCTGTGAGCTGACAGCATGATTATTTGTGTGTGGGTCTTCTCTCCCCATCTAGGCTCCAAGACCATGGCTTCTTATCTAACACTAGTGGCCCAGTGCATGGATTCGTGCACATAGAAAGGAAAATAATTAGAAGAAATATTGTAATATCACTATTTGCCCTTTCTCTATAATAGAAGTGTCAACCAAAGTCACGATCAACAATGACAGATTGAAACACAAGCATGTGATTGGCACCAGAGAGAGCTTTATATGTATTGCACATGTGCATGTCAACTTAGCCTTTTATATATATAGAATAAACTTGCTTAATTAGATCTGCTTTCTGATTTAGCTAAACTTTTTCCAGCCCAGTGAAGCATCCCAACTTCTCTTTCAGGTAATTGTTAGCAACACAGCAATAAATATCAACACAAAGCATGTAGATCACGCAGGGGGAACAAAGGGTAAAATACATAACTGCAGCAGTATTTGACTATATTCTGTGCAGTCAGAAAACCTGAAGTCATTTTCAAGTTCCACCATTTCTTACTTCTTTTCAGTCAGGTCAAGTTTCTAAACTTTCTAAATCTCCGTTTTCCGGCTAATGAAAAGAACTGAATCTCCTATCTACCTACTCCAGGACTTCTGTGAGGATCAAATGAAATGAGGCACATGAAAAAGCTTCACAGACATTTGGTTAAAGTGTAAAATGTTTGCACCTGGCTATAAAACAATAAAACAAGTCGTGTTCCTGGGCTGAAGAAACTCCAAGGAGGCTAGTTGCTAGGGAGAGGAAGCCAGGCATTGCTATTACCCCACACCCTCAGCGACCATTTCCAAGCTGGGCTGGGCTGTGGGCCACAGTTTGCACCATGAGGTCTTGGCAGTGTTGACTGTGATTTGGTGGGCTGTTGTTTCAGGGTGGTGGCGGGGCCTGTGTTCCAATTGGTGGAAGCCGAGTGTCGGTTTGTTGGTGCCAGGTCTGTGGTGCTGTTTCTTTTTAAATGGCCAGTGCACATCACAGCAGCTCCTGCATTGAGTGTCTGCCCCCTGGTGGTCAGTGTGTGTCATAGCTACTGGTCGGACGGATGGTCGGACAGACACTTAGGCTTTTATATATATAGATTTTACAAAGCCTTCAAAAATATGTTTTTACAAAAAGAGCATTTTCTCTCCTACATTCTCTTCTAGTATCAACTGATCCAATACATTTTTACCACTTGCCAAGGCAATTTCCTTGTTACCAAAATGCATAAATATATATCTTTCTTTCCTTGTTCCCCACACTATTAATTGTCTCCCTTTATTAAAGTATTATATCTACCACAACTTTACAAGAAAAATTTCACTGGTAGATGACACACTTATCTGACTATTTTGCCTATTTTCTGCTATGTTTTTGTTTTTCCTAATTGTGAAATATAATAATCATTTAGTTATAAACAACTGAGTTTCAATTTGTAATGTTTTTTGTTTTAAACAAATACTGTGTGATAATTAATTTTATGTTTCAACTTGGCTAGGCCATGGTACCTACATATTTGGTCAAACACCAGTCTGGATGTTGCCATGAAGGTATTTTTTAGATGAACTTAACATTTAAATCAGTAGACTTTGAGTAAAGCAGATTGCCCTCAATATTGTAGGTGGGCCTTATCCAATCAGTTGAAGGCTATTAAGAGAAAAAGACTGAAGTCCCTGAGGAAGAGGGAATTCTACCTCCAGATTGCCTTCAGACAAGAACTACATCATCAGTTCTTTCCTGGGTTTCTAGTCTGCCAATCTACCCTGCAGATTTCAAACCTACCAGCCCAAAAATGGTATGAGCCAATTCCTTAAAATAAATCTCTCTATATACATTTATATAATCCTATTGGTTCTGTTTCTCTGGAGAATACTGTTTTAAAGTCTAGTAAAATTACAAAATTAAAAAAATATATAAATTACTAGATCTGTATCTAGTATTATAGATGGTGGATATTAGATATAAAGCCACTAATCTAATCTGAAAGCATCAGAATTATAAAATGATTTAAATTATTAAATTATTGAATTATTAAAAGGCGTTTGTACCTTATCTATGACAGTATGTCGCTTTTAGATCCAATTATCTCTTTAAAAGATATATTCTTAAACTGTTGAACTCAGAAAAATAGAGTATATTTAAGCTTTTTAAAACAAGTAACACTTAATGGCATTTATTTTTTAATTTTCTATTCCAAAAAAAATAAGATCCTTCGATGGACATGTTGGCAACATATCAAGTCAGCTCCCTCAATGAGACTGAAGTCAACTGAAAAATAATTGGCATATCTCAACTGTGTAAATAAAGAATAAAAAGAAGAGAAATGTATTAATGCACTAAAATATAGGGCATGAAGTTGGATTCAGAAATGAATCAACCATGCTTCCTTTCTAATTGTTTTAAATCATAAAAGGCAACAAATAAACAAAAGCATCAACAAAACAAGACAGATGTGTCTTAAAATCTAAATACTGCCTTTGTACCACAATGAAATTTGTACTTGAATGCTTTCATTAAGGTCCATTGCTTAAATTATTGTCTAGCAACTTGCAAATCTTATCCTCTCATCACAGTATTACTAGTTTATGACAGTTTGCACTTGTGCTTTAAAAGATTTGCTCATAAATATTCTATCGTTATGTCACTCCTTTGAGAAATGAACTAGTTGGTTCATCATTTTATGTATGAAATACTAGTCAAAAGGCATTTTAATCCTGCATCAATCAAACCCCTCTCAAGTAATAGAAACCTAATAGAAAGAGCTAGCTTTCAACGGAAATCAGCATATACCCAGAGTTACTTATTTATTAAAATAATGTAGAAGTCTTGCTTATAAACAATATCACATAAAAATTAATAAGGTGCTAAAATGACTATATTATTGGAATAGCTGGCTTTGACTTACATATCATATTTCAGCAGTTTTAAGACTAAAAGGAATTATTATTTTGACACATTCAATGTCATTACAAAACAATTGGGAGTTTGCAGATGGAACATTGTTGAGAAGCAATGAGCCTCAGCTGGGAAAAGAGCTGGATGCAGGGAAGACACAATAAATCATTATTCCAGTTAAACCAACTGGATTCATATTCAGAGTATAATGATTAGCACCTCATGGGATTTCAAACAAGTGTTTTGGCTAAATAGTCTGCCTGGGGTACTTTCATTCTAATACAGATGTAGTTTCTTGTTTTAATATATTTAATGCTTCATAGTATACTCTAGCCACAGGCATAGTCTCTGATGCAAATACCACCTTGATTTTGCACAGCTTATGCACATACTGATCTACCAGGAAAGTATGATCTTAGAAAAGTTCATTTCCTTCAGTCCAGCACAGTATGGATATGGGTGCACCATCCAATGGTGGCGAATTATAGAGGCCATCTACTCACATGGCCTTGGTCATCCAGTTCATTGTTGGTGAGCTTTAGCTTGTCGAAGCTGATCACTTGTCTCATCCAAGTCTCCCCTGAGGCAGGCGAGTCTGGATGAATATACACCCGGGGTGGCACAGGGGAGTCAGCGTTTCCAGCCACCATCCATTTAGAGCTGTGGTAAACATACCTAAAAGGCAATGACAAGGCATAGTATGTGAACTATTGTTCTTAGAATCTAACTCAGCAGAATTAGACAACATTTTAAGTCTAATACAATAATTTCCTCTTTACACCAAGGCATTTAAAATAAGATTTCGACAACTTAAAAAAAAACACCCTGGCCGAAACCGGTTTGGCTCAGTGGATAGAGCGTCGACCTGTGGACTGAAAGGTCCCGGGTTCGATTCCGGTCAAGGGCATGTACGTTGGTTGTGGGCACATCCCCAGTAGGAGATGTGCAGGAGGCAGCTGGTCGATGATTCTCTCTCATCGATGTTTCTAACTCTCTATCCCTCTCCCTTCCTCTCTGTAAAAAATCAATAAAATATATTTAAAAAAAAAAAAAAAAAAAAAAAACACCCTGAGGCAGCAGTGGCCTACTGACCACTCAAGGTGGTGTATGAAGGGTTTAGTGAAAATATGCATACTGCCACCACCATAAATGCAAGTATCTAATTCTTATGAATTACACTTACTCATGTTAGATATTGTTCAACTGATGTGAAAAACTATTAAGTTGTCAAGCTCACCTTTAAGTAAATTTCAAAAATACTTAAGAGTTATACCTAAAGGTGTCCTGCTTCTTTATCAATTCCCTTTTTTAGGCTTATGTACAAGTTGATAAGATAGATGGCAGAAAGGCAAAAAGAAATTGTCAGAAGTTTCAGTAATGTTTATTTTCATAGCAAAAAGTTCTATTATCATTTAGAATTAGTTTTTCTAACTCTATCACACTACAAAATAAGGATAAAGTATTCCGTTTAATTTTTAGTTTGAACAATCATAAAATGTAGAATTTTCTCTCCTACATATTTCTTTTTTTCCTGTTGTAAGAAAATGCTGAAAATTATTATTAAATACCACTAATTAAAATATTCATCAAACTTTGAAAATTATGGGAGATCTAATTAATATTACTCTCCTAATTAAGAGGTAAAACATCGTATTCTGTTTGTTTATATGTATCAAAATAGTGACTCTAAAAATAATACATCTAAATCCCAATGTTTCAAGTAATCCTACATTCAGATTATTATTTGTGCTAACTTAAAACACACTAATTCAAAAACTAGAAACTAGTATGTCAATGACTAACTTAGGAATAGAAAATAAATTACTGTGCATACTTTGTTGTTTTTCTTCCATTTGTGTTTTAAAATATAGCATACAATGTAAAGGAACAATTTACAAATAGTCTCAGAGAAATCTACCTGTGTTGTATGCAATTTTTTTTTAAATAGCATGAAACACTTTCATAACATCTCTGGTGAGACCCTGTTTCAACTACGGTCACATATTTCACTCTATTTTGAGCTCAATATGCCTTCTATTCTTGAATTCCTTTTCTTGGAAGAAAACACAGTCACATAATTAAGAACAATTAAAAGATTCCTTTATTTGGTATAGTGTAATTTCAATAAATAAGTTCCTAAATACACAGGCTTTTGTTAATATTAATTTTACATTCTAATAAGTCACAATCATGTTTAACTTGATCAAATGCCACTCTCTGATAGCAGAGAATAAGCCAAAAAAAATTTTTTCTATTAATGCTGAAAAAGTTGGAAAATCAAATGCAAATCTTGGAAATGCAAAAACAACAACAAACAAAAAAAATTTAAAACCTGCACTATGGATAAAGAGTTATTACCAAAATAGAGTAACATTCTCTATCAAAACCTTGAAAAAGTATGCACATTGAGTAGTTCAAAAATCCACACCCACTAAGAGAAGAAATGTTACATGCTACATATTCTTTGTGCAACATTCTAAATACAAATGCTAAAAATAAATTTCTTGGGAAGCAATATAAGTGAAAGCAAATTTATGTTTTACAGTTTGATCATTTAAAATTTGGTATCTTAATACTAATACTTGAAATTGTGCTTGCATTTTATGTAAAAATAATAAGAATCAGTTATGTAAAACAAACCATCCAAAATATATGGAAGAGATCTGAAGAAAGAAATATGAGACAAACTTAGTTGAGAAAGGAAATAATTTCTTAGCTTATTAAGAACTACATTATCTTCCTCAGCACAAAACCCACATAGAATATGAATTTTAAACCAAGTATATTTAAAAAATAAACTTCATGCAGTAGATAATTTTATCAAAACTCCCTAATGAGGTAATTAAAATAAGCAATATAATGTATACACAAACACAAATAATTAAACTGTCCCTTTTATTACCCAATTTTTAGTATTCCATATGTGCCTGTACTAATTAAATCTGTATACTTTGACACCATAAACCTGTTTCCAAAAAGCAACTCCTAAATTTTAAAAGATAAAAACCAAATCTGATTTCATTTAATAACTTACTGAATGCTCTAGGTATTTATATAAAAGAAAAAAAAACAGAAACAAAAAAACAAAATTTAGAGCAGTAATTTCCGGTCTCTCACTCAAAACCTCCTTTTTTATGTTATTATTTTTAACAGAAAAATAAAAAGAATAATCATTAAAAATTATTGATTTGCTTAATTTCAGGAGAAAAAGAGCAAAGGTTGGTTTGATACTGAAGACTGTATATCTTTTCCAACTTTACTTGATGCCTGCAAAATCCAAATACTATAGTTTTTTTAACTACCAAGCAAAAAAACAACACTAAGGTAATTAATTCATTACCAATTTAAAGATGTCTTAATTTCATAATGGATTATGAGATTTTATTTTTCTAAATTATAAAAAAATCTTCAATCATTTCCTCAAAAATGAAAAGCCTTCAAACAGGTACAATTTTGAACGTAATCAGAAAAAGTGAATTTATTAAAAGATAAAAATCACAAAGAAAACAAAACATTTTATTAAATATTACATATATGTTCAAATTTAACATTTCCTCTCAAACTTCTAATCAAAATGTGAATCAGTATAAAAAAACAACTTGGTTTAACATCGCTAAACTAGCTCCTATTAAAAGTCCTCAGTCCTTAAAAGACATTTCTGTATCTATAAAAAGCAAAACAAGAATTAAGTTTCCACATTTACTATAAAAGAAGGCATCCTCTGGGCTATTGGATCTGAAAGGTCCTGGATTGTGGTTCTGGGAATTCTACAGGCTTTTGGAAACAAACATCATAGTCACAAATCAAACAGACATAGCCTGTAAAATCTTAGCGTTTTCCTATTCTCCTCTAGCCATCCAATCACTATACCTGTATCTCTTGTTGTCCACTGGCACAATATCCATGGCAATGTAATATTGCTGGTGAGGATCTAATCCTGAGATCTTCACTCTCATTGCTGGAAACATGCGCCTATTTATAAGAGAGGGGAGGAAAAGGGGTTTTGGTTTGGGTTTTGCTTGTGATAACACACGGAGAATGAATAAGCAAAAGTAATCTCCAGAATCTGAATTTTTCACATGAACAAATGTATACCATTCGCTTTGGTAATTTAATTCAAAGAATCAGAACAGGGGACATAGCAAAACCGAGGCTTTTAAATGTAATTGGTTGCACCTTATATTTGCATCTGTGTTTACTAAAATGTCAGTATAGCTAAGAGCAAAAATAATTGTATACATTGAAGGAGTCAAGGCACTAAAGAAAGCACTTTAAAAAAATCAATAAGCAAATTTGCTTTAATAATACAGATAATAAAATGTCCCAAATGGTAGAAATAGAAATTTTGAATTTCTGAAAGTGATAAAACATGTTATAATGTGAAATTTTAAAAGGGTTATAAAAAACCACAAGGAGCCAATGTGCCATGCTATAACCAAACAATATGTTCTTTATTGAGACAGGACTTCCTGTCTGCAGCACGGTAAAGGTGAAGTGCAAAAGTTGCTCCAAATTTGAAAGGTATAGTAAAACTTCTTTATTGAAAGCAGAAACTAAGCACAATGTATATTTACCAAATCGTTCCTTCCCCTACCATAACCTGAAAATACTTTCTCATTTAACCACACTTACTCAAAACATTGCTAATTAAGAAAAATGAAAATCTGAATTTCTCTTGGCTTCCCACAGACGCATCATAGGAGATGCTAAACTAAATGCACCTATCTTTTAAAAATGGCACAGTAGCAAGGCATACAACAGCAAATTATTGTATATAAAAAAACAAATAGAGCAGTTCTTTCTTTTTTAAAAAAAATTCATCTAATGATGTATGTCTAGGATCCTTCCAGCTAATCTAATTTTTGCCAATTTTCCTTATAACACGAATTTTAGTACTGTTATCTACCAATTTTTTTCCTATAACAATGCCATTAAAGACCACTTGCACAAAAAAGAAAGTCCATTATTCCTAACTAGGCATGAGAGCAGTTTAATACGCTGGTTGTTTTAGTGTTATTTCAGTGCACCTGTAAGATAAAGAGTAAAGGTCTTTAACTACATCCTTTATAAGACAACTGTTGCTTTGTGTTGTTGAAAACTGAATTTGGATCATTACTAATAGCTCTGTGAAAATGTAGAAGGTAGCATATGGATTCAATAAAATATGTTTTTGTAATTTCTAATAAGTTTGGATACTTTTATGCTATCCAGGTTTTTGCCATGTGTACGCCCTGAAAGAGTGGTGTGTGCTTTTTTACCTTCCTTTTAAGGAAGATATTATTCATAGATTTCACTGCACTAAATGAACTGAAAACTTTAAAATGCAAATATTTCGGTGCCTCCTTCAAATTACTATGATCTGGCCCAAAAATCCATTTGTTTTACAGAGGAATGTGCAAATTTCACTTTCAACAAAAAACGGATATAACTTCTTACAAAAATTTTTAGAGTTCTTCAGCAAATTTAGACTAACGTGTTGGATTTCATTGAGGAAAAAATGTTAGCTGCGTAACTGCGGGTCTACAAAAGTGGTTTTTAAAAATCAAAGGTAACCATTTTTCAAGGATTAAGCATGCATTACCAGAGATTCCAGTAATTTTTCATCCTAGTCTAATATCAAAATAGCACAACACACCACGTTCTCACATTGCAAGGAAATCTTTTGATAAAGGACCAAAATGGGTAAATTTCAAATCTGAAAAGGCAAATTAGATTGCTAAAGAGTAAACTGCGTTGGTTAAAAGGCGAGGGGAGTAATCTGTTCCACAGTCCCAGAAGCGATAACTAGAGCCTAAGTCAATGTCTGGACAGATGTAAATATGATCACGAATCTGTAACTACCCTGCACGCAGCGTATCAATAGAACCGCTATAGCATGTTGGCGGCGGCCCTGATTTCCTCCTGAGCGTCCAACAAGAGGGCGGCCGGACTATGCCCTTCACTGACTGCGTAGGTAGGGAAAGACAGTCTCAGAAGTGATCCACTACCCAGGGCCTTGTCCTTCTCTACACGGAAATGCTTACTGGAGACCAACCTCCTCCCCCCTGCCTGACCCACCCAGGGGGTGCGGTGAGGGGCCATGCGCGACAGCTCGCCCTTTACCTGCCCGCCTTGGTGATGATCATCTCTGTGCCGATCTCGTGAAAGCGCTTCCAGAGCTCAGCTCCCTGCAGATCCACCCGCGGGGCCTGCGGTGATGGCAGCGGGGTCCCAGGCCTGGCCAGGGCCGGAGCCGGGGAGCCCTTTCGAGAGCCTCCCGGGGACGCCAGAGGGGACGAGCCCTGCAGGAAGCCGTCCTCACAGCCTCCTGGGCAGCAAAGAGTAGACAGGGGTAACCGGTGAGGGCCCGAGAGAGGAATCTTGATGGGGAGATGGACCTCGGGAGGGAGGCTGGGGAGAGGTAAAGGACCAGGAGGAAAGGGGAAACCTTCCCGTCATCGGGTCCTTCTAACAAACAGGTCCACCGTTAAACATCCGCACTGCCCGCCAAAGGGACGCTTGACCTCCAAGTCCCCGAGAGGCGTGCGGGCCGAGTCCACCCCACCTCCGCCCCGCCAAGGCCCCAAAATAAGTTTCGCGCGGCCACCGGGGTCTGGGATGCGTGCCCAGTGGAGCCTGAGATGGACTCCGGAGTTCAGATCCCCAGTGCAAACCCCGACACACCCCGCGCCCCTCGCGCGCTCCCCGCAAAAGCGCCTAGTGCCGGGACCCTGGAGGTAAGCGCCAGGGCCTTGCTTTGCAATGGGCGTCCGTAGCGCCTGGCTTCGGGCTGGGGCTGAGGCATCCTCTAGAAACATTTCGAAATATTTCTTGCTCCGCTCTTGCCAAATTCCCCGGTCGCCCTGAGCTTTTCAGCCAAACAGCTAGCTAAGGACAGGAGAAGAGCGCGGAAAGCAAGCCCACGGTCGTTGTCGACCTTGCCAGCGGGAATCTAGATTGTAAGGGACGGGAAAGGTCCAGCTAGCCCTCGGGAAACCACGTTTGCACATACGCAGCCCTCTTCCTGGTTTGCCCAAATGTTTAGGGCATTCGTTCCGGTTTGGGGGGATTATACCGTCGCTCCCTCCACCTCCAAGCTTTTAAAAGCTAGGAAAGAAAACAAGAGCACCCATGGGCTGGAACCTCAAGTGAGGCAGATGCCCAAAGCGCAGGTCTGCACGGCGGAGCGCCGCAAACAGCAGCCGCAGAGGGCGCGGACCGCCTAGCGGGCGGCGGCAGCCTAAGCAGCGAGGCTGGACGCGGCGTTTTAACCGTCTGGAGGGCGGCACGAGTTGCGCGGCGAGATCGACCCGGGCGGCGGCGGGCTTTGCGCCCCGACACCCACGGCTGGTGCGTTA
Source organism: Myotis lucifugus (assembly GCF_000147115.1). Lineage (NCBI taxonomy): Eukaryota > Metazoa > Chordata > Mammalia > Chiroptera > Vespertilionidae > Myotis > Myotis lucifugus. The sequence continues at coordinate 496,788 of NW_005871200.1, forward strand.
GTGGCTGAGTGGCCTCCGGCGCGCAGGAACACCGCACTCGCGCACGCCCACAACTCGCAGAAGTTCGGGTTCCCCGCGGCCGTGGGGGCTGCCGGGACCCGGAGGGGACGCGCCGCGAAGTTGGGTGGGAAGGGGCCGACTCACCCGCGGCTCCGCGGGAGCTGCAGCTCAGCTCCAGGTCAGCGCAGCTGCGGGCGGGCCCGGATGCCGCCCCAGCCGGCGGCGGGAGAGCATTGCCTTCGTCTCCCTCGGGGGAGCCCTTTTCGCCGCCGCGGCTGCAGCCTCCGTCCTCTACGGCCACGGCTGCCTCTTCCGCGCCCAGCTTCCGCCGCTTCTTCTGAAGCTGTTGCTGCTTCTCCGCGCCGATCAGCGCCTCCACGGAGAAGGCGTGCGCCTTAAGGCTTAACATGCTGCACGGCGAGCCCCTCCGCTTCTCGGCCATCCCCGCCGCCCGGCGCCCGCTCGCCCCTCGCTCATATACACTCACACGGGCACACACGCACACTCGCTCTCCTTCCCCCACCAAAATTTGAACGACGGTGGAGGCCTCTCGCGGGCCGAGAACTGCCCCCTTCCCCGCCGCGGGCAAAAACAAATTTGGCGTTTCCTCTTTCTCGCTCGTGTTGGGATCCGAGGAACCAGCGGCGCGCCCGCCAAGTTTCCTCTCCTCGGTCTCTCGTGCGCGCTCTCACTGATGCACTCCTTCGCTCCCACCCCTTCCACCTCTTCCTGCTCTTCCAAGATCTGCCTCAACTGATGCGCCAAAGAGGACTAACAGGGGTAAAAAACACTCTGCGGACACAAATTAGGGATTGTAATTGAAATTTGTTGCCTTGATCTGTCAGCACTTCCAGTCGGGAGAGCGGTGGGAAGAACTTGCTCATTAGTGTCAATAAAGCGGCGGGGGTGGAGTACGGAGCCCTGTCAATCACCGAGAAGGCCGGCCAATCAGGAGGCGCCGACTCCGTGCAGCCCGCGCCCACTTCCTTACAAGGTTGCAAAAAACCTCGAGTGAAAAGCGCCGCCGTCTGGCTTGGACGTGCCAACCCCTGGGAGCTGGACCCGGTCAGTCTACTTGCGGCCAGCCCAGTCCAAGCCCCAGTCTCCAGCTTTCCTCACCAGGACCTGGAACCGCTGAGGTTTCTGACATTAAACCGAGATGATCACCAAGTTAAACTATCCGGGATATTTTAAGAAACCTTACACTCCCTTATCACTTCATATTGCTACAACTCTGAACATTGCGAGGAGTAGGGAAAATTCACATCTACCAGGCCCATCTCTTCTCATTTAAACATTCCTGCACCCACTGCTCCAGGTGTTTATTTGTTTGTTTGTTTGTTTATGTTTTACTTGGTGGATATTTCTTGGGGAGGGAGTGGGAATCCAGATGTATTTAAATCCTATATATTTAGGAAAACAAAATAAGCTCAGCCCCTCATATGAACTAGTGGGTAAAAGTAAGCCCTTTCTTGGAGTCTCCCTTTTCTTATAAACGTGATAATTAAAAACGTAGGGCCTGAGACTCTAATGATAAGGACTTAGTTTTAAAACCCCTAAAAACTTCCCAAAGAGAGAAGTTTTAAGATGCAGTAGGATTTCCCATTGCAGGGTTTTTAAACGCCTGTGATTTAACCTGACTTCATTTTTGTCCTGCTTTAGACAGGTTGCCTCCCCCTCCCCCTTAGGCTTTTAAAGAGCAAACTTGTTTCTTTAAAACAATTTTTTTGAAAGAACAGTGTTTTTAAAACAAATAATGCTGAACATATATCTGTAGAGTTGTTTTGTAATTTCAACACGACTTTTTGTCAGGATTAACAAAAAATGGTTTTGATGTAAGTAGAGTAAATCTCTTGTGGAATAAAAGATGCATGATGCATAATACTCTTAAACGTTTGATATAAAATAGACAAAGGGTTGTGTTCCCTCTCCCTCGCTCAGTTTAACCTCCACAGATGTTTGCTGCCCTATTATCTCTGACTTCTCTCTGAGCTTCCAGCAGAGTGATTCTGGGAGTCGTTTTGCCACTTTGATCTTTCTTGGGAAGCTCAGAGAACGAAACCAGGAGAGGCAAGCCGGGAGCGGGAACCTGAGCAGGAGGTGCCCAGGAGCAGAAGCATCACCTACTCAACGCCTAGCGGGGCCTGACAGCCTGGGGGCAAAACCGACTCAGTAACAATCTTATGGAAGAGGCCCTGCAAAAGGCTTGAGAAAAGGATTCAACTGGGAGGAGTTGTTTTGCATTTGTTTAAAAAAAAAAAAAAGCCTTGCAAAGGACAGCGGAGTGTCTCAAAGCCCCGCGGCGCCCCAGGCGGGTATTAAAAGTTAGCCTGGGTTTCTGAAGCCTGGTGGAAGGAAGACGCCAGCAGGGCTTGGGCCTGGAATGGGAGTGGGTGAGGAAGTCGGGGAGGAAGACTGTAGCCGACTAAGCAGAGGCCTCTCCAGGAGCTGTACGTGGCTAAGGAGTGTGTGGCCCGCATTCGCCGCCTGCGAGGACGCAGGGCCCCGCTCCAGGCCCCAGCTCTCCGTGACCCGGGGCTCTTCCCAACTTCCTTTGGGGCCTCAGAGAGTTGGAGGCGCTGAGGTCCAGGGGTGGAGTCGCCGGGGCCCTCAGCCTACTCAGCCCCACGGTAGGGGAAAGAGGAAACCCGCGTCCGCGAGGGACCAAGGCGATTTCCAGGGGCGAAGCCAGCTTGGTAGATAGGTTCTTGTCCATCTGTATTCCCCGCGGCTCAGATGATAAAGGAGGGACTACAGGAGCCTGCAGGATGCTCTCAGGAACCCACAGGCCCCAGACCTCCTCTATGCCTCAGCCACTTCTTTCGCTTTTACCCGAGGCAGTAAGGGGCGCAGACCCCCAAACGCGCGAACGCCGGGGAAATGGTGTCCACATAGACGACCAGCTGGAAAGCCACGCCTCACAGACACCCACGATGTCAGATAAAATGTGTCCCTTAGAAGTAATCCAGGTGTGCACTGGGCGCAGGGGCAGGACGAAGGCGTGGTTCCCCTTAGTCTAGGACAGGTCCAGGCTGAACTTTGCGAAACGGAGGGACGTAGTCGCCCCCGTCGCTCGCCGCCTTCTATTGGCGTTGAATCAAGCTCAGGCTCGGGGACCCAGCAGGACCAGCTGCCCCCCCACGCCGTGAAGCGGCGGGTCTCAGACCTCACCGCAGCCCTATCTTCGCTCCCGAAGAGGGGGCCTCAAACCTCTCCCGGAAGCGGGAGGGAAGGAGGATCTGGGATGGCCAGCGGGCAGAGATATACCTAACAAGGCGTTTTCTCAAAAGCGTGGCACTTGTGCAAGGGCCAAGCCATTGCGAGTAAAGAGAGCAAAGCAAGCAGAGACAGGGCGCGAATTGGCAGCAGGAAAGCTCGGCGCGTGCGTGCGTTCGCACGTGTCTATATGTCCGTGTGTGTGGGCGCGCGTGTGTGCACCTGCGCGCGTGTAAACGTGGGTGGGGGCGTAAGTACCAGCGAGCGTGTGCCTCCCGTCACTTTGAGAGAAAAAGTCTTTTCTCAATATGAGCTACTTTAAGGAAATGATTAAAACTAAATTAAACTGTCAGGCCTCTGGCAAGACTAGCCCAGCTCCATTTCAAATAAAAGTCACCCAGGAAAGAACATTAGCAGAGCTTGTCTGTCTCAGCTACTTGGGCGAAAGGGACGGGCAGAAAAGCCTTGCGCGTCCAACCTGGGAGAATGGTACCCAGTGGAATCCATGTCCCGCCAGATAACTAACTGGGGCGGCCGGGGAGGGTGGGGGGGGGAGAGTTTTTTAAAAAGCATATCCGGTTCCTCTTCCTTATCTTTCTTGGTGCAGTTTAAAATTGGGCAGTTTCAGAAGAGTTTTTTAAAGTGCATTCTCTGTCACCTCCCCTTGTGCTTTCTCAGCCTAGAGACTGTTTGAGAAAGCGAGAGCGAGCAAGCTTCCCACTTCATGTTACCTTACATAGACTACTTGTATTTTCTTTATAAGCAATTGTTTATTTCTAAATTTAAAAATCACGGGCGTCAGGATTTCATTCTCCAGATAGTTTTTTTTTCTTTTATACTTGACCATCGCCTTAAAAGTTTTTAACCTTTAGGTCTGATTTCCCGGATTCAAGACCTGGCATACACGAGAGACTGTTTTTGGCCCTTGAACGTGAGGCGCATCAAGTTGTCCCGGAATTTCCAAACAGGCAAGATTGGGACTTCCTTCCCACGCACAAAAAGCCATTTAGTTAACCCGGGGAGAAATACAGAATAGATGGCAGAGTGAAGGGGAACAAGGACCCTGTCCGAGCACTGAGAGGGGCACTTATGTGGCAGCGTTATTTGGAATTTAATCTGGGAAGGAGCCATATCCTATTGAGGGGCAGTGGACAGCCCACGCCGCGCTGAGTCACAGGGCAGCGCTACACATACCAGCCTAGGCTCCCTCTCTCCTCCCTTCCTTCCCCTTCCCTTTCCCATTCTCCTCCTTCCGTTTGCACACACTCTTCTTCTCACCGCTCCCTCTGATCTGGGTTAACAAAAATAATAAATTATAACCTATATAAATTTACAAAAGCTACGGGAGTAAATCGGGCGGCCGGGGCTGGACGACTGCGCTCTCGCGGGCCTCCTCCCTGCCGGGTTGCGGGCTGCAGCTGCGAGCCCAGGCCCTGTGGAGAAAGCGATCGATGGGAACCGCAGTTCCTGGCTGCAGGCTCCTGCTGAGGGTTTGCACACACAGACAGCGCCTCCCAGGTGTTGGTGACTGTTGATTATCCACTTCCAACAACCAGTCTCTTCCAGATGCCTATCAGCTGCAGCCGAGTCCTGTCACTCTTCTGGCGGCCCACGGAAGAGCCCTTCGGAGCTCCGGAGAGCCCAAACTGGACTCACGCCAAGAGAGGTTCTCCTCTAGGGTTGATTTTTCAATCAATGCTCATGTCACACTGGGCTTTGGGGAGGTGCGAGATTTGGGGAGAGCTAACGGAGAGTGCACTTTGAAGGTGAACCTGCCTTCCTACTTTTCTCCCTCCAACCTTTCTCCAACTGGGGGAAGAGAAAGGAAGGGAGAGAGGGAAGGAGCCTCAGACTGACCAAGTCTGGGGGCGGTGAGGAAGTATGGAACCTATGATGTGGCCAAAAGAAAGCCCACTAGGCTGAGCGAATGATTTTCCCACTCATGTCCAATTTCCAGCAGTATCTGCTCTGCCTTCAGAGTCCAGACAATATCAGTTATTTTTCACCCTGTGCGTGAAAATCCGCAGCCTTCGATTCCTCATTCATTTACCTACATTCCTCCCACAACCCTACACGTAGAGGTTAGTAACAAAAATGTCCAAGAAGTCCACACTTGTGGCTATCACTAATACCTGATCCAACTAAATGATGTCTTGAAGGAGGTAATGAAATTAACAGCAGATGTAAATGAATACCCAAAGATGAGTAGGTGGACATTGCTGATACCAATGTTGCATAAATCGATTTGGACATAAATCACACTGACAATTAATGGAGAGATTAAATAATATTCTCAAACTAGTTAATGAGCAGCTTAATAGTTTGTGCTATATAATATGATGTTTAAATTGATATTAAAATATGCAGCTTCATATTCTTTGACTTCAATATCTAATGCTGTTTTCCCCTATACTCAAATATTATCTTGAGTCCAGTGGTTTAATAAAATGAATTGAAAATGCAACTAAGTGCCCCTATTTAGACTCCGTTTAAGAATCACTAGGTATGGTGTTTAGCTTTTTATAAAAATCATTACACCCTCTAATTGGCTGTAAATTGGGCCCTGTTCTCGTATTTCACATCTGTAGATACCAACAGTTCTTAAACAGTGGAAATTCTGTGCACATTTATATAATCTGCTGAAAGTATAAACAATGAAGAATGTGGCTGGAATTTATTCATATTTTTGTACTGACAGATGAGGCATTTCAGTTTCAGCAGAATGAAAGGACTTTTAACAGATTAATTTAGAGCTAGAACTGTAACTGCACAAAAAAGAAGTGAGCTATTGAAAAATATATTAGCATTGGGAATCAACCCTGACTGTAAACACATGGACAAAATTATTGACAGCAAACTATAACTTTTCTACATGACTCTTGGTTTAGTTTTCTTTTCACTTTTATTGTGAAAACTTTCCCATCCTTTAAGAAATTTATCATAAGATAAATAAAAAGTTGAAAGGCTTAGGGGTTTTTCCTCTTTTTCTATATGAAAATCCTAAACTTTGTCTCAAAATAATCTTACTGGGATACACTTCCAACCTAGTTTTCAAGAAGAGCCAAATGAGAATCTTCAAGCAAAAGACTAAAGAATGGTAATAATAATGACTACTCTACCAAAACATTTAGACATTTTGGATATGTTGCTTGTAAAGACTCTTCAGCATAACAATACTACATTTTGGAATTACTGCATTTCCAAATTCAGTCGCCTGAAGAAAGGGGGAGGGGAAAAAACTATCTCAATCTATGCATAATTGGTGATGTAAATTTAGAATAACTAGCATTTCTAGAAAGACCTGTGCTTTTTTATGTTAACCTTTAGTCTTTGGTGCGGGTTCCTTCTCAAATTACATAAAATGTACTTTAAGAAGCACTCACTACCTGCTACAGATGTCCAAGAAAAACTGAATTATGGAAGTCGGAAACATATGGCAGTTGCCTATTGCACAAGGAAGGTACATATGAAAGTTATAAATTTCTTTCTTTAAGTCAGCATTGTAAACGCATTTTATAGGGTTCACAGTATGTATTACATCTGTAGATTTAATTTTTTGAAATATACGTTTTTTTGGAGATATTTGTGGTTTGGGATTCTAACACATCTCTATGTGTCAGAAATGAAGAAAAAAAAACAACAACAAATAAAAATAAATATGTGGAGAGGCAAATATTTTAAATTTCCCAGCTGGTTACACTGGAAAGGACAACAGACCATCTATTGGCAAAGGATTACTCACAGCACAGGAGTTGCCCGTCAGCAGAGAGTGCTGCATTTATTGAGTTCCCGCGAAGAAGCAGAGATGTCAACTTGAGCAAAGCCAGCTTGGGGCCCATATAAAAACCACCAAAGGAAGATTGGGACTAGACAGATGTCAAAACCTCACCAATTCAATTTGTTCTTGAGAAAAATTTCCCACTACTTTTCTTATCTTTCCTCCACCAAAATATTAGATTTAATTTTATTTCATTTAGTACCCTGAAACCATGTTTTGAATGCAATCATAATTTAATATTACATGTTCATTTTTATCAATGGATGCCAAGTACTATCAAATACTAGAGTATCTTTCCTTAAACCTCAAAGTTATTTAAAAGTAATCCCTCCAATTTTCTACCTGAAGCTCCCTGTGGTATCTTTAAATTTAATTTTAATTTGTGGATTTTAAGAGTCACAGCTCTCTTGTTCCAGTTTATTTGGAGAAATGTTAGAAGCAAGTTATGTGAATGGTCCTGGTCAAAAAGGAGTTTAAATAAATATATACTTGTTTCAATGCCCTGAGTGGGACAGGTGCCTCCAGGTAAGGTCGCTGTAGGTTCATATCAAGAAAACCAACCTCAGATTTCCACTGTGGTGGCGCAGAAAAGTGCACAAGGCTTATCTCCGCTTTGTTGTACTAGGATATAATTTGCTTTGGAAGGAAGGGGTATGCGAACTAATAACAGATGCTCTCTTCACAGACATGTTTTATTTAGTTGTGCTTTGAGTTCCACTTGTGATCAATTGCTGAGTGGTCCCCTGTGTGGGTTTTCTTTTCTCCAGTTCCTGCCTTACTGAAGGCTAGTCCTGGCCAAGCTTTTGACCACTGGGTCCATGTGGGTCTGTAAGAAATTGAGCTTTCATTATTGGGGACCTCTGGGTAGATGGTTGAGAGGAATCCCTGAGGCGCAGATAAGACTATCCTATTTTATTATTATTTTTTTATTATCTATTCACAGAAATCTGGGAACAAGGACAGTGCCAGGGAAATTTCTGATTTCCTTCTTTTCCATGTTTTAGATCGCTTCCAGAGCTCCCACCCTGACCTTTCCGCTCCCCCTCTCATTAACATTTATAACTAGAGCTTTTCAAGGGGGAACCCTAAAATAGCATTTATTATTCATTATTATTTAATAACAAAAACAGCAATAACAGTAAAAAGAAATAAATAAATCAGTCCAGTTTCCAAGGGCACCCTAGAATCCCTAGGGCGGATCCGACTGGTAAAACATTCAGGTTTAGGAATTTTCATTCTCTATGTTGTTCCACGCCGAAAATTAAAATCCAGGCTGGGTTTCTGAAGCTCAATTTGTTTTGGTCAATATCTGCGTTTTCTTTCATTTTGTTTCCGTTGGGTTTGGTGCCTTTTCTTTTTTTTCATTCCCGAAGACAATCTGATTTACAATTTGACTGTTTAGAAGGTGAAACGTCCAAGTCAGTTAGCCAAATTATTCCCCGACGGCTCCAATATTGCGCCAGAGTCCCAGAGTCAGTTATTTTTATGTCTGACTGTATTTCAAATGTTCAGGGTGATAAATAAAACCCGCCTCAAGCTGCAAACTATCTTAGTGTGACGAGGAACAATTGACAAAAATTAACCCAGCCAAAGCGTTGGGGTTCTCGAGAGCGGCTGGAGCATAAATCAGCGTTGCCGCGGCTTCAGGAAGCGGCGCGCTCACAGCCGCGCGCCCGAGGCAGCCCGGGACTGGCAGCAGCGGCTGGGCTCGCCAGACCCGAGTGGCAGGGGATTGGCCGAGGGGTCCGATCCAGGATCGGACTAAGTCCCAGGTTCAGAGTCATTCAAGGAAGGGTCATGTCTGGGGAGAAAGGCTTGGCCACGCCTAAGCGACCCCCTAATCCACAGTCAAGAATTCTCCAGTGGGGTGTATGAATGAAATCAGAGGACTACAGGGGCAAACTTGGGGGTGGGGTGGGGTGGGGGTGTGTGTGCAGCGGGGGTTGATTGCTCAAGTCACTTGAAAGGGAGATTCGTCTCAGCTATTAAGAATTAAACCCTTTTTACGGGAAATCAAGAAAGGCGCCCTGGGAAGCTTTCTGCGGCGGCGCTGTTGCCGCCCAGAGTCCGGAGCCCTCCGGAGCCCGCCGGCATAGTCGCTTCCCCTGTCACCCGCCCCAGATCGGAACCTGCTTCCCCGGAGCGATTGGCCCGCGCGGCGCCTCCTGGACCTGTGGGTCACGCAGGGTGGGGTGGGGGGTGGCGGACCTCTCCACCAGCCCCCAGCCGCAGCCGTGGTGGCCCGCGACCAGGTGCGGTCTGACTCAAGCTCAGCAACCAGGGGTATAGGGGCCGCTGAGCCTGGAGTTTTTGTTGGTCAGTGCAAAGAACAGCCCGTTGGGTGCTAAGTGCACAGTAAGTGCGAAGAATAAATACATCACCTCCCGGGCGTCTGTCTAGAAAAGGCCTCTCAACCCCCTGCCGCGCCGACCCCGCGGAGGGTTATTGATTAGAGCGGACGCCCGCGCCGCGCCTGCGCCTCCCCTGGCCGGCCGAGCAGGACGCGCAGCCCGGCCACTACGCGCCACTCGCGCAGCTCGGCGCCTGGATCCTCGGTCATAAAAACCATCAGAAACAACCCAGACTCATAATACTGCACCGCCGCGCAAGCGACGTCCTGGGCCGCATCCCGGGAGGCGACCGTGACCTTAGATACTGCGAGCGCGACGTGTGTGCAGTGTGCGTGCGCGTGCGCGAGCGTGTGCGCCGAGGTGCGGATGCTCCCCGGCATGTCACTCTCGATTGCCACCTGAGCGCCGGGAGGGAATGGCGTTGCGGGGAGATAGGGCTATTATCGTCGTATCTGTATTTTAATGAAAAGTTTCCTTTAAAAATAGGTTAAAGTGAATAAAACCTAAAGCCCAGGCGGGGAGCTATAGTTCCCGGGGGCGCAGGCACGGGGAGTTGGCCGTCCGCTGCTGAGGTCTGGCGGCCGTGTCCTCGGAGCTCGGCTGCACCCCTCTTCTTGCCCTGGCTCGGCGGTCCGGACCTCAGCCACCGGGCGGTCCACCGCTTCCTTCCCCGAGGGCGTAAAGACGAATGCACCCGGGCCGCTGGCCCCAGCCTGTGCTGGCCCTCCTCCCGCTCGGGTTAGGATTCGGGGGCTGCGGAGGCGAGCGGAGCTCGCTCAAGACGCTGTTTCCTACGATTTATTTCGTGATCCTGACCACGTTCTGGCCTTAACCGCCTCCGCTGTGCAACGCGGATAATAATCCTTGCCCGGCTCGCCCGCCCGGTGGTGGTGGCAGTTACATTCCGGTAGGGGAAGCAGGGGGTTGACAGAGACCACTGTCCCTAGGTGACTGTTCACTGACCGCTCAGATTTGGGGGCGGAAGTTGGGGGGTAATTCAGGCCTTGGCTTTCGGAAACCTCCCTAATGAAGGGAACTCGTGGGCGTTTAGGTTCCGCTCAGCCCGCCAAGAGTCGGACGATCAGAAAGGCCAGGCCCTGGGTGGAGACACTGGGCACCCTTGGGGACCGTGAGCGGCCGGCCCCAGAGCGGCTTAAGGCGGAGCAGCCTCGCCGGTACTCCCCTCGCCTCGCCTCGCCTCGCCAGCCCTGTATTGGGCTTGGTGCCATCCCTCCACCTCGCCTCGGGGCAGCAACGATGGGAGACTCCAGAACCCGGGGCCACAGAGGAGCTGAGTATCCAAGGAACCCAGGCTGAAAGGAAAGGCTTGTAGATTGTGGAGATCTGTGGACACCACGGAGGCAACCCTGAGTCATGCAGTGCCAGCTCCAGGGAAGACATTGCCCTCTCTGTCAAGCCTCTGCAGAGAGAGTCTACAAAGGACGAAGTCTCCCAACACGTTATAAAACGTATTATAAAACCATCTGGAAGAGGAGGCACCCACATGGATGGAGAGAGACAATTAGAAATAAAAGGTAATTAGAAGGAGAAACCTGAAAAGAATAGGAATATGCGTTTTCTTTGCAATCAAGTGCCCCTCAAAGTAAACTAACCCTCAAACAAAAAAATACTTAAATTTTCCCAGTTACCATAATCATCACCCCAAATAGTGGTCTATGAATAAGTTTCTCCCCTATTGCTCCATTTAAAATCCCAGGACACTTTGCTTAATAACTTTCTTGACTTCTCTCATTAGTGAGGTTCTCTTTGTTTTGGTTTGTTGTTGATTAAAAAGGTACCTTTCACAAGTTTATCAGCAGGTCATCTGTTTCAATCTGTTCCCATCTTGAATCATAGTAGACGAAAAAAAATGAATGCAAAATAACCTGTATATGGGGTCATGATCTAAGATGGTTAGGCTCTCAGTCGCATAGTTATTTCTAAGAAAACTTTATTTTAAAAAATGAAAAACATTTTGGGGCAGTTACAGTTACATTAGTACATGTTGTGGAAATAAGGTTGAGTTAGAAAAAAATTATTAGAAACAGCTGTGATGTTAATATTTCAAAACCTAAAGTATTCAGTATGCTCAGTATCTACTTTTCATCATATTTTTTTTCTTGTGCATCCACATAATGCACTACTCCTTGTGTGTAATACAAGACACTTGTTTAATAAAGCAAATGATTGTCTGTGTCAGGGAGATTTGGTCCTCTCTCCCCATCCCAGTTCATGTACAATAGATCAAAGACCTGAATTACCTCTGCCTTTCTAAAGGCAGCCAGATGGTGTCTTGATTTTTCTTCAGATTTTTTTAGCAACAGAATTCAAAGGGCTAAAGAATCCGTGTGATGCTACAGATGAAAGCTCTCCCCAGGTAAGGTATTTTAAAATGAATATCAGGTATACCTTACTTTATTCCACCAAACTTTTGTGGAGTCTCATGAGAATACATACAATAAATACATATGAAATGGTGAGTAAAAGATGAAAATGGGGTAAAAAATCACAATCCAGAGTCAAGATGGGAAGAAAAAAATGAACTCTGATATGCACGTGGAGTATTAGACAGTTATTGAAGAGAAACTTTAAATTTGTCTCTGAGCTTCCTAGCAGCAAGAGTAAAAGGTGAAATATGATCCTCATCTAGGACAGAGAGAAATCATATCCGTTTCATACAGTAAGCAGTACATTCCCTAAGGTGATGACGATGATGATAATGGTGTTAGTAGTGATAATGATAATAGCAGCAGCAGCGGCCATGGTGTGTTTTACATGCTGCTCTCTTGGGGAGACCAGTTGCCCCCCTCTCCGCCAAGTCTCAATACACTCACATAATCTTCTTGGGATATTTTTACTTTGTTATAGTTAGACTAGAGCTGCTTCTCTCATAGAGGCAGTTTGGTGTTCAGAAAGAATTTTGGAATCAGAGACCTGACTTTATTGCTGGCTTTTATACTTATCTTTATGCTATAACCCTTGGCAAGGCACTTGATCTCTGTCTCTGACACTTAGTTTTCTTTATAAAATGGAGACAATCTATCCCATAGGCTTATAGAGAGGATATTCCAGAGCCTGCAGCTAAGAAACTTTTTCTAAGTGTTAGGCTATTATTGTTGTTTTGTTGTTATTAACATAACACAAATGTTAGATTTCTTTCTTCTTTTCCACAGCCATGCAGCATTCAAGGGCACTTGTACTTTTGGGCCTCAGAGCAAATGAGGATGCCAAAGTTTGGACTTGAAGACCTATCAGTACAATTAGATGAATAAGATCTCTAAACTCACTTATCTTCCCTACTTGCCTGAAGTAGTAAAATTTCTGGAGACAGAAGAGGATATTGGTAAAGATGGGCCTTGCTGTGAACCAGTAGGTCAGTGCCCAAGACTACAGGTCTCCATGGGTGTTCTAGCAGCCCCATCCCTAGTCACCAGTGAGGGTGACACCCTGATACTGAGATGAAACAAGGCATGAGTGAGTTCTAAGAGGCAGTAGATATATCTCTATTATTTTGAGAGTGTCAGGAACACTACGGCTTTGTAGGTCACTACAGAAAATCAATGTTGTCATAAATATTGAGGATTTGAGGCAGGAGCTAAATACAAGGTGACACTTTCCTTGCCCAGCCACTTATTGTGTAGAGCTTTTAAACTAAGTACTTGCAAAGAACCCAGTAGTGGTTCTAGGTTTTATAGAGACAAGTTCTCATCCTGGCTTCACCACCTAAGGCAGTTGGCCTCCTAGAAGTCTTCTTTTGTCCCTCTTCCTTCTTCCATGTCTCACCTATTCATTTCCCGCTAAACTCTCACCCTTTTCCTCCTACTAAATGTTGTGGGTTGATAATGGATTAAATATCAATCCAGTGTAGCCAAGTCTATATTTCCCAAGGTTAGTTATATCTTAGAGAAATATGGAGATTATATGTGCATGTTTGACCTGTTCTACTAGATTGTAAGCTTCCCAAGGTCATAAACTTCATGATGTTTATGCACTAACTGGCAGAATTTAGAACAGCAGATACTTTGTCTCAGGTGGAGGCTTCCCATGACTCAGCTGCCAAGAAGCAGCATGGCATAGCCGGATAGGCAAAGACCTGGAGTCAGAAGAAACTCAGGGCTTTGTTGTTCTATTGCTGACTCTATGATCTTGTGCAACCACCTAACATCTTGAGATTCTACCTGAAGTATTTAGATGAGATGATCCCAATGGTGCCTGCCACAGAGCACCAATATTTTATGACCCTCAATCCACTTTCCAGCTGAGTGTAATCTCATCCTCCTCTGATTTAACCCTCATGGCATTTTATTTCTCCCTCTTTTAGGCTTGTAACACATCCTACCTTACATTAAAATTATTAGAAACTATTTTTAAAAATGTATTTTTATTGATTTCAGAGAGGAAGGGAGAGGGAGAGCTAGAAACCTCAATGATGAGAATCATTGATTGGCTGCCTCCTGCACGCCTTGCACTGGGGATTAACCAGGATGGAACCGTGACCTCCTGGTTCATAGGTTGATGCTCAGCTACTGAGTCATGCCAGCCAGGCTGGAAATGATTTATTATCTTCTCTGTTAGATCACAAGTCCCATGAATGCAGGAATGGTGTCGACATTGGTGTTACTGAAAGACATAGTCTGTGTTTTGCACCACTCTACTCAAACATTTTTTGAGTGAATCAAATTTGACCTGTAATTTATAGCATCCATTAATTGGGTGTAAAAAGAGGGCAGTCTAACACTCTGCCGTTTTGTGGGACTGGTGCACATAGGCCTCCTGTGTCAAATCCTGCTGTCTTGTCTCCATGTCAGCCAGGACGCACACAGTCATACTTGTGCTTGTTGTGTGTGGGGTATAGGCCAAATGATCCAGAACAAACACCAGCTTCTTTCCTTACCAAATACATCAAATGTGGCAGGAGGAAAGCAGGATTTATGATGGCTTTTTCTAATGGAATTTTCCCCACCTAATGAAGGTCAATAGTGGGTATTGAACAGTGTTCTGTGCAGCCAGCAATGGAGCCCACCTGGTCCTGGGAAGTAGGTTAAGAGAGGCCTGCTGGTTCTTACGGCATAGTTTGCTTGGCCATGTTTGACAACTCCCTGACTCTCTCTCAGGGAAAGGGAGATGGAAAAGAATGAGAAGACAGCTATACTCTGTTAACGTGTATGCATCTGAATTCCTCTTCTGGCTTTAATGGATTTCAGAATAAGGCTGTAGGCAGAAACAATAGGCTGTCTTCTAAAACAGTCCTGGTGGGAGAAGGATACATTAAATTCTCATAAAAAAGCATTTTCCTTGTTTCCACTATACTAGCAAGTTGGGTCATTGGGCCTCTAGCTCGACCTCTAGCTCAGTCCTCTCTGTTCACTTAAACTGGAGCTCCTCCAAGCAGCCCTTTATGTCGTGGCCCATCCAGGCCTCAGCCTGGACCAGCTGGCATAGCATTCCTGCACTTCCTCCCTGGCACACTGGTGCTTCTGGAACTTCTGCTGCTATTGCTGGCTGCCACCAAGTTGCTAGACTTGCTTGTTGCCTTGATCACTGATACTATCTCCATGTCACTTTAACTTCCTGTTTAACTGCACACATGCTTGGGTCTTGCATGTTGGAGGCCCTGCTTCCAAGTTTGCTGTAGAAAGGGAAGAGCGAATGTCTGGGGAGAGCACGCTCATTCTAAATTACCTCAAATTACAGTGACTCTTGAGACTTCGGTTCACATTCGATTATTGACCAGAAATCAATCCCAATGCTCCACGTACCTGCAGAGAAACTGGAAATAAAGTATTTATTTTATTGTTTTCCCCAGGAAATAAAAACAAAACTATTTGATGATTACCTAGCTTTTCCTCTGTCACAAATTCTGAAGGGAAACGCCTCTCTTCTGTATAAGGGAACTTCCAAAGCTAGTATGCTCCAGACTCAAAGGACAGAGAAAATAGAATCTACTGTTTAATCAGGTATACAAACTAAGATGAGTATTGTAGGCTGATATTTTGATATTTGGTTTTTGCTCTTATGGAGTTGGGTCAAAAAACCCTCTCGGAGGTCAGGGAGAATTACAGTTCCTGGGATGGAACCATGGTGTCTGGAGGAAGATGAGGATGTGAAGAGCCACTTATTGTGGAAACAGCCATCCAGTGTTAAAACCCTAAATCCATCTATTGCAGATTTCCATGGTGTTTTTATTACAAGTCATTTTCAGTGACTTGGAATTTGGGAAGGTTTAGCCAACAAGCTACAGTGATATTCCAAAATCCAGGAATTAATCATGCCTTATCTGGCCTTTTACTTTTAGTCTTAATACCTGCTATCAGCACTCTCCTTTCCTTTTCTATCTTTGTTAACATTTTATTTGTATCTTTAATGATTTAACAGATGTCAAACTTTGTTATGTGTTTGACAGAGGCTGATGTTGCTTGAATATCTTTGCACAGGTCTGGCTCATTTATGAGGGGATAACAGACCACTGATGTCATTTTCATGTGCTTTGATGGAAGTTTTAGTGTCCCAATATCCCTGTGGAAGGAGTTTTACACTTCTAAAGTGGTTACAGCCTTCTTGTTAAGTTCTTTTCCCAACACGCTATTGCATTTTACCTTCTCACTGAACAGTATATTGTAATACCATTTAGGATAGTTGTTTCAACACCAGTACACTCAAATTTTCCAGATGAGAAGTATAGTTAAGAGAAAAGCACTCAAAATCTTAAGTTGCTAGGAAAGATAATGGACACTGCTCATTGATCTGTATTTCTCGTCTTCAAAGAGACTAGAAAAACCTTTGTGTTGTCTGTTCTTAGAACAGTTACATTTATTGTTTAAAATAGCATGACATATTATTCTCATTCCTGAACTTGTGTGTGAGAAGGCCTTAGAAGTCCTGCCAGAATCTTAGAAACTGCACGATTGGTTAATGTTCCTTGGCCATATTCAAAGAACCCAAGGAAGGCTCTAGCCAAAGAGAGGAAGTCAATGGGGATACATTGAATGCCAGGAGACATATGCTGTAAACTATACTGACCACAGAGAAGACCTGGCCTTCACCTTCAAGAATTTAAAGCTGAGTCCTGGCGGGTGGGTATGTCGTTGGCCCGTGCACAGGAGGGTCAAGGTCATGTACCTGGGTTGAAGGTTTCAGGGCGCATGCAGGAAGCAGCCAATCTATTGTCTCTGTCACATTGATGTTTGTCTCTCTCTCACTCTTCCTTTCACTCTCTCTAAAAATCAATGGAAAATATCTTTGAGTGAGGATTAACAACAACAGAAAAGAATTTATAACTGAATGAACTGTGTGAAAATTCAAAAATAAATTAACTATATTAATAGAGCAGGGAAAGCATGGTCAGAGGCAAATCAGTGATAATATCTAAAGGACACTTAGGTAAAAATATTTGGCCGATATTCCTTTAGGCAGAAATATTTTTAAAAATCTAAGGAGAAGTCAGGGCCAAATGAAGGAGTAAGAGTTGAGAATTTGCTTCTGGTACACTTACTGTTGTGTGACCTTTGAGGAAGTTCTTTACCTTTTATGAGCCTTCACTTCCTCAACAGAAAAATAGAGTAGTGTGGACCTTGGCAAATATATTAGCTGATTATGTGGATTTGATGAAACAGTATATTTGAAAGTGCTTTAAAATGGGTACATGCTACATAAAGGTAAAGGTGAAGAGAAGCCTGATTTTATACTCTCTTCTCTCTACTTTCTGCATTATCTGCCTCCCACCTGGGCATCCACGCACACACTGCTGTGACTTCATTGCAGCACAAGTAAAGAATCCAACAGGAAACGACACTTTTGGTAGAGGTGATATAGAGGTGATTGCTTTTTTGTATGTTATTTGGTACTTTAAGTATATATAAAACTGGTAATTTTGTTAGTAACTGTTCCCCCAGGCACCCCCCCCTAAAAAAAAAAGAGTTTGCTTCCAGCTGCTAAGATCATTTACTATGTGAATGAAAACATAATTTAACTACAGTAGGAGGTGGTACTTGGCAGCTTCAGGTTAGTTCTCTGAAAATCAATTTGCTAAATTACCAATTGCAGCAAACCATGAGGCATATGTCTTTCACCAGGTGAAAGAGAATTTTTAAAGAGCCTTTTCAACAGTAGAAGGACAGTCAGGGGCTGGGTATACACCTGAAGAAATAGAAAAGGCAGTAAAATGTTTTTAAAGGAAAGCTCAGCCATTCACATCTTAAATGTTGAGTCCTGGGTAATGGCTTCAAGCATCCAAAATATGAATCACATGGGAAATTGATAATTGAGCTTCCCTATCAAATCACTGAAAACTACTGGTGTGAACAATCACAAAATTCAACAATAACTCTGAATTGATCATTCAACAACTTGGTCAGACCAGTAAAGGATGACTGTTGATTCAAATGGGAATGGGTTGGGTCTAAACTGCTTTCCCCATCTGTGTGTGTATGTGTGTGTGTGTGTGTGTGTGTGTTTTGAGGAAGAAGAGCATTGCAGTGGTACCATTTAGGCAATGGAAATTTTTAAAATACATATATATATATGATATATATATATAATTATATATATTATATATATATCATATATTTATATGATATATATATTTTTAAAGCTAGTCATATATATTATATATATATATATATATATATATATATATATATATATATATATATAATTGGTTTTTAGAGTGAGAGGGAGAGATAGAAACATCAACAATGAGAGAGAATAATGGATTGGCTGCCTCCTGCATGCCCCCTACTAGGGATTGAGCCCACAATCTGGGCATGTGCCCTGACCAGGAATCAAACTTGTGATCTCTTGGTTGCTGAGTCAATGCTCAACCACTGAGCAACACCAGCCAGGTTAGGCAATGGAAATTTTCAAAGCTGGGTGAGAGTTAGGGTTATAGTTTATGCAGTTTGGAGCAGGATCCAGAATGATGTTGAGGATAAGAGAGGCAAATGCAGGAGGTGAAATGGCCCATGGAACCCAGGTGTACAGGACCCATCCCATGAACGATGGAGTCTAGGTCCAGAGTGGCCAATCAGATTTCAGAAGTACCCACAGTGAGTTTAGAGCTGGTTAGGAATGGTTCTGGAGCCCCCTCAGGTGGTCAGAGATGTGGGTTGATAGCATCAATGCCAGCATCTTACACAGTGAAGGACCAAGGCAGTTGATGCTGGATCAGAAGTCAGGAACCCCAAGTTCTGGTCCCAGTGCTTCCCTTAAATTGATGTAGACCCATGCTTCTTAAACTCTCTGTAAAGGACTAGCTTTAAAAATTTCCAATCCATTTTGGACTGACACACAGCCGTGATATATATGACATATTCTCAGCTTGTGCCATATGTGATCTACCAAGTGAATGAGATGACAAGTGAGCTGGTCTACACACAGTAATAAGATGACTGTACCAATCATGGGTTTAATGTCACAGAAATGTCAAATTACTATAAGTTTCAAGTGTTTATTCTCCATTTTTTTAATTTTTATTTTTTATTGATTTTTTACAGAGAGGAAGAGAGAGGGATAGAGAGTTAGAAACATCTATGGGAGAGAAATATTGATCAGCTGCCTCTTGCACACCCCCTACTGGGGACGTGCCGCAACCAAGGTACATGCCCTTGACCGGAATCAAACCTGGGACCCTTCAGTCTGCAGGCCGAGGCTCTAATCCACTGAGCCAAACCGGCTAGGGCCTCCATTTTTTTTTTTATCTTACCTCTGTATGGATTAATAATAAGCAGTTTACGGACTGTCGCTGGAGGATGTTCTCAAAGTTGTTTTCTACTTCAACAGTTGAATGTCGATGTGGGAGAGGCACAAATCTTTCAAATATGGCAATGCTTCCCTTATGGGCCATTATTAGAGAATGAGATTATGAAACTGCACCTTGCTTCAGAAAATAGAAGCTTAAAATATTGGTTAAGAAGTCTCTGGTTGGAGGGCAGGGGCAGGCTGGAAGGGGTCATTGGGGGAGAAAAGGGAACATATGTAATACTTTCAACAATAAAGAATTATTTTAAAAAAGTATCTGGTTGTCTTGCAACTTTCATTTCTTCTTCTTAGTTATTAGGACCCACAATCTTTAGCTGGACTCAGGATGCCTAGAATAGAAACTACATTTCCCAACCTCCTTGCAACTAAGTGTGATCATTTCTTAAGTTCTAGACCAGCGGTTCTCAACCTGTGGGTCGAGACCCCTTTGGGGGGTCAAATGACCCTTTCACAGGGGTCACCTAAGACCATCGGAAAACACATATATAATTATATATTGTTTTTGTGATTAATCACTATGCTTTAATTATGCTCAATTTGTAACAATGAAAATACATCCTGCATATCAGATATTTACATTATGATTCATAACAGTAGCAAAATTACAGTTATAAAGTAGCAACGAAAATAATTTTATAGTTGGGGATCACCACAACATGAGGAACTGTATTAAAGGGTTGCGGCATTAGGAAGGTTGAGAACCACTGTTCTAGACAATAAAATGTAAGGAGGAGTGGTATGACAACTTCTGGGATGCCTGGAAGGGAAAGGCTTAGAATGTGCTCATAATATCTAGGGCTCCAACACTGATATGCTTGCTGCCTTGGAAATGGAGGCCCTGAAATCACAGCAACACGACAGACGGAGCCTCGGTCCCTTTCACTGTGGACATAATGTGCCACCGCAGGATGCCATGTCAGAATGGGTATGTGGGGGGAAAAATAAGATTCCATATTCAAAGCCAAGGTTATTTTGGTATTTCATTTATTTGTTAAACCCAATCCTAAGCAATATAAGTATAATTTTAAAATCCTAATATTTTATTAAAATATATATTTAACAAAACATAGCTTATTTTTCTAATCCTTGAGCAGAGAATTTAAAGTATGATTTAATATTTTATGATTAACAAGCTTCACCATGAAGGGCTATGATGATATGTGCTGCCATCCACAATTACCTGCTTATGAGGACTGCGCCTGTAAGATTGTTTTCTCTGTCAGCTTCAGGTCTTCCTACTCCAGTGTGCCTGTGTATAGAAATTAGAACAATCTTTCTTTAAAATGTTTCTGCTTCCAGATGGCTGCAACATAGAAGCCAAGCATATTAAAATGGATTAGATCAACTTCACCTCTATTTATTAAGCACTTACTAATGTGCCAAGCACCGAGTTAGATGCCAGGTATACACAGATGAATCAATATAACCCTTCCTCTCAAGTTGTTTAAAATCCATTGTTAGTGACATCAACAAAGTATTCTAGGAGAGTGAAAGAGGGAGCTATCAGTTTGTCTGGTTTTGGAGCAGGATTGTTAGGAGAGGTGGGAAAGGCTTCACAGAAAAAATGCCATCGGAGCTAGGTCCTGATGTGGGATACTGCCCCCCTCCCCCAACCCCTCCCTAAGAAATGGTGACAAATCACTCCACACAGGGACATAGCTCAGGAGGGCCACAGTGGAGTGAGAGTTCATGGCGTACTGGGGAAGTAGCTCAGGGAGGCTGGGACACAGGGCTGGAAAGGGAAATTGAATCCACATTTTAGAAGGACCTTAAATGTTTTCTTTGTGGGCAATTGGGAACCATTCAAGTATATTGTTTGTTTATTTGTGTATTTCTAAGCAGAACAAAGATATGACAAGATCTCTAATCTTAGGGAAATAAATCAGACAACACTGTGAAAGATATCTTGAATGGGAAAAAGAATAAAAACAAAAGGGTAGGAATCTACTGCAGAATAGTACATACTGCAATCAGCTCCAGAATAGATAAGAACAGGATCCAAGACATCGGCCAGGATGGAGGGCCATGCTTGTGAGATATGTTTTTAAATAAACAGGAAGACTTGGCAGGATTGGTTGTATACGCAGGATAAATGACAGGGAGGAGTCGGATAGTTTCATTGTGAGTAATGATACTTTTAACTGATATCATACTCAAAAGCAAAGTCAATGTTAAGGAGAAAGATGATTTTATTAAATCAGGGCATGATGAGATCATGCCTATAGGACATTAAAATTTAATGTTGTACAGGCATTTACAATGATCAGTTATCTGCCCCTGCGGGAAGGGACCATGCTTATCTTTTCTCCTGTGGTATCTCCCCAAAATGGTGCTCAATGGTGTCTGCTGCACAATAACAAATATATGGTGAATTAATGACTAAATAATTCAAGCACATATAGGAAAAATAAGCAGCAAATTGCATTGAATATCAAATTGCAAAAAGCAATTTACTAAACTGAAAGCAATAGAGTACATTTAAAAATAAATGTCATTAAATTCGATCCTATAAAATGAAAGACTTCCTTTAAAAAATACTTCCTAAAATAGAAAGTAAAGAACAATAATATTTAATCAATAGAATATAATTTTTAACAAGTATGACAAAAGGTTACTGTTTAAGTTATATAGAGTATATAACATTGTTAAGACAAACATTAAGACACACCTCGAATAGATGTGCAAAAGACCATTTATATTAAAGGAAATGCCATTAGTAAATAAAAGATTAAAAGGATTTGGCTCAATAGTAATAACACAAAAATTTAATAATGATTTAACTTTATATCTGTTAAATAAATGTATTAAAATGAATGATAATCAATATTGATGAAGTTTCAGTAAAGCCAGTTCACTAATATTTTGTTATTGACATTGTTCATTATTATAGTTTTGGTAAGATATCTGGAAATCCATGTAAAAACCATGTTTTTACTTTTTGATTCAATAGCATTTTGTAATTTAATAACCCAAAGGAAAGAGGAAGAGAAAGAGGAGGGGAGGGAGAAACAGAACAGAGCATTCAAGACCTATAGGGCAAAATTGAAAATCTAACATATGTGTAATTGGAATCCCCAAAGAGAAGAGAGTGTATAGGGCAGAAGAAATATTTAAGAAATAATGGCCAAGAATTTCTAAAATTAATCAAAGATTCCAATTGACAGATCCAAGAAGCTCAGAGAAAATGAAGCAGGATAAAAGCAAATGCACAAATACACAAAATATTCAAATCTAAATTTAATATATTCAAACTACTGGAAACAAAGGACAATGAGGAAATCTTTCAGGAAGCTAGAGAAACAAAAGACAAATTACCTACAGAGGAACAAATTTAAGAATAACAGCAGATTTCTTATCAGACACAATGCAAATTAGAAGGCAAAAAGAGACACATATTTTAAATGCTGAATGGAAAAAAAACACCCTATCAGAATTCTATACACACAAATAAATCTTTCATGTAAAAAAGGAAATAATGACTTTCTATTTATTGTCAGAAGATCTGTACTGAGATAAGTCCCAAGGAATGCTGTTCAGGCAGAAGGAATGTGACACTAGACAGAAATTTGGATGTAAATTAAGAAGAGTGTTAGAAATTAAATAAATGATGAAAAATATAATTTATTTTCCTGTAAGAGATAAATGGTGGTCTAAAGCAAGAGCAGTGGCAATGTACTGTGCAACATATATAAAAGTAAATATATAAAAATGAAACATATGACAAAAATAACACAAAGTATGGGAGCACATGTAAAACAATGCTAGTTGAGAATGGACTCTGTTTAGCTAAACATCTGAAGTTTAGTTAGGTGTAGTTAATATGTTAATAGTTGAAAGAAAAGGGAATCATTAAAATGCTCAATATAAAGGAATAGAAGAAAAAGGAAATAAAAACCAAAAAGAACAAATAAAAAATAGGTACTAAGATGTCAAGTTTTTTTTTTTTAAATATATTTTATTGATTTTTTTTTTTACAGAGAGGAAGGGAGAGGAATAGAGAGTTAGAAACATCCACGAGGGAGAAACATCGATCAGCTGCCTCCTGCACACCTCCTACTGGGGATGTGCCCACAACCAAGGTACATGCCCTCAACCAGAATCGAACCTGGGACCTTTCAGTCCGCAGGCTGACGCTCTATCCACTGAGCCAAACCGGTTAGGGCAAGATGTCAAGTTTTAATCCAACCATATCAAAGGTTATACCAAATATAAGCCATGTAATTATATCAATTAAAAGATAGGGATTCTCAGACTGGAAAAAAGCAAGACTAATTCTATGCAGTTTATAAAAAACTTACTTTAAATAAAAAACATAGGTAGGTGCTAAGTGAAAGAATGAAAAACAATACACCACACAAGCTCTAATGGAAAGGAAGCTGGAATAGCTATATTCATATCAAATTAGCTTTAAAAACAAGTAATATCACCAGTGATAAAGAGAAATAATTTTAAAAAGGTCAATTCATTAAGAGGACATAATTGTGATAAATGTTTATGTATATAATAGTTCTAAAATCGATAAAACAAAAACTGATATAACTGAAAGTAGAAATCAATAAATTTACAATTATAGTAGAAGATTTAATATTTCTTTTCCAGTAATTAATATAACAAGTTGATAGAAAATTAGTAAGAATATAGAAGATCTGAACAATACTGAAAACTAGCTTGATCTAATTGACTTTTATAAAACACTCCATCAACATGAGCAAAAAACATATAGTCAATTACACTAAGAATATTCACCAAGATTTGCTGTGCTCTGGACCATAGATCAAACCTTCAACAAATTTAACAAAGTTGAAATTAGACAAAGTATGTTCTCAGACCATACAGAATTAAACTATAAATTAATAATAGAGAATTTTTAATGATAGTAAATTCTAACTATTGCTTTGCTTAGTAGAATTTTGTCATCTGTCCTCATTACTTCTTTTATATTTTAAAACTATTGTTTGAGGAAGGTAGAGTCAACCCCTTTGTAATTGAGGGGGGGTCAATGACAGTTGGAGGGATTCCTGGTAAGGATAAAACAATCAGAATCAGTCATTCATCAAGGACCAGCAATTATATTTGGTCAGATAGGGCAGCAGGTGAGATAGCCAGGCAGAGGAGGAAAGGATTCACAAGAATTCAGAAAAAGAGGGATCAGGACTCAGAATGCTAAGTCCAAAACCTAGGCTTTTTAAGGTTGAAAAGTTAAGTAAACCAGCAGGTAAACTAGTGCTTACAAATTGGATTAGGCAAAGATTTACTATGTCTTCTAACTTATTTTTAGGGACAGAAACTGGTCTCAGAGCTTGGTTTGGGTGCCATGTAACAGCTAATACCGTTGGAAGGGTTACAAGTATGCCTTCTTTTATTGTAAACAAAGAGAGATTAACGCCTCTGGAGATTCTGAAGTTGTAATGAATTGGCACTACACCTTCTTGTGTTTGCTTTCATTTGTTCTCTGTCTGTTTCCTCTACCCCTTTTTGTTGTTTCATTGGGATTGTACTCTTCAACAAAGTAGCAGCATATTAGCTCAGCTTCAGGATCTGTGTTCTTCCAGAGCAACAAAACTCCTCACAAGTCAATATTCATAAGAATTACCTGAGGTAGTAAATTAAATGCAGATTCTGCTTCCCAGTGATGCCAATGCTGCTGGGCCCACGGGCCAGATTTTGAGTCAAAAAGCTGTAGAAAACACAGGATAAAGCAGCTGGTATGAGAAGTGTCGTGGTCACAACTCCTGGTATGCTGTGGTATTACAATTATTAAAGCTTTCACCTCTCGTTAATTGGGCTGAAGTGCAGGTGGATGACATAGCATTAGAACACTGTGTCTCCTGTACTTTAACATTATGGGAACAATGGTAATTATAAGGATTGTGATGTTGGGTGGCTGCTTTTGACATCATCAGAAGCCTTGCAAAAAAAAATTATAGGCTAAAGACAACTTTTAACCTATGTCATGCTGTGAGAGCCAGGGGACCTTATGGCAGCTTTAGAGAAACTTTCATCTCCTGCAGCTGCAGGACTGACGAGGCTAAAATTCAGGCCTTTGATCTGAATATAATGGTGGCAAGTCTGCAAAGAAAACTGTATGTGCAGCCTAGATAATTCTCATATCTCTAAATCAGAGCTTTGATGGGGAGAGTTGGAATCCTGAGAACTGGGATAAGAACAGTTGTGTGACTGAGCCTAAGAACCATTAACCCCTAGTTTCTCTGAATCCCCTGACCTTCAGAAGCAAGGTTTTACTCCTTGCTAGAGACCAGGAGCCTGACCTTACATGGAGAGTGTGCAATGACCTCACCTTAAGGAGGTACCTCAAAATATAATGCTTGGCATCAGGTATATTCCCCACCATATTATATTGCCTTCAGACAGGAACTTGGTCAGATTGCAGCACAGCCTGAGTCGGGACGTGCAAGACTGCTTCAGGAAGAGGCAGTTACCAAAAGAATTGTAGAACCAACATACACACATACCAAAAGAATATGGGAATATACTAGGATATTGAGGGGGCTGACTAGGGAAAGGTGCAGCATGTAGGTGGGTAAGAGAGAATTCACTGTCATGGTGGGGTTCTCACATGACTCAGGATTCAGTGTTATGGCAAGTATGTCTGTAGCTGGTCTTAATAATTCACTGAAATGGCTCCTTAAAGCTTGGGCATGGCAATGGCCTGTAGTAAATGAGGTATTGATACTGGAGCTTTCTTGGCAGAGGATTGAAGAAAAGTTCAGAAGGATTAATGTGATGATAATCTTAGAATGGATTTACTATTTGGGACTCCTGACTATGTTCCCTGAGAAGCAACACAGAATAATCCCTTCTCTACATCAGTAAGGCTGTGGCTGTCCTCTGAAGGCCCTAGTGGACAATGAGAAATTATGCTGTGGAACTTGGATCTCCAATATCAGTGGGGATGGTAGGATTTTATAATAACAGAGGTTGATGTCAGTATTAATCATCAGAAGTAAGGGGGACATACTTACTGTAATGGACAGCAAGACAAGAGTAGCAACCAGTGAATCTTGACTGGTGATGGCTAATAGGTTACAGATTTCTTAAGGCTAAGATAGAGAGGAAGTAGACTTGGGTGTTGCTTGATTTGTATAATGAAAACAATGGGCACTCAGCAAGCAGAAGGCAGCTATCAATTTCAACAATAGAAAAATCATGGTACTTAACCCTGTTTCTAGGTATGGGATAGTTCACAAAGCTAGAATCTAAAAAAGAGGCCAGTCCTCTTGAAAATGAACCTGAAATGCCATTTCAAGTACATACATAAATACAGATTTTTTCCTCAATGGCTCTTTGTTCAAGGTAATTGTGCTCCATGGAATACCCAGACTCTTTGAGTGCTGTAAGATATCAGCGCTGAGCTGATACTGATACTAGGAGATCTGCAATACCATGCTAGTCCCCTGGTTGGAGTGGGGATTTATGAAAGTCAGATAATATAAGACTTTTAGCCCAGGTTTTTGTTTTCATCATGAGTCCTGTGGGTTCACAGATTCATCCTGTAGTTATACTTCAGATATATACTTAACAGCTCATAGAATTCTCATACAGAAGGGCCAATTGAAAGCCCCATAACTACCTCCTCCACCCCATTCTCTTTGGCAGGGATATGCATATCAGGAATAATACAACATCTTAAGAGGTATTGAAGAAATCAGCACCACTATTGAACAATTTTAAAAATTGCAACGTGGTCTCTATCATATCTCCATTCAGTTTACTAACCAGACTTCTGCACAAAGCAGATGGATTGCAGTTGATGAATGTGGTCTGTAAATTTAAGGTGCAGGTGTGGTGGTGGTAAAGGAGGCATGAGTAGCTTCACTCTTCCCTGCTATGGCATCAGTATGACTCTGACACATGGCGTGCAGCTACTCACTTGGGGAATTCTTTCCTCTGATCTCCTGCAGTAGGAAGAATTTGAAGCAATTTTCATTATGTAGCAAGGATAGCATTATGCCTTCCCTATTTCCTCACATAGATATCAGTCCTGCATTGTGCTATCTCACTGCCTATTCTTGTTCCTTTTCCCTCTATCCATCACAGACATTTCCCCCAATAAACAACATATAAATAATCCCATTTTGGAGGGGGATATTTCTTGGATGATCCAAACTAACATAGGCTGGAAATAAGTTTGATCCTATTTGGCATTACTCCCAGTCATTCATTTATGGAATTTTTAGTTCCCCTTCCTGCAATCTTAGGCTTTGTAGAGTTACAGTTCCTTGGTCAGAGATGGTGGGGTACTTCCTCCAGGTGACAAAGATTTACTGAACTGGGAGTTGTGATTACCACTTGGCTATTTTCTATTAGGCATAACAATGAACCAACAAAGCTTGGAATAATGAACCACAATTACCACGAGGAGCCTGGGTTGGAACAACAAAATTGAGTGTATAGAATGATAATGTCTGATACCCAAGGAAGTCACTGGATTATGTATTGGCGCTTTTTTGGCCAGTGGTAAGTGTTTAAGTGTGCAATTTCTTGAACCACAACAATACAGTTTAGGGCACAGACCCCTTAGGAATGATATCTGCCCACTTCTAAGTCGGTACAATACTAGCCAAGAGCGATGGGAAGTCTATAATGAGGTAGATGATGAAGATAACTATTAACTATGGCTCCAAGAGCTACTACTGCAGCATCAGTGATTATATACTTGATAATCTTATTGAAATCCTTTTAAGAGATTTCAACTGGCCATTATTTTCAAGCATGAAACTTGTAACTATTCTCTCAGGCAGGAAATGAGGACATCTTGCTCTTGCATGAGATTTAGCTATTGTAAAAGGGTAAGAGCAGATCTAAGGGGTGCAAGAAGGAGACTATACTAGACCAGTTTATAAAGTTTACTAGACCTCAGTTCCTATTTGCACAAGATTTTCTATCCCCTGGATCTCAGGTGTTGCCTTACTTCCCAGTCTGAGCAGCCAGGGTGATGCTCATACCAGTTCTGCAATTATAAAGACCTGGCTGCTGCTGCTTTACTTCATCCTCTAATAATTCTGATAGCCTCAGCTTCCCCTGAGTGGGGGTGACTGTTCTGAGAAGCAGTTGTTCAAACAGCCTCTCTGCAGACATCCCACATGACTGCTAACCAGCTATATTTTGTTCAGAAACTGTGGTCAATCTTGGTAATGCACTAGTACTTTGCATTTTCTTCCTCTTTTTCCGGCCTTATTTCACTTTTCTTCTCACTCTTGCTTCCCTGGGATTGGACATAATGAAATATGAGCACATAAACTGCCTCAGGTTTTGTTTTCCTGGGACCCAGACTAAGATAGCCATGTGTAATAGGAAGGTTTTTAAATTATATTTTTAATTATTTGTTTTCTTGTCTCTCTTCCATTTTTAGATTGATATTTCTAAGAGCAAAGGTCATGTCTTAAATCAGAGTTCAGCAAACTTATTCTATGAAAGGGCCAGGTGGTAAATATTTTTTGGCTTTGTAGGCCATATTCTTAAGGTCTCTGTTGCAACTATTCAACTCGGCTGTCATAGTGAGAACGCAGTCACAGACAATACATAAGTGAATGAGCAGGGCTGTATTCCAATAAAACTTTATTTAAAAAGCAGGCTGTAGGCTGATTTTGAACACACATCTTAGTTTTGCTGACTGATGTATTAAATTAAAAACAGCATGATGTAATAGAAAGACCTACAGTTTTGCAGGAAAAAAATAGATCAGGATTTGATGTCTACTTCTATTACTTACTACTGTGTAATTGTGCAAGTTATTTTATTTCCCTGGGTCTCAATTTTCTTATTTGTTAAAATGAGCCTTATAATCTTTCCTGTTTTTGTAATAATTAAATGAGACTGGTTTTGCAAAATATTTGACATAGTATAAATTATACTATGCTCCATAACTTGAAGGAATTGTTTTTTTTCTTTTCTTTTTTTCACAGAGAGCAATGGAGAGGGATAGAGAGTTAGAAATATTGATGGGAGAGAAACATCGATCAGCTATAAAATCAGCAAAATGTGTTCTGCTAATGATGAGATTCCTTAAGTGGGCTTTTCTAACAATTAAATGAGACTGGTTTTGCAAAATATTTGACATAGTATAAATTATACTATGCTCCATAACTTGAAGGAATTGTTTTTTTTCTTTTCTTTTTTTCTGAACAGCACTGGCATATAACCCAGAACATTTTAGGTGCTCAATAAATGCTGGTTAAATAAATAAAAGATATAAAATCAGCAAAATGTGTTCTGCTAATGATGAGATTCCTTAAGTGGGCTTTTCTAACATTCCCCTGTCCTTTGTTTGAATGCACTAATCACCTGTGCATAAGCTGGAGGCTGTATTTCTAATAATAAAACATTAAATTGGGATTTTGCCATAAATCAGTCTTATGACTTTCAGTCATGTGAGTTTCCCAAAGGTCTGCTCACTAGAGAAGTTGTTTGATCACTGATGTTTGCGCAGATCACATGTACTAGACCAGCGGTTCTCAACCTGTGGGTCGCGACCCCTTTGGGGGTCGAAAGACCCTTTCACAGGGGTTGCCTAAGACCATCAAAAAACACATATATAATTACATATTGTGTTTGTGATTAATCACTATGCTTTAATTATGTTCAATTTGTAACAATGTAAAATCCTGCATATCAGATATTTACATTATGATTCATAGCAGTAGCAAAATTACAGTTATGAAGTAGCAACGAAAATAATTTTATGGTTGGGTGTCACCACAACATGAGGAACTGTATTAAAGGGTCGCGGCATTAGGAAGGTTGAGAACCACTGTACTAGACACTAAAGGCTGCGTGAAGGTGTTTCTTCTCTTCGTGGTTTTCTTTGAGAGAGCCCGGGCTAAGTTTGACGCTTTCAGTATATTAAACAATGAAGAAATACCAAATAAACTTAAAATAATGTGGTATATTTTAAATGTTTACATGGAATAAAATAAAATTTTTAACCTTCAAAATAAAATGTATTATATTCCCTTTTTACTGTAGCTGTCAAAGATCTGAATATGAGGCCTATTATGACTATGGGACTGGGGGAAATGGACTTCAGGTTCTACTCCCCTGAGCTTGACCCTGCTCAACTCATAAGACTTCTAACTTGTTGGCACTTAAAAGCATTTTTCAACAACTGTTTTATGCTTCTGAGAAATAGTTCTACACTTCCATAAAATCCACCTGGAAATATTGGTGCATTTTGGATAATAGCTTTCATATTTCAAAATTAGATCTGATAACTTACTCTACGGTGAAATGAGAAAAGCAGAAACTCAGCCAGAAGAAATACTATAAAATACAGCTTAGGTTGATAAACTTAAAACTATGCATAGGTAATGAGTAGTATCATCTCACTTGGGGAAATAAATGCTATTCCTTCTATTAAATTTAAAGAAGTGATATATACATAGGCAACATTAAAAGTATATATTAGTGGGAGCTTTTTATGTGGGTTGGTATAAATTATCCTTGAGTTCTCTAGAACTAAAGTACTTTGCAATATTCTTCATGAGTGTGTCCATGCCAACAACATTGAGTAATAAAGGCTATGGGGACCATAGGCTCAGAATCTTGTAGACAATAGGTTTTCAAGATGGCAAGGAATTGTGTTTCTCTTGTGATTACATATAGATCAGTGGTTCTCAGCCTTCCTAATGCCATGACCCTTTAATACAGTTCCTCATGTTGTGGTGACCCCCAATTTCATTGTTACAAATTGAACATAATTAAAGCATAGTGATTAATCACAAAAACAATATGTAATTATACATGTGTTTTCCGATGGTCTTAGGCGACCCCTGTGAAAGGGTCGTTCGACCCCCAAAGGGGTCGCGACCCACAGGTTGAGAACCGCTGATATAGATGAACATCTTTCTGATTGTCATAATTCTAATCCCATCAACTACTCTTTATAGAGCAGTATATTACGGCAGATACTCTGCTATGAATGTTCACTGAGGACTCCTTAAGAATAGTTACTATTCCTTATTTATCACTGCAACCATAGTGCTGAGGAGACAAGTAAGAGTTTGATAATTATTTGTGGGATGTGTTTGAATGAATATGTTATCATATTTGGTGAGATATGTATCATAAACCCAATGTTATAGATGAGAAACTGAGGTCAAGTAGCTAATAAGTAGTAAAGATTCAATTTGGGATCAACTATGCTGAGATGTCTGGAGGGCAGAATATTGTGACAGAAACATATGGAATTGGCTTGATGGGCTTTATCTATATTAATAAAAGGGTAATATGCTAATTAGACCAGACATTTTCCAGACGTCCTTCTGGACAAAGCCATGGTGGCAGGGGCCGAGGCAGAGGCAATTAGGGGCAATCAGGCTGCAGGGGAGCAGTTAGGGGCATTAGGCCAGCAGGCAGAGGCAGTTAGGGGTGATCAGGCAGGCAGGAAGGTGAGCGGTTAGGAGCCAGTGGTCCTGGATTACGAGAGGGATGTCCCAGATTGGAGAGGGTGCAGGCCAGGCTGAGGGACACCCCCCCCCCATGCACGAATTTCATGCACCAGGCCTCTAGTTTGCATATAAAAAAGCACATTAAAAGGAGGAGCCTGCCTAATATGAACACTCATCTGGGACCAGGAGCGTGGCTGACTTTGAGCCAAGTGAACTTAAGTAGTCATGATTTTGTTAGTCCATAATGTCTCTTCTTACCAGACATTGGACTGACTTTTGCTGTGTCTAATTCTTATACCTGTGATGTTTTCCTGGAAACTTGGGACAAGACTTCTATGAGCAACTGGAAGGTGTTTAGATTATATTTAATTGTCTGGATTTCTGTATTTTTTCTTTTAGATCCATATATTCAATGGCAAAGATCATGTCTTAAAATGAGACGCTGTATGATATGAAGGAAGAAGCTGAAACTCAGTTAAACAGATTGTCCCATTTTACTGGCAATGAAACTGAGGCTTAATTAAATGAAAGTAATTTGCCCAAGTCACACTGCTATTAAGAGGTGAAGCCTGGTTGAGAATCCAGGTTAGTATTTAAAAGCTCATAGTATTCCCACTTCCTTCACACCCCTGAACAATGATGAAGGATCCAACTATGTGATGGTGATATTGTTTGGTCCTAATGTGTAGTTGATTCCTTTCTGCACTGGTTAAACATACATCTAGATTTATTGGTGCCTCATATTTGTGCATTTTTAACATGGGAGAAATAAATCAGACAGTGGAAACAGGTACAAAAGAGTAACTAACATATTGTTACTTGTGTACAGATGTTTAAAGGTTCAATCACTTATATTTATTATGCTATAGTGCTTAGCTTACTATAAGTGGTACACTCAGATCCTGATTGTAGCTTTGATTGCAGGAGTTTTTTCTTCCAGACGGTGAAATTAGAATTGTGTGGCTTGAGAAGTAATACAAGATCTAACCTAAGATAGTTTTTGGTCAGGTTGGGCTATAACTGACCATACTGCTGTGTTAGAGCCTTCTCCTCTCTGGCACTTGGCAGACATAGTTCTGTGGGCAAAGTGATGTATGAAGCTTGGAGTAAAGAACTGCATCAGCTGAAGTGACCTTTGGCAGACTAGGACCTCCTTGATAAGTGAGCCAGATGGTAGGCTCCAATAGTACCCCAAGCTCTAAAGGAGCACCCTAGTTCCTATAAGTTGGCCAATAATTGTGCTGTTGATAACTCTCCCGACCTTCCGTGGACGTCATAGAATTCTACTCAGAATATACTGAAGGCCCAGGTTTCAATCTGGTTGCAGAGCAGTGACCATAGAGACTGGTCTTTCCTGGGTGGTCTGGAGCAGGATTGTTGCAGCTTAAAATAATAAATTGGATATCTGCCTACATACACACTCATGAAACAGTCCAATGTGTTCCAAAGAAATCACTTATGAAGTACTGCATTCTGGAGATCCATTTGGTTTTCCCCACTATAATAACTCCTACTCCATAAACTGAGGATCCAGTGTGGGGGTTACTTGAGCTGCCTAACATGCTAATTCCAATTATAAGGTAGGGAATTGAGGGAATGACCTTTGGTAGG
Source organism: Myotis lucifugus (assembly GCF_000147115.1). Classification (NCBI taxonomy): domain Eukaryota; kingdom Metazoa; phylum Chordata; class Mammalia; order Chiroptera; family Vespertilionidae; genus Myotis; species Myotis lucifugus. Next base: position 529,907 of record NW_005871200.1, read on the forward strand.
GCCATGGAACTTGTAAGTCATATTTTAGCCATAACTAAACAAACTGCATTTATTATATGGTATCTGTAAGCCCTCACTCTAACAAGGGGACCATGATGATCCTTCAGGTCTCTAGGGTTCAATGTCAATTCTGACTCTGAATCCAATATCCTTGATATTTCTGGATATTCCCCCTTCTCCAGTGTACCCAGTCACCCAAGTATGTGGTTATAGATCCCATGGGAGAATATCTGGGGAAATCATTACAATATGTATTTATCATAGTGTCACAGTGTTCTTCCTTCTAGGGACCCTATCAAGTCAAGGGATTCTAGATCTGAAAACTGAACAAGGGATGGTAACTTTTTTTTATTGTAGAAATTAAGCAGCACACTTTTTGGTCTATTTTGCCCCTACAGATGCCATGTTATATTAACCATCTCTATAACTCCCTGTGGGTCAAGACCCCTTGGCTACCCAACCAGTCTTTCATGTTATTAGTGGTAATTGCAGCATCTTGGCTTCTGATGGTTAAATACCCCACCTAGCCTTTAGTACTTTGGGGCCCTATCACCTTCCATGAATATTAGTGAACTAATTTCTGTGATTTCCTTCCTTACAGTCAGCCCCAGCCTACAAAGAGACACCATGAATTCTTACTGATGCTCATACCCCTTCTACCATTGCATTTTTAATGGCCTTAGTGAATATGTTATCTAGGCTTTACTGTAGAACCGGGGTGGGGAACCTTTTTTCTGCCAAGGGTCATTTGGATATTTATAACATCATTTTCAGGCCATAAAAAATTATCAACTTAAAAATTAGCCTGCTATATTTGGTCAAACATTTAATTAACTCACCCCTAATGCTTTGGCAGGGCCAGACAAAATGATTTCGGGGGCCTTATATGGCCCTGGGCTGGAAATTTCCCACCCCTGCTGTAGAACATAATCTTCTGGCCTACACTACAGTGTAATTGAACAGTGGATTTTTAATATAAAGAATTATTAAAGTATATAGGGGAATAACTATAAGGATGTAAAAAGGACTCTAAAGTGAACCAAAGGATTCATCCTACAGACGGAACAGTTTGGAAAGGTGGCTCCCTACTTAAGGCTAGGCTTCAGACCTCACTGGGGGAGGTGCGGTTGCAACTGATGGCCAAGATGTTTGCTGGAATTCTTGGGTCAGAGTTGGTCTGCCATTGTCAGGCAACAGGAAATGACTTTGTGGAAGTTAGGTGAGCTGAGGTTGGTGGGCAGGCATGGAGGAGGAGCTGGGGTGCCACTCCCAGTGCAGATCCTGGAATGCAGCAGTGTTGACAATAGAAAAACTGTAGTGAGGCAGCTCAGGCAAGGGGTCACCAGCAGCTATTCAGCTATATATACTCACCTGCACACATGAGAACTCCCATGTAACAATAGTATTACTCCCTATTTCTTCCTAACAAGATAAAGCTATCCTCCTAACAAGTGAAATTCTCATCCATCCCCCAAATGAGAATACACACATTTCCAACTGTCTCAAGGGGCTCTGCAGAGCCAACATCTTCGGGAGCATCTACTCAGATGACCCCATCCTTTATTTCAGGGTTTCAGTCTTCCCCGTGCAGGGTCCTTAGCAGAAAAGACTCACCTTGGGTGAGCATCCAAGGATCTCTGGAGCTCTGCTACTCAACAACCAGATCTCCAATACTGCTCACTGTGTCTGCTCTTCTACTTCAGGAGATAAGAGCCTCTTTGTAAGCTACCAAAGATATGCTCTGGCTCTCCACTTAGCTTAACTGCTGTTTAATGTCTCACAGTTTCTCATCATCCTTCTCTAGGGGATCACAAGAACTTAGAAGTTGTAGTTATTCTAGTAGTTATTTTGCCTCTCATCTTTTAAATGCCTAAATTGTTTCATCTCCACAGGTGTTTACTTCCACTCAAACATTTCTCCAGGTCACCACTAGTGAAGTCTCTGGCAACTGAACTGCTAACTTGTGCCAGGGACTATCTATGTCCCCCTTACCATTTAGAATGGCATTCTTTTTACCTTTGGGTGATGAATAAGTCAGTTTCATGCTCTTCTCTACCACCTATTTTTTTAGACCATCCTCAGTACCACCTGCATTAATTCATGTCTAGTAAGAAGCAGATGCCAAGATGGATTTAGACACGTAAGAGATTTTTTGGGAGAAGGAGCTGGAGAAAGTGGGAAGAAGTTTCAGACCATATTCAAGTCTGACATCTATGGAATGTGAGAGAGAAAGAAAGTGGATTGGGAAGGAAGCATTTTAGACTGCAGTGTGATTGCAAGAAAGGTTCACCCAGGGTAATGAGGAGTCCTCAAATAGCATCACCCATTGGAGAATCCCCACATCTTGTCAGACTGGGCCTGCTTGAGTGTCCTGCCATGCTCAGCCTGTGGGAGTGTGACCTTGGTGCAAAACTAGTCTAGAGAAGCAGCAGTGAGAGGAGGGGAGTTTATTCTCCTAGCAACAGTAAATTTTAACAGTGCATTTTCATCGATGCCTGGGTGAATCTGCACCACAAAACAAATTTTCCAACACTTATCAAGGGAATGGTTGATGGATCAAGGCACTAAGAACTTGAGGAGACAGCAGCTGTTTGGGTTTGAAGTAGCTTAAGCAGGAGACATAATAGAGAAGGTACTGAGAGTTGGCAGGATCATAGGACTAATGGTGTCCTGACTTACCCCAGCAGAGCTGGGGCCAGGTCATGAGCTGTAGCAGACATCAGTGGTGGTGGTGAGCCATCGAAGGTGGGCATGAGGGCCCAGTACCATCCAGGTCTGGGCCTCATCAACTGAGTTGTTACTTTTGAACAGTGATAGAATCAGAATTAGGAAGGCAATATGTGGTAAGGTATGCTGTGTAAGTTTGGTGTTTGGGATCAGATATACCTGGGTCTGCACCTCAGTTTACATACCAGTAAAATTAAAATAATAGCACTGATTTCAGAGAAATATGATGAAGAGAATCAAGTAAGATAAGTCACATAAAACTCTTAGTATAAAATATGACACATTGTACTCATTAGATTACCATTGTAAAAAATTCTCAACAGTTAATCAAAGACTAGAATCATTTCACACCTACGAAAGTGAAAGAAACAAAGGGAGTGGAAACAAGAAAGATAAGCAGTGTCATCTGGATATTTCATTGATTGTATTCTGTTGCTAGGAGGTTTCTTTTTTTAAGATGGCAGCTCAGGATCTCTTGGTCCCAAAGACAGTTCTTGGAATCCAGTAACTGAATTTATGGAAATACAGGGTGGGGTGAACAAGCTGATCAAAATCTCTATGCTAATAGAGCTTCCATTCTAGTGGGGGAAGGCTGTGTGCACCCTCCTTTATGCAGAAACCCACTCTGTCTGCCTCAGAGCAGCTCTCTGCAAAGACTAGGAATTCAGCTGGAGCAGGGAGGCTGTATACAGATTTCAGAAGGGCAAGGGAGAGGAAATGTCTCCCTTGTAATACCCATGGGTTTCTCTATCAGAACTGTCTTTTTTTCACAGTAGACAGTATAGTGGTTGAATGTGTGAGCTCTGCCCAAATTTGCATTAAGCCTTCACCCAGCAGTGAGTATTTGTATGTCCTGGATAAGTTACTTTGCTGTGTGGACTTCCCTCCAAATCTGTCCTCCACTCTTCTCCATCCTATTCAGCATCCTGGTGGTGGGTTCTAGGGACTACCAACTTCCCTTGTCCTCTGATTTCCAGTTGGGTCTGCCAATAGGAGATGCTTCAGGAGATCAGAGAGAGGGAAGAGAGAGATCAGGGTATTTATTCTCCTAGACACCTGCCTACCAGTCACAATTTGGCAGTGGCTGTGTCCTTCTAGAAAAAAAAAACTGCTGCCTGGTCTTGCAGTGTTCCAGCCTGGGATAGTAGGACTTCCTGATGGATTAGCCCCTTATCGTTAGGTTCCCCTTAGTCTTGCCCACAACTTTGTAAATAGGCCCTTCATTAAACTCTATTTATCCCTTTTGAGGGTGCCATCCCTTCCCTGCTAGGCTGTATCTTGACTAATACAATTTTCATCTCTGAATAGGTTTCCTCATTTGTAAAACGGGAATAATAATAGCAGCTATATCATAGAATTTGTGTGATGGTTAAATGAGGTAATGTAGGTAAAATTCTTAGCATAGTGCTTAAAATAGAGTAAGTGTTTAACGAATGTTAGCTGTCATTATCGTTACTGTTATCGTATATATTCAGGATGCAGACACTGGGACTGAGATAAGAACGCTGAGAGCTGGGCTTTTGACCAAAACTTCCACTCAAGTCCAATACTTGGCAGCATGTAAGTGAAATCAAAAGTTAGGTCCCATTAGGCCCATTACATGATAAATCCACCTTTGCTGATATTTCTATGATACAACTCACAGCAGGATAGTTCTGATCATCATCATTTCTGAGTGCATTTACAAGGCAAAAGGTTAGTGCTATTTCCATTTATGTATCCCTTGATGCAAATTAAAGTAATTTAGAGAAGAAATTCTTAATCAGTAGCATGAGGTACAGGAAAAAACTTTTCAAACACATAAAAATGGCATACTACAACTTAGAGATGCAAGGCTTATTTCATTCTAAATACTACACAATTTCTGAATATATAATTTATTACGGTGAAAAGAAATCACTACCTAAAATAAGTGCTGCAATTTGTCCACGTTATCTGTGTAATCATTCTCATGGCCTCCTGTGGCTTGGATCAGTTAGTTTATTTGGTCATTTAGGAGATCATAGTCCGAATGAGGCTGGGTTGTAGATTTTATCTGCATGTAGGCCTCAGCACAGAGAAATGTTCTACTCCATGATTTAAAAATTTGCAAATGCATGATGATTAATTACAAGAGGAGTGGAGAGAAAGTGGGGAGGGTTTGTGCTTATCAATTCCAACAAGTGGAGGAAAACTTCAAGGGCATGTTTTTCTGGAAGTGGGTATATATTATTTTCCTGTGTAAAGGCTAATTTTTTTGGTATGTGGATGACATAAATTGTCATGTAAAGAAAGAACAACATATCAAACATACAAGTTTAATGATGTGCCATTGGTGTCTATATTAGTTTCCTAAGGTGCCATAACAAATTACCACAACCTGGGTGGCTTCAAGCAGAAGACATTGAATCTTGTAGTTTTGGAGACCAGCAGTCCAAACCCACGGTATCAGCAGGGCCATGATCTCCCTGAAGGTTCGAGGGGAGGGTCCTTTTTTGCATCTTTCTAGCCTCTGGTGATTGCTGGCAATCCTTGTCTTTCCTTGGCTTGTGTCAGCATGAACAGTCATCTGTGCCTTCGTCTTCACATGGCTATTTTCTCTCTGTGTCTGTGTCCAAATTTCCTTTTTATAAGAATACCAATTATATTGGACATAGGGCCTACCCTAGTATAATATGACCTCATCTTAACTTGATTATATTTGCAAAGACTCTACTTTCAACTAAGGTCCCACTCACAGGTTCTAGGTAGATGCGAATTTTGGCGGGGTGGGGGACTGTTGGTTCATCTCTTTGTGCCTCTTTTAGGCCCTTCTTTTCTTTTCTTCTTTGGTACTTGAACCCTATCATTTTAGCCATTTTCCCCCTTTCTTCTTTTTTAAAAGTTTGATTAGCTCATCCATAGGAGAAAGATTAAAGTTACATTATTTTGGCGATTACACAGAAGATGGGCTCTTTTTGTGGGGCAAATGATTTCTCTCATCCTCTCACCCTGCTTCATGGAGTGTAGACTCCTGTTTTCACTGTCCCTTTGCTATAGGGAGAATATGGATTGGTGGAGGAAGGCGATTTCAGTGAATGCTGAGCCATCGGCAGACTTCTTCACATACTGTTTTATGGTCTGGAGACCTCGGTGAAGTGCCTGCCCTGCCAGGTAATTCCCAGTTCTCTATTGCCCACCCACCACCTCATCCTTCCTCTTGCTCTCTTCCTTGGAGCTACTCCCCAGAGGACACCCTTGGCAAACAGACTTCTGTTTGGTCCACTTCATGTATCACTTTAAAAGAAAGTCTCACAATTCTTTCCCATTTCCCCAGCATATGTATGTTTACAATAATTAAACATGGAGAACTGATGGATTGTTGACCAGAGAGGAAACACAGAAGCAGAGACAGAATCTTCTACCTTTCCAACCCCTCTCTGCTCATCCTCTTCCTCACTCTTCCCCGATAAGGAAGAATTGCCAACCTGATTGTTGAGAGTCTGGGACGATTGTTTAGTGGTCTGATGATCAAGGTTACTGTGTCCATGCGTATGCACAAATGGCCTCTCTTCTGTGATCCCCCGTCATGCTGCAGGTGCAATGAAAAGGCCAGCTGCTGGCTGACTGGCTGCTCCCCTCAGATCATGCCTGTGCTTATTGGTCATTGCTTTGATTTCTGTACCATATAACTGGCCAGGAGATGGTAAGAGCCTAATATGGGTTAGAGGTTGGGGATAACTGCATACACAGATCAACCTACTTTTACCTTCATTTTGAACTGGAGATGCTTGGGCAGGGCTAAGCCAATAAGAAAGAAACAAACAAAAATCCCAGCTACTTTGTACTTTGCTTTCCTTTTACGTGTGTGTGTGTGTGTGTGTGTGTGTGTGTGTGTGTTCCCTCTAAGGACCATCTGAAGAGGGGTGATTATTAGAGCAGAATATGCATATTTTGAATCCTTTAGCCAAATATCTTCAACATCCCAGCAACACTTCTAACAATATGTTATAAGCAATGTCTAAAACAGAGATTTTCAACTGGTGTGCCACAATAATTTTTAAGACATGCAATACTTGACTATCTAGTCACAGATACTAACCTCTTTTCCCTTAGATTGTCAAATAAAAAAAAATGCCAACAGCCAACATAACTGTAGTCATCTGGTGTGAATGCCCTGTCTTGAACCATAAATAATAGTTCATATAATAGTTGCATCTTAATGGTCATTACATAATAAATTTGTGACTGATTGGTTAATTATTGGTACCAGAAACCTTTATATATAAGTACAGGCTCCTGATTTTTAAAAAAGTAACTTTGGAGCAAAAAGCATAGGTAATTACTACTATTATTGTTTTTTGTAAATCAATCAAAATTATACCTATTTTTAAAAACAATTTAAGTTCTTTATTGTTTAATGTATTACATAAGTCTCCTTTTTCCCCCATTGACCTATCCCCGGCTGCCCCCAACCCCCAGGACATGCCCTCCCCCTCCCCCAATCTGTGTCCATTGGTTATGCTCATATGCATGCATACAAGTCCTTTGGTTGATCTCTTACCCCCTCACCTCCCGCCTTCCCTCATAAGTTAGACAGTCTTTTTTTTTATCAGATCTGCAAATATATATATATCGGTGTGCTGAAGAATTTTAGGAATTAGTTTATGTGTTCCATGAGATTAAAAGGTTGAAAATTGCTGGTTTAAAATAAGAAAGCTGGGTTTATTTGTTGACTTAACTTATTCAGGCCATTCATTAGTTCAAATAATTGGAAATTGGCCACATTATGTTAGTCCATGTTATGTTCTAGGCAGGTCATTTCAAAGGTGAAACTATGTTACAGGAAGTATGAAATATGTAATTTCAAAGCGGCTTTGTACTTATTCATTGCAGTGACGTACAACAAAAGAGAATATAATTTTATAGTGGCTCTGATGAATGTGTTACTAGCTAGTCATTAGCGTCTAGTGCTTGTATCTCTGCATAATACGTCATTTTTACAGGACACGATACTCTCTTAATAGGGGTGTTAATGGGAAATTTCTTATTAAACTATTCAGTGACTAGCTTTGAGGCTGTAGTGATATTTTAGATCCTAAGCCATTAATTGACTATATATTTGACTCTAGTTCTTTGTCTTATCAAAGACAAATGTTATAATTCTGACGAATCTAATTTAGGAAAGGTGTACTATAGGATTATTAGTTAAAACAGAATTTGGAAGTGTGGTTTATTTCAACTTAAACTAAAATATATATTAAACTTCAGATACCACTAAAACCAGCAAGACTTTTAACCATCTTTAATGGATTAGTTAAAAAAAAAAAAGCTAAATTTTAAAATCCTGATATATGCAATTTTGACATTATAAAATAACTAGAGGCCTGGTGCACAAAAATTTGTACACTCGGGGGGGTCCCTCAGCCCGGTCTGTGCCCTTTCGCAGTCTGGGACCCCTCGGGGGATGACCAACTGCTGGCTTAGGCCTGCTCCCCGAGGGATTGGGCCTAAGATGGCAATCAGACATCCCTCTGGCAGCCCGGCAGCCCTCGGGGGATGTCCACTTGCCAGCGGGGAGCAGACCTAAGCTGCAGTCAGACATCCTTAGAGCTGCTGAGGAGGCAGGAGAGGCTCCCACCACCACCGCTGTACTGGCAGCCATCAGCCTGGCTTGTGGCTGAGCAAAGCTCCCCCATGTGGGAGCACACTGACCACCAGAGGGCAGCTCCTGCCTTGAGCGTCTGCCTCCTGGTGGTCAGTGTGTGTAATAGTGACCAGTCATTCCCAGTCTTTCTGCTGTTAGGGTCAGTTTGCATATTACCCTTTTACTATATAGGATAGAGGCCTGGTGCACGGTTGAGGGCTGGCTGGTTTGCCCTGAAGGGTGTCCCAGATCAGGGTGGGGGTCCCGCTTGGGTGCCTGGCTAGCCTGTGTGAGGGGCTGATGGCTATTTGCAGCTAGTCACACACCCTTCAGGGTGGGGGTCCCCACTGGGGTGCCTGGCCAGCCTGGGTGAGGGGCTGAGGGCCGTTTTCAGGCTGGCCGGTGACTGAAGCTCCCAGCCTCTCCTTTTCTTCTTTTTTTTTTATTGTGGGATTTATTTACCTTCTATAATTGAAACTTCGTTGCTGTCACTGGAGCTGAGAGCCGGCTCCAGCTCTGAGGCCACGGCCTGCTGAAAGCAGGTATCTGGGGTTTGTTTAGCTTCTATAATTGAAACTTTGTTGCTTTCGGAGCTTAGAGCCAGGCCGTGGCAGGCAGGGAACCTTGGCTTCCTCCATCACTGGAGCAAGCAAGCCTCCTGCTCGCTTCAGCTGTGTGGCTGCCGGCCGCCATCTTGGTTGGCGGTTAATTTGCATATCACCCTGATTATCCAATGGGAAGCATAGTGAAGGTACTGTCAATTACCCTTTTTGTCTTTTATTAGATAGGATTGCTTGCTTTAATTCATAAGAATAAGAGTATAATATTTTTAAGGAATTACAATTTTACTTATGTCTAACTTTAGTCGGTTACTAATTTAACATTTTTATTGTTACTAAGGGAATCCACCCTGATATAAATAAATATTATTAGAAATGTATGTATATAAAGCTATTATAAATATTTTGTTAATATCTGTAAATTAATATAATCATGGCTGATAGATATAACCTATGTACAGATTTTTAATAAATTGAGAATAAAAGAGAGAGACATGTTATTGTGGAGCTTTTGTTCCAGAACTTAAGTGAACTGTGATGGGACAAAAACCCTTTGTTTTTTTCTCACAAGAATATGAAGAATTTGCTGTTCCAGTACCACTAGTAGAAGTGCAGTAGTAACTGCTTATCTCTAAGTCTATCTTTACTGAAAGTGATGGTGAAGTTCTTATGTGATTTTTATTTTTCAATATACATGTATGTCCAATATATGGAAGGCAATATTTCTTTTTTGATTTAAAAAAAATTTTTTTTATTGATTTCAGAGAGGAAGGGAGAGGAAGAGAGAGATAGAAACATCAATGATGAGAGAGAATCATTGACCTGCTGCCTCCTGCACATCTCACACCTGGGATTGAGCCTGAAACCCAGGCATGGCCCTGTCGGGGAATCGAACCATGACCTCCTGGTTCATAGGTCGATACTCAATGACTGAGCCACGCTGGCCGGGCAGTATTTCTTAATTAGATTGTACCTTTTATGGCTTTGTCAGTGAACTTTCAGGAAATGGAAGAGTAACTTCATTTTGAGTCTGAGTAAGCAATGCCAATAAACAGAGCCCAGAAGAGCTTGCTGGAGGGTGTGGGGTGGGGTCACAAAAGCCCACAAAAATTAAATACTTATCCATGGTGACCCAGAAAATCATTAGCCTACATCCTCTGCCTCCTGAGACAAGCAAGCCCTCTTTTTACTTCCATTAAGGATGCTATATGCCTTCCTGTGGCACCTTCTGAACATACCTATCAGGGTGTGCTTCGGCAGAGTAAAATTTATTGAGGCTGTTAACTGGGCCTTGCAATGCACGTTCCATTTTGTGGTGTTAGGCAGATTCAGATGTAAAATCTGAACTGGGTTCTTATGACCACATACTGACTTCAATCCTTTTGGACAACTTCAACTGAATATCACTGGAAATTCCTTTCACAGATCATGAGCAACATATGATCCCAAACTCGTCTCAGTTCATTATAATCTTTCATCTCTCCCAGGGCATCTGAACTGGGTAATTTTTTCCCCATTTATGCTGTCTCATCTCTTAATCATTTAAAGAAATAATTAGCCGTATGAAAATAAGATTACAACTGAAGGAGAAAGAATATTCAAGGAGTGTTTGCACTGCTTTCTCTTGGCTTACTTGCTCAAGGTGAGTTAACTGCAAACTTACCGAACCACGGCTAATGAGATTGTCTGGAATCTGCCAGCCCACCCCATTCTAGCTTCAAAAGGGTCCTGTGCTACTGAAGTTCTTCTCATGGCACAAGCATTGTTCTTCCTTGTATCCAGGCTGTGTCTGTTAAGACCTTTTATACAATAGCCTCAGAATTCTGGTTGCAATTAGAGTTTTGATTAGCTGTCAGTGATGTCATAGCCATGGCTATTTTAAATCCACTGTGCTAAGTGTTTTCCTTTTCTTAATGTACTGTAGAAATTCCATTTCTTGACAGCAATAAGACACTTCAGGCAGTGTGATTCAGGGCCAATATTGCACTTCTCCTGGAGTTAAGACACTTGGCCTTCAGCCTCATGACTTATAACACAATCTGAGTTATGCTATAATCACCCAGATATATACATGGCCTGTTGTGTTTTATTGCTTAAATGGAACCTGTCCCAGCGCCTCATCAACTGACAAGGTGGGAATATAGCCCCGAATGACTGTTAGGCAGATTCCCACTGGGAGTTGCATTTGGTCAGACCTCCTTCAGCCTTTCAGGGGTTGCACTGAAACTCTGGAGGCCTTTGGTACACTTACCACACAGCAGAAATCAAACCCTTCAGCATCTCAGGTCTCGCTGCCAGACTGCCCAACGTAGGTTGCCAAATATCTCCCCCTCAACACATTTATTGAACTTTAAAACAGCAGAACAGCATTGAATGAAGTCCAGTAATTTTTATAGGATATATTTTAGTCACTAGACTTTGAAGACTCTTCCAACATTAATTATAAAGTTTCTGTGTCTGGATAACATATTGTTAACAGTTATTTTGCAAGTGCTAATGGCAAGATGGAAGATTTCCAATAATTTTATTGAGGAAGTGGCAATTAAAATGTTGAGCACTATTGGGTACATGCAAAATAAAAATAACCTTGCAAACACGGCACTGAGTTTTATGACAAAAATGATGATATCTTTCATTATTTCAAATAGATAGGATGATTTTGCATTTTCACCTCTTTTTGTTCAAACAGGATCAAGATTTCTCTTTTTTGTTTGTTAATATTCAAAGGCAGTGTAAAATGCCAGTGCTCTGGGCTGGTTTGATATTATTTACCACAACATCATGAAATGATTTTAAGACAAGTTGTTATCCATATTTCTTTCAATAACAAATATCACCAAAATGAGATCATTGTCTTTGTGTGACAATTTATGACTCTGGAAATGGGTGAGCTGTCTCTTCTAAAGACGTTCAGAAACCTCATCTAGCATGGTTTTCTTTCCAGAGCACTCTTGTGTGGCCACCCATCTTCCAAACTCACCCTACCACAGTCAGCCAGCAGCGTTGGGTCTGTAGCCTGTCAGATCCTTGAGAGCAGAATGATCAGCAGTGGGAAGCGGCAGGTGGGATGGAGAGTCCTCCAGTACATATGGTGTCAGAGGCAAGACTCGGGGAGTTAAAGGATCTTGCCCAAGGTCATAGCTGGGGAGCAGTAGATAGTTCATGTGGATTCTGGGTCCAGGAATGTAACATCTTCCTCAAGTTACTTTCAATCATTTCAAATTTAGAGTGCAAATTATTACTTGCAGAATCAAGACCACTGGAATCCAAACAAACTGATTTTCTGTCAATTTGGTGCTATTATATTTTGAAAAAGTTTTTAGACCAAGAGTACAGCTGCTTCTTAACTTTATTTGATCACCACTTCCTCTTTTAGGCATATCCTGACTATTATATGACTTAGGCATAGGTTTTGCTCATTAATTTGGTGAAATATATATATATTTTTTAACCTAAGTGCAACCTATATTTTCCATGTTGGTTTAAATCTATAATCATAATGCTTATCAATGTTGGCTAGTGAGATTAATGCTATGCTGAAGAATCACTGCTTGAAGTTTCCTACTAAAATATTTTCCTACGAAAACAAAAGGTTCTGTTTTTCTGTGACTGATACATATTTCCCTTGGTCTTCATTTGTAGATCATTTATTTAAAAACTATTTTCTCTGAAGGATTATTCAAGAGTAGTGGGATCAGGGACTAACTCTTCTCTTCTCACTCAGGAGCAATAAACATACAGAAACTGAAGTTTTCCAGGAGTTTTTCTTCCACTTTTGCTAAATAAAAATGGTTTTAAATAAAACATTTTAAGGGTAAATACCCAGAAAAGGAATGGTTTTTATTAATGTGTTTTTTTGCCTTTTTTAACCTAGGTATTTATAGAATTAACTAGGGGCTCTGTGCACCAGTGGAGTCCCTTGGCTTGGCCTGCACCCTCTTGCCATCTGGGACCCCTCGGGGGCTGCCGGGCTGCCTGCCGCTTCTGCCTGCTGCTCCTGCTCATCCCAGCCCTGCACCTGCCGCGGGGCTTGGGATGATTGGGAGAGGCTCGCGCCCCCGCAGCTTGCACTCACCAGCCCATGAGCCCTGCGTCTGGCACCTGTTGGTCAGCTGAGTGGCGATCCTGCTGTGGGAGTGCACTGACCACCAGGGGGCAGATCCTGCATTGAGCATCTGCCCCCTGGTGGTCAGTGTGATCATAGCAACCAGTCGACTGGTGGTTTGGTCATTCAGCCATTTGGTCACTTAGGCTTTTATATATATATATAAATTAATTTTTTAATCCTCACCCTAAGGATATTTTTTCATTGACTTTGGAGAGAGAGAGGAAGAGAGAGAAACATTTATGTGAGAGAGAAACATCGATCTGTTGCCTCCTATACACAATTTGACTGAGGATGAAACCCTCAACTTAGGTATGTGCCCTGACTAGGAATCAAACCTGCTACCTTTTCGGTGTACAGGATGACACTCCAACCACTAAACCACCTGGCCAGGGCTGGAATTAATTCTTATACTTTCTTATTACTTTGTTTACTCATTCTTATGAATCTTAAATATTAAAGCAGATTATTAGATTACTCTTTAGCTTTTAAAAACTATTTTTAATAATATGTGGAAGGCATATACATTTCAGTTAAATAATTCATTCCTAGAGAATCATGATCTAAACAAAAACAAATGCTTCTTTAGGCTGCCGTCCTCTGAGAGGATTTGGCATTTGCTGATTTATTACTTTTTATGAGAGGATTTATTTTTGTTATTTATTGCTTAGTAGATATTCTTGGTTTATGTTGTGTAAATATATTACTTCTTTACCTTTGTCTCATGGGGGCCAAACATGTCCTTTTTCTTTCTATGCTCAAGTTTTATAATATCTTCACCTAATGGACAGTCCAAAAAATTTGCTTACAAACTGGTGGAAAGCTGAAAGTATGTATTTTTTTCCTTAAGAAAAAGCCCAATTCTTGAGTCACAGAAGCCCTGTGTTTAGAAAAAAAACCCCCACCATATTAATTATATGTAAATGACATTAGAAAAATTTTCTGATTTTTCAAGTGACTTTTAAGAATGATAGACTAACATAATAGAACATAAAAGAGGGGCAGAATTCTGCTTAACAACCAATACCAGGGGATAGGTAGTAAACTTTTAGTGAATTTCAGCATGAAAATCTCACTCTCCTACTTTGCGCACAGACCTCAAAAATATATACAAAACCTATTTTGAAATATAAGATTTTAAATCTAGAAATAAAACTTGCATAAAAAGAATTTGGTTGCAAAGATGAATTTGAAAAATAAAGTAGTTTTCTGTTGGTGGTGGGGTTCCCTGGGGGCCAATTAGTGAATTCTTAATCAAAATTATGTGCCAGGTCCTGAAATAGTTAACCTCCAAACAGTGTACAATTTATCCCCAGTATAGATATAAGTAATCTATAATTAAATAAGTGTCATTAAAAAGAAGGTGGAATAATTGTTATGTATACAGGAGTCACTGGAAAGAATAGTAGTTATTTGTTAGTGACACTGAAATTTTTTATGACTAATATTCCAGAAATATCACTTCTTTCCTCTTTATTTCATTCCTTGTCTTCGTGACTCTGTAGCTGTTCTACCAGATATTAAGGTTTGGACTAGACCCAGTGTAATCAATGAGAGGCAGAATCCTCTGGAGTTGGATTCTTTGGGCTTTGAAGGTTGACATAAATGGATTTGATTGCTGTCTCTCCCTTCCTATCTATGTGAAGTTGGAAAATTCAGATGTATATAACTTCCCTTCACAATATTGCTTTTAGACAGGAGGGTAAGATAGAGACCTAAAGGGCAGATCACATTTTCAGGATATATTAAAAAGATGCATTTCTTTTTCTGTTTTATGAAAAGGACCCTTTATAGCAATAACCTACTTGTCTTGTGATCTTGTCAAATTATCTATGAATACAATTTTTGAAGCTGTTCTTATTGAAAGTGTGCTAGCTATGGCAAAAAATTCTAGATGATCAACAAAAGCTTTTCTCCCTCTTCCAGGGTATACAGTCAGATGACATTGCCCAGACTGTCTTACACTTATATATAGCCAGGTGATTGAGTTATAGCTCATCAAATAAATAGTGGTGATGTGTAACATTTCTGAGCCTGGTGTATAGAACACTTCCATGATAGATTCTCTATGCTCTTTTCCTTCACATGATTTGATGCAGAGGAGTATGCTAATCATAGGAGCTGTGTTTTAAAGCTGGTGAAGCTACAAAATGGAAGGAGCCAGGACTCTGAATCATTGCTCAGAGGTGAGCCCCAATTAATCAAGAACACTCATTTTCACTGTACATGGGTGAGGAAATAAGTGAGTGAGCCATTATAAGCTTTGGATTAATTTTTTTAACAGCAGCAAGAATTCCTTAACTAAAATCTCATCTAATTAGAATCTTGTATATAATTTATTTTATTTTATAATTTATTATTTATGAATATTAGAAGTGTGGTTTGTCAGCTTTCAATGATGTCATTGCAAATGAGTGAAACAGTTTACATTGAATAAAGTGTCTGACAATATAGTCACTACACTTATTTTTATTGTTTTCTACCACCCTTGTATTTACTAAAATACACAAACAAACTAGTCCAATTTTAATTTGTTACTGGCCATATAATTCCCCTACCCCCACCCCACCACTGGAATTCTGCCTAAAATGAAACAGCAACAGAACAGAGGTCAAGAACTTGGAAAGCTTCATATGGAGGAAATCAGGTACAACTTGATTTAATATCAATATTTCATGTGTTCAGAGAGTGGAGTCTCAGGCTACAAGATAACAGACCATCATTTTTATGCCCTTCCATCTGTGAAAAGCTGTTCCTCAAGGCACAGTGTATGCACAACATAGCAACATAGCAGCTTTTCATTTTAGGCATCATATTTTGGGAGAGAGAGAGAGAGAGAGAGAGAGAGAGAGAGAGAGAGGTCTTTTGATGCATAACCAGCCTCTGAGAATAATTGAAATCTATGAAGCTTTAGGGCCAGACTCATAAAGAATGCAGATTTCTCCCTGAAATATATTGCTAGGGAAAGGTACAGAACACAAATCTTAAACATAATGAAAACTTTGCCTTCTATACATATAAAACAAAGGTTACACCAATTACTCTCTGCCAGTGAAAAAAAGTATGCTCTTTTAAGAGACAGTAGACTAGAAGGAGCCACAGGGATAGAATCAAAATATAAAAAGAGGTGTTTGACAGGGGAAGGGATGAATAGGTGGGACATAGAGGATTTTTATGCCAGTGAAAATATTCTGTATGATACTACAATGATGGATACATGTCATTATACATTTGTCCAAACCAATAGAATGCACAATACCAAGAGCAAATCCTATTGTAAGTTATGGACTTTGGATGATTATGATCTATCAATGTAGGTTCATCATTTCTAACAATGGTACCATTCTTATGGGGATTATTGATAATGAGAGAAGCTATGCAAATGTGGGGGCAAGGGTTAAAAGGGAAATCTCTGTACTTCTCTCTTAATTTTTATGTGAACTTAATATTGTGCTAAAAGTGAAAAACATTTAAAGAAAGTAAATGATACAATGCATTTAAATTTACAGGTGGAGTTTTGTTTAAAAATAATAGAATAATAAAATAATAATGGAAACATGATATAATAGAATTTATGGAATTCAGCAAAACTAGTTCCAAGAAGAAGGTTCATAGTAATAAATGACTACTTTAAGAAGCATGAAAGATTCCAAATAAACAACCTAACTCCACACTTTAAGGAACTAGAAAAAAAAAGAACAAACTGAGCCCAAAGATAACAGAACATTAATAGAATAAAAGAAAAGAATTATATGATCATCTCAATAGATGCAGAAAAATCATTTGACAATATTCAACACCCATTCATGATAAAAACTCAACAAATTAGGCATAGAAAGAATATATCTATTTACAATAAAGACAATATGTGACAAGCCCATAGCTAACATCTTTCTCAATGATGAATGGTTGAAAGCTTTTTCTCTAAGATTGGGAACAAGACAAGAGTGCCCACTCTCACAACTCGTATTGAACATAGTCCTGGAAGTGCTAGGTGGAGCTATTAGACAAGAAAAAGAAATAAAAGGTATCATAATTAGAAAGGAACAAGTAAAATTATTTCTATTTGCAGGTGACATGATTTTATATGTAGAAAATCCTAATGACTCAACCAAAGCCCCATTAAATCTAATCAGTGAATTCAGTGAAGTGGCAGTATACAAAATTAACATACAAAAATCAGTGACATTTCCATACCATAACAAAGAATTTTCTGAAAAAGAAATAAACTGATCCCACTTATAATAGCATCAAAATAGTAAAATACTTAGAAATAAACTTAATTAAGAAAGTGAAAGATCTCTATTCTGAAAACTTCAAGACATTGATGAAAGAAAACAATGAAGACAAATAGATGGAAAGGTATCTTGTGTTCATGGTTAGAAGAATTAATATTGTTAAAATTTTAATACTACTAATAGCCATCAATAGATTCAATGAAATTCCTATCAAGATTCCAATGGAATTTTTTTTTTACAGAAGTAGAAAAAAACACTTCTAAAATTTATATGGAATTACAAAAGACCCTGAAAAGTCAAAGAAAACCTGGGAAAGAAGAACAAAACAGGAGGCATCACATGTCTTGATTTCAAGCTATGCTATCAACCTATACCAGTGATGGTGAACCTATGACACACGTGTCAAAGGTGACACGCGAACTCATTTTTTTGGTTGATTTTTCTTTGTTAAATGGCGCTTAAATATATAAAATAAATATCAAAAATATGTCTTTGTTTTACTATGGTTTCAAATATCAAAAAATTTATATATGTGACACTGCACCAGAGTTAAGTTAGGGTTTTTCAAAATGCTGACACGCCGAGCTCAAAAGGTCGCCATCACTGACCTATACTCATCAAAACATTATGGTAATGGACATAAAAACAGACAAATGGAACAGAATCAAGATCCAAGAAATAAACCCAAGTATATACAATCAACTAATATTTGGCTAAGGAGCCAAGAATACTCAGTGGATAAAAAATTCTTCAATAAGTGGCACTGGGATAATTGAGTAGTCACATGTAAAATAATGAAACTGGACTCAAATTTTGTATTACTAACAAATATTAACTCAAAATGTATTAAAGACTTAAATGTAAGATCTAACACCATGAAACTCCTAGAAGAAAACATAAAAATAAAGGTCATTGATATGAGTCTTGGTAATGATTTTTTGGATATGATACTGAAAGCACAAGCAATAAAATATAGCTTGGACAGTGTGGCTCAGTTGACCTATGAACCAGGAGGTCACAGTTCAATTCCCAGTCAGGGCACATGCCCAGTTAGTTACAGGCTCAATCCCCAGTAGGGGGCATGCAGGAGGCAGCCAACCAATGATTCTCTCTCATCGTTGATGTTTTTATATTTCTCTTCCTCTCCCTTCCTCTCTGAAATAAATAAAAATATATATTTTAAAAATAAAAAAAATAAAGTGTGACTACTTCAAACTCCACAGCAAAGGAAACCATCATCAAAGGGAAAGACAACTTATGGAATGGGAAAAATTTTTTGCAAATCACATATCTGATAATGGGTTAATATCTAAAATGTATATAACAAACTCATACAATTCAATAGCAAAAAAAAAAAATCAATTTTTAAAATGTGCAAAGGACCCAAAACAGACATGTATGCAAGGAAGATATATGAAAGGCCAAAAGGTACATGAAAAGATGCTGACCATCACTAGTCATTAGGGAAATCCAAATTAAAACCTCAGTGAGATATCACCTCAGTCTGTTAGAGTGGCAATCATAAAAAAGGCAAGGGATAACAAAAAAAAATGCTGGCACTGGATGTGGAGAAAATGGAACCATTGTGCACTATTGGTGGGATTTAAAATTGGTACAGCTACTATGGAAAACTGTATAGAAATTCCTCAAAAAATTCGAACTAGCCGTAACCGGTTTGGCTCAGTGGATAGAGCGTGGGCCTGCGGACTGAAAGGTCCCAGGTTCGATTCCGGTCAAGGGCATGTACCTTGGTTGCTGGCACATCTCCAGTGGGGAGTGTGCAGGAGGCAGCTGATCGATGTTTCTCTCTCATCGATGTTTCTAACTCTCTATCTCTCTTCCTCTCTGTAAAAAATGAATAAAATATATTTAAAAAAATTCTAACTAGACCTACCATATGATCCAGCATTTCCACGTCTGAGGAAATGAGAACACTAATTCTAAAAGATATCTGCACTCCCATGTTCTTAGCAGCATTCTTTACTGTAGCCAAGACATGGAAATAACCTAAGTATCCATCAATGGGTGAATGGATAAAGAAATTGTGACAACTTCCAAACTCATTCTATGAAGCCAGCATCACCCTAATACCAAAACCAGATAAAGACAACACAATGAAAGAGAATTATAGGCCAATATCTCTCATGAACATAGATGCCAAAATCCTCAACAAAATCCTAGCAAATCGGATCCAGTAGTACATCAGAAAGATCATGCACCATGAACAGGTAGGATTTATCCCAGGGATGCAAGGATGGTACAATATCCACAAATCAATAAACGTAATACATCACATAAACAAATTGAGAGATAAAAACCACATAGTCATATCAATTGATGCAAAAAAAGCATTTGACAAAATCCAATACCCATTTTTGATAAAAAAAAAACTCTCAGCAAGGTGGGAATAGAAGGATCATACCTCAACATAATAAAAGCCATATATGACAAACCCACAGCCAACATCATACTCAATGGGCAAAAACTAAAACCATTTCCACTAAGAAGAGGAACAAGACAGGGATGCCCACTCTCACCACTTCTGTTCGACATAGTACTAGAAGAATTAGCCATTGCGATTAGACAAGAAGAATAAATAAAAGGCATCCAAATTGGAAATGAAGAAGTAAAACTGTCCTTATTTGCAGATGACATGATATTGTACATAAAAAACCCTAAAGACTCCATCAAAAAACTATTAGACTTAATAAATGAATTTGGCAATGTAGCAGGATACAAAATTAACGCCAAGAAATCTATGGCATTTCTATACACCAATAATGAACTTACAGAAAGAGAGACTAAAAAAGCAATCCCATTTACCATCGCACCAAAAAAATTAAGATACCTAAGAATAAACTTAACTAAAGAGGTAAAAGACCTCTACTCAGAAAACTATAGGACATTGAAAAAAGAGATACAGGAAGACATAAACAGATGGAAGAACATACCATGTTCATGGATTGGTAGAATCAACATCATTAAAATGTCCATATTACCCAAAGCAATCTAAAAATTCAATGCACTCCCCATTAAAAAACCAACGACATATTTCACAGACCTAGAACGAACTCTCCAAAAATTCATCTGGAATAAAAAAAGACCCTGAATAGCTGCAGTGATCCTGAGAAAGAAGAACAAAGTAGGTGGGATCTCAATACCAGATATCAAGCTGTATTACAAAGCCACTGTTCTCAAAACTGCCTGGTACTGGCACAAGAACAGACATATAGATCAATGGAATAGAATAGAGAGCCCAGAAATTGACCTGAACCAATATGCTCAATTAATATTTGACAAAGGAGGCAAGAACATACAATGGAGTCAAGACAGTCTCTTCAATAAATGGTGCTGGGAAAATTGGACAGATACATGAAAAAAAATGAAACTAGACCACCAACTTACACCATACACAAAAATAAACTCAAAATGGATAAAGGACTTAAATGTAAGATGGGAAACCATAAAAATACTAGAGGAATCCAAAGGCAACAAAATCTCAGACATATGCTGAAGCCGTATCTTCACCGATACAGCTCCTAGGGCATTGGAAACTAAAGAGAAAATAAACAAATGGGACTACATCAAAATAAAAAGCTTCTGCACAGCAAAAGAAACCATCAACAAAACAACAAGAAAGCCCACTGCATGGGCTATTTACCAATGTTATCACTGATAAGGGTTTAACCTCCAACATTTATAGGGAACTCATACAACTTAACAAAAGGAAGATAAACAATCCAATCAAAAAATGGGCAAAGGACCTAAATAGACACTTTTCAAAAGAGGACATTCAGAAAGCCAAGAGATATATGAAAACATGCTCCAAGTCACTAATCATCCGAGAGATGCAAATCAAAACAACAATGAGGTACCATCTCACACCTGTCAGAATGGCTATCATCAACAAATCAACAAACAACAAGTGCTGGAGAGGATGTGGAGAAAAAGGAATCCTCGTGCACTGCTGGTGTTAATGCAGACTGGTGCAGCCACTGTGGAGAACAGTATGGAGTTTCCTCAAAAAGTTAAAAATGGAACTCCCATTTGATCCATTGATCCCACTGCTAGGAATATATCCCAAGAAACCAGAAACACCAATCAGAACGGATATATGCACCCCTATGTTCATAGCAGCACAATTTACAATAGCTAAGATTTGGAAAGAGCCTAAGTGCCCATCAGCAGATGAGTGGATTAGAAAACTGTGGTACATCTACACGATGGAATACTATGCTGCTGTAAAAAAGAAGGAACTCTTACCATTTGCAACAGCATGGATGGAACTGGAGAGCATTATGCTAAGTGAAATAAGCCAGTCAGTGAAAGAAAAATACCACATGATCTCACTCATTTATGGTTAATAAAGACCATTATAAACTGATGAACAAAAATAGATACAGAGGCAGAGCAGCATTAAACAGACTGTCAAACTACAGCAGGAAGGCTGGGGAGGGTTGAGGGAGGGGTTAGAGATCAACCAAAGGACTTGTATGCATGCATATAAGCATAACCAATGGACACAAGACACCTGGGGGTAAGGTAGGCTGGGGGGAAAAAAAGAAAGAAATATAGTCAATAGTTTTGTAATAACGATGGTGTCAGATGGGTACTAGACTTAATCAAGGGATCACTTCACATGTTATATAAGTTACATAAATGTCTAACCACTATGCTGTACACCTAAAATTAATAGAAAGTAATACTCAATGTAAACTGTAACTGAAAAATAAAATTTTAAATAAATAAAAAAAGAAATTGTGACATATACATTATCTATCTACTAAAAGAGTAATATGCAAATTAACCATCACACTCTCACTCTGTCACTCTGTCAGAAAGATGGCTGCAGCCACGGAGCTGGAGCGAGCAGAGGCTTGAGTTGCCCCCGGCGATGGAGGAAGCCAAGCTTCCCGCCTGCCCTGGCTGGCCCTGAACTCTGCTCAAGGCTGCAAAGTTTCAATTATAGAAGATAAATAAATCCCAGATACCTGCTTCCAGCTTGTGGGCATGGCCAGCCTGACAATGGCCATCAGCCCCTCACCCAGGCTGGCCAGGCACCCCAGTAAGGCCCCCCATCCAGAAGGGGCTGTGGCCAGCCTGAAAATGACCCTCAGCCCCTCACCCAGGCTGGCCAAGCACCCCAGAAGGACCCCCCCCCCACACCCTGAAAGGGCTGTGGCCATCCTGAAAACGGCCCTCAGCCCTTCACCCAAGCTGGACAGGCACCCCAGTGGGAACCCCCACCCTGAAGGGGCTGTAGCCAGCCTGAAAACAGCCATCAGCCCCTTACCCAGGCTGGCCAGGCACCCCAGTGGGGACCCCCACCCTGAAGGGGCTGTAGCCAGCCTGAAAACAGCCATCAGCCCCTCACCCAGGCTGGCCAGGCACCCCAGTGGGGACCCCCACCCTGAAGGGGTTGTGACCAGCCTGCAAACAGCCATCAGTCCCTCACCCAGGCTGGCCAGGCACCCCAGCAGGACCTGCCCACCCTGAAGGGGCTGTGGCCAGCCTGCAAACAGCCATCAGCCCCTCACCCAGGCTGACCACACCCCCATGGGGTGAGGGTCCCTACCGGGGGGCTTTACCAGCCTGCAAACAGCCATCAGTCCCTCACCCAGGCTGGCCAGGCATCCCAGCGGGACCTGCCCATCCTGAAGGGGCTGTGGCCAGCCTGCAAACAGCCATCAGCCCCTCACCCAGGCTGACCACACCCCCATGGGGTGAGGGTCCCTACCGGGGGGCTTTACCAGCCTGCAAACAACCATGAGGCCCTCACCCAGGCTGGCCACACCCCCATGGGGTGAGG
Organism: Myotis lucifugus; assembly: GCF_000147115.1. Classification (NCBI taxonomy): domain Eukaryota; kingdom Metazoa; phylum Chordata; class Mammalia; order Chiroptera; family Vespertilionidae; genus Myotis; species Myotis lucifugus. The sequence continues at coordinate 552,951 of NW_005871200.1, forward strand.
GTCCCCACTGGAGGGCTTGACCAGCCTGCAAACAGCCATTAGCCCCTCACCCAGGCTGGCCAGGCACCCCAGTGGGGACCCCCCACCCTGAAAGGGGTGTGGCCAGCCTGAAAATGGCCTTTTATTATAGAAGTTAAATAAATCCCAGACACCTGCTTCCAGCCTGCGGGCGTAGTCAGCCTGACAACGGGACCCCCCACACTGATCCGGGACACCCTTCAGGGCAAACCAGCTGGCCCCCACCTGTGCACCAGGCCTCTATCCTATATAATAAAAGGGTAATATGCAAATGGACCCTAACAGCAGAACAACTGGGAATGACTGGTCACTATGACACACACTGACCACCAGGGAGCAGACGCTCAATGCAGGAGCTTCCCCCTGGTGGTCAGTGCTCTCCCACAGGGGGAGCTCTGCTCAGCCACAAGCCAGGCTGACAGCTGCCAGCACAGCGGTGATAGCGGGAGCCTCTCCCGCCTCCTCAGCAGCGCTAAGGATGTCCAACTGCAGCTTAGGCCTGCTCCCCGCTGCCAAGTGGACATCCCCCAAGGGCTCCTGGGCTGCCAGAGGGATGTCTGACTGCCAGCTTAGGCCCGATCCCCCAGGGAGTGGGCCTAAGCCAGCAGGTGGACATCCCCCAATGTGTCCCAGACTGCGAGAGGGCCCAGGCCGGGCTGAGGGACGCCCCGTCTTCCTCAGAGAGACAAATTTTTGGGCACTGGGCCTCTAGTTCAGTCATAATAAAATGAGAAAATTCTACCATTTGCAATAACATGGATGAAACTTGAAGGCATTATGCTAAGTGAAATAAGACAGAGAAAGATAAGTACTATATGATTTCACTTAGATGTGAAATCTAAACAAACAAAACATTGAACTCATAAAAAAAATAGATCAGACTTATGGTTACCAGAAGCAGGGAACGGAGGGGTGGGAGATTGGAGAAAGGTGGTCAAAAGGTATAAACTTCCAGTTCTAAGTAAGTACTGGGGAGGTAGTGTACAACATGATGACTATAGCTAACACTGCTGTATGATATGTAGGATAGTTGTTAAGAGAGTAAATTCTAAGAGTTCTCATTGCTAGGATTTTCCTTCCTTCTTTTCTTTGTATTGTATCTATATGAGACAATGGGTGTTAGCTGAACCTATTTGTGGTAATAATTTCACAATGTATGTAAATCAAACCATCATGCTGTACCCCTTAAGCTTATGCAGTGATGTTTGTCAATATTTCTAAAAAAACTGGAAAAAATTTTAAAAGGAAGTCAAAGATAAAATGTATTAAATTTACAGGGTGAGCCCAACATTTCTCTCTCAATTATTGGTAAGTCAAGCAGAAAAAAAATCAATAAATATATTTGGATAATTTGATTAACAATATTTATCCAATGGGCAAATGTAAAAGCCTGAATGAACCCATTAGATAATATCCATTTTTCTTAAGCAAACATGGAAGAGTTAAAAAATTAATCAGATACTATGTCAAAAAGCACATCTCAACAACTTCAAAAAATAAGTATCACGCCCATCACATGTTTTGAACACAATGCAATTAAGAAGTCAATAATGAAATAATAATAAGTTTTCAAATGTTGGAATTTTAAAAACAGAATTCCAAATATTTTGTTGTTCAAAAGATAAATTATAATAAAAATGTAGTAATACTTGGAACAATAATAAAAAGTACATAGAACTGAAAATAAATTTACATGGTAATGTTTATTTTAAAACGTAATAATAATAAAAATAAACACCATTAAACCAAGTCCCATTGTAAAACAGCAAAGCATAAAACAGGAATTGATCCATATTCTCTTATTTCTATCAGATCTCCTGGAATAATGAAAATCAATAGAAGAATCAAGGGTCTCTATCTCTATCTATCTTCTTATCACTTTTGTGGCATTGTTGGAGCATCAAGGCAAACCTTGGACCAAGGTTCTCAGGTATATCCCAGGTTAGGGACTCTTAGGAAATCTATTCCCAGTAAGGAACCCAACAGCACCCATAACCTTTAAAATACTGGGGGACACTCTGGCAACAAAAAGACCAATTAGTCTGAAGATGGTTCTTATAGCTCTAAGCCCATAGGTGGGATTGTTGCTTCCTTTAGTACAGTTTTGCAATCACATTTTTCCATGGGAAGGCCTCTCTCTGTGAACTCAATATGAATAATTCATTTGCTCCATAATTCATGTAGGAGCAACTTTTCAGAAAAGTAGCACATTTGTTGACTCATCCCTAAATCATAACAACATAAAAATTCCATCCTTTCTTCCAAAGATAATTCTATTACACCTCTTCCATCACATCTTTCATTGTATGAATTATAAGCTACTTCCTTATGTTATTCAGGTGAATCATTGAATATTTTGTTTTAAAACTTCTTAAGCTCTGAGATTTGTTTTTTGAGTAGCTATTCATTCATTCATTTATTCAACTTCAACTAAACACCTAGTATGTTATAGGCCCTGGCTATTGTAAAGCCTCAAGAATAAATAATACAAAAATAAACAAATAAATAAATAAATCAAAGCAGTTAACAGATATTGGATGTTATGAAATGGTGTGAAGTGCTGAATACCCACCAATTTGTTTAAGTCTCACAATAACCATACATAGCAGGTAATAATAGGGTCCTTGTTTTACGGATGAGCAAACTGAGGTTTAGAGTGGTTAAGTTACCCATCCAAGCTGGTAAAGGGCAGAGTCCAGGTTTATTCTACTCTGGAGTGTGCTGTTAACCTCTACACAATAATATCTCCAAGGGTCTCGCTCTGGGATACTACTATACACTCTATTGGAGGGGGAAAATGTGCAAGCAAGTAATTTGAATGCATCAAAAATGCATAAGGTAGAGAACAGCAGAGGGAGAGAATAACTGTGTATTGCAGAAGTGGAATAAAGAGGAGCTACATCATAGAGCAGTTGCTGAGGGAGAATCAGAGACAGACTTTGCAGCGGAGAGGAATTGTTTTCAAACCCCCAAACAATGGTGCACCCGTGATGAGATTCTCAGCATGGAGGTTAGGCTGAGAAGCAGGCAGAGGCCAGATGGTCAAGAATTCTGAATGTATATACATTGAAGAGGTCCTTAAGCAGAGACACTAGGCAGCTCCCCCTCCCCCCAACCCCAAGAAGCTGTTTGTGGTGCAGAGAATGGACAAAGGGGACAGTAATGATGGGCAGGAAGAATGATGATCTTCATGCTTTATTTTTCTTTTCTTTCTTTCTTTCTTTCTTTCTTTCTTTCTTTCTTTCTTTCTTTCTTTCTTTCTTTCTTTCTTTCTTTCTTCCTTCCTTCCTTCCTTCCTTCCTTTCTTTCTTTCTTTCTTTCTTTCTTTCTTTCTTTCTTTCTTTCTTTCTTTCTTTCTTTCTTTCTTTCTTTCTTTCTCTTTCTTTCCTTCTTTCTTTCTTTCTTTCTTTCTTTCTTTCTTTTTTTTTTTTTGCTTCTGAGGATATTATTTCAGAAGAAAGAGTGAAATTTATGTCTTGTGGAAGGAACCATATATAAATAAAACATGACAGCTTCCATGTATTAAAGGCCTACTATGCACTAATTGCTATGTTTGAAACTTGGCATATGTTATCTTCCTTAATCCTCAAAAATATTTTTGTAATTATGCTGCATTTGTATTCCACTAGTAGATATATATGGGAAAAAATCCCCATGTAATTGATGAGGAAATAGTGGTTCCAAGCATTTAAAATACTTGCCCAATATAATGTAATTCTAAGTAGCCAAAGAATTAGTTCCAATTATGTTCTGAGCAAGGAAAGTAGTTAGATGATTTTCATAACTTCCAAATGGCTTCATTGAGATACATAAGTTCTGCCATGTCTGATTTTTAGAAAGTCTCAATATTTTGTAATCACACTTAATAGTTGGCAAACGTTGGTCAGAATGAATTTTCAAAATAATTTTGCAACTGGAGTATGTTCATATTACATTGAACTCTAAGGAAAAATACCAGTGACAAACAGAGAGCAACTCTCTTAGATTAACAAAACCTACACAGCAAACCTAAAGAGATTGTGTAGTACTATCACACAAACACATTTTTCATATTGAGTTCTGGAATTATACACTGCTTGCCATTCTCTGCAGTGGGAGTTCAGGCAGCATCCAGCCAAACTAAAATAGATTTTGTAAAATCAAATTGATTTTTTTTTTTTGGTATTTGCCCTCAACATAGCACTATTTCTCATATACTTGAGGCTGACCTAAGTTTGGGAAATTTGCCAATCAATTGTTCAGGCTTTTTTATTTTATAACCCATAGGATACTACTGACCAACACAGGAAAACATCTGTTATAAAGAAAGCCAAAAGCTACTAAGAATTTAATAATAGATGGTCACCTTGTCTTTTTCATAGGAACTCCAGAGTTGA